>NC_083408.1:68846401-69149431 GCF_020745735.1 Hemiscyllium ocellatum | reverse complement strand
GGTTCACAGTAAAACACAGAAACTCTTAAGTAAGTATTAAACGACCCCATTTTCACTAAAAGCGCTCCTAAAATGCATTCACCATGCAATGAAAATTACACAAACATTTCACAAATAGATCACGAAACGTCGGGTATTTTTAACTTCCAGTTGGACTATGAAAATGATTCATTGGTTTACCAGGGTTTACAGGCATCTGACCTCACAGAAAAATACAACCGATCCGAACTGCATGCATTATATATATATAATCGTTAGCCTTCAATCACTCTATAGACTCATTTAATCAAAATCTAAGCAATATGTCGCCGCATTAAAACACGTAAGTTGGAAGTGTTTAACACAAAATTTTAATACAAGTTGTCTATCTCCAAAACTATTAATTCATCTGCAGGATCACTTAACTCGGCTCTGGCAATGAACTTTAAAGAAATGAAACGAGCTAAATATTTATATACAGGAAAATCAGTCAATCACTGCTCAAATCACCGCCAGTTTCAATAAATACATCCTGAGGAAATGTTCGTTATAAAGTGAGTTCTGAAACTCCAGGCTGACATTGTGGCCCTCGCGTTTTGTTAAGTGGAGCACGTGTGATTACACTAATATGAAGCCAATGTGTGGGTAAAATAATTATTGCCGATTTATATCGACTAATTCTCCCGTTTTCACGATACAACAATCTCAGTTTTGCCACATGTATCAACAATAGTTAAAGATGACTCACCCTGCTAGGAGCGTACTCATATACTCCACAAGAATTGCATCTGTACGACTATCTGTAGGTAGAGAATTTTTGAACCAATCAAAATTCAATTTATCTGAAACGGACTGGATTAAGGCGCCAGGGATAGACGCGCTCGAACAAACCCTCATATTCGATCCATTTTAAGAAAGCAAACTGGAACTATCAGTTAATCCCACTAATAAAGTGGCCGCCCAGTTTCTGCAATTTGTTGGAAAGTACGTACGTCATTGCGGTATTTTAGCGGAGTTCATAAAACCTCACTTATGCGATCTCTATAATATTCCACTTCCTTCCTGCAGAAGTGGGGAATAGCTGTATATCCAAGGCGATACAGCGTGTGAATACCGTATACTGTACACACAACAAGTAGCACATTCCTCTATCACAAGTTTTCTTTAAATTAGCGTTTATATTAACTTTGCTGTGAACAGCATATTAACTCGTCGCTTAGGAAGGATTGCATTTTATTCAGAAACCCGCATATCTGTGATCGAGTTCTTCCGGAGAGACAGAAATTCCTGTGAGCAAGAGGAAACAGATTTGAAGATAAAGAAAACGCAGAAATTGCAATTACAAAGTCAGTTCGTTGTGTTGGGTGGGGTATACAACTACAGTATGACGAAGATATGTAAAAGTCGGTTTTGGTACTACACGTGGAAAAAAGGCTTGAGATCAGACCAAAGTCGCTTTTAAGTGCCCTGAATAATAGCACGCGGTAAAGGTTACAGTGGAAGGATTGCACCCACTAATATGCAGAATATACACATTGGTTTAGTTTAAATTGTGATTAAAAATAACTAGAAAGCAGAAACAAATAGGTGTAAATTTTCCACCAACATCTTCACTCTGAAATCTTGGTCACGTTTAGTCATTCATAAGGGAGATGGTGTTGAGTCAGTCCTCCCCACCAACAAAAGAGAAATGAGTGTAAGGGTTGGAGGGGAAACCAAGACTAGAAGGTAAAGTAGCATTTTGAGGAGCACAATAGTTCTGCTACACCTTATTGCTGAGTAAATGGACTTCACATCTGTCGGGGCACAATCTACAGCAGTGGTGGCTAATGTTCTGTAAACTATGTCATTATTCAAACGCTGGGAATAAATGCAATTTTTGACACAACGTCCAAAATAACGATACCTTTACACTGCAGCCTGGAGAGGGTTCATTAGAGAGCAGCTAGTTGGAAACCAGAACCTTACCTCCAAGAGAGTAATATTTTCTCAAATTATTTGGACACTTAGAAATGAGCTTATTTGGATTGGAGAAAAATGAAATTAATAGCATCCTCTTAAAAATGGCCAGAGGAGTATGTACCAGGAAGCTAATTCGAATTAGGTTGCTAGTGGCAAATTTGAAACAGCAGAATTTGCATATAAATTGAAGATTAGAAGTAGATTAGGAAAATAAATTCAAAGCCAAAACAATTGTTGCTATGTTGACACCCTTTTCAGCAAAATAGTGTAAGGATGGGGTTAGTGGTTAAATTAACGCAACAGCTATGATAAAATATTTTCTTCAGATACTGAAATGATGGAATTGAAATCAACTAATCAATGATAAACAATCTCAATATGGAGTTGGATTTGCCTTATGCTTTGTATGTAGGAACAGTGACAGCATTTACCGAATCTTTCATCAAGAAGTAAGTTCTGTATTATCCAAGTGAGTTGAATATACAATACCATTTTATTCAGTGTAACAACTTCTACTTAGATGGTGGCTTTAAAATAGATGGGCAGGACAATCAATGCTGAGTGAGAAGGCTGTCAGGTAAGGTAACAAAGGGCATGTCGACTCGCTAGGCTTCTAATGCTGAGTGAGGGATTTAGTAAGAGAATTTCGGGAGGGTAGAGCCATGAGGGTGAATTAACAGGACAATGGATACACAGAGTTTCAGACTCAGAAGAACAAAAGGATGTTGTAGAAGAAGCACAGAGAAAAAACGTGGATAGAGTCTATAAATTATTTCAGTCTTGTATTCTCATGGTACAAGCCATTCCTCAGCTATGAGAGTGGGGAAGTAAACTCCTCCTAGTGCTGTCCCACCGTTATACTGTCTGATAGTCCTTCCCCATGAGGCCATCTAGATGCCTCAACACAAGAACAAACGAATTAGGGCAAGAGTTGGATAAGTAGCTCCTTAAACCTGCTCACTCTTCAGTAATATCTTGGGGGACTTTTTACCTCAACTCAACTTTTCCATTTCTGATCTTACATTTTCCTCTTAAATAAATTCAGGCCTTTCCATGCAAAGAATAATGGATTATATATTGTATGTATATTTTTCCTTTGTACATGTCACAGTCCTTGTCCTACCATCCCAGTAATTCATCAGATTTGTAAACAGTGACACAGAAAAGCTGTGTTTGCTGCCTTGGTAAATATAATCATGTCACTGAATACAGCTTCCTCTCCAAATTGATTTTCAACAATAATTCACAATCGAAACTGCAGAGCAGTGCAGTGGTACAGCAAGCTGGTGAGTCAACATATTATACTACCTTTCACCCCTTACATCAACAATTCCTGCACAATGAAATTAAGTTTCTAGCCTTATTTTCAAGATAAATTGCCAATTGTTGATATCAATTATTCACTACTAATGCAAACTCTTAAGGCAACAAATGTTGAAAAACAGGGATTATCCAAATGAAAATGTAGGCTAGCCTATTAGCCAATACTATTAAACATATAGTCTTTCCTTCCACCAAAATATTAACATTAGTAATTGTGAAAGTGCAGCACAAAGTTGACCTATCTCATCAATATGATCTTCAAATGTGCACTAAGTAACATTTCAAATATGCAGTTTCTAAACTTGACAAGAAGTGGTTATAGAGACCCATCCAGTATGAAGGTGTCAGTGTTATAACTGAGACAGTTGTGAAGAAAGTCAAGAGAAGCATCAATGTTATCACTAATAGCAGGCTTTAAGAATAGATGAACATTTAAGTGAACTCAGGAATGAGGTGAGATTGCTTTTCCCAGAGTAGTAAATGACAAAGGAGAGGTAATAGATTTGGTTTTGAGACATTGTGAAGGAGCCAGAGAAATGTGCAATAGTCCTAGGTGAAATTTCACAACACATTTAAAAATGGGACATGATGAAATGTGAACCAAGAGAGTTTTTCTCAAGTGAAAGGAAAAACTCAACAGCAGCGTGCCAGATTTCAGTCAAGCCCAGAATGTTAGTTCACTCCTCCAGGATAAGGATATGAACAGGGAGTCTTGTTCACAAATGAGCAAATATTTTGCAGGCTGTTGTAAAGTGGAAGCATGTTTAGACATTCAATTGACGAGTGGAGGATAAAAACAAAGGCAGACTCACTGGGAAGTGAAATAGCTCATATTGTGAATAGACTATACAAGGGAGGAAGCTTCAGATTATTGCCAGAGGAATTAAATGAGTTCAGGAGGTGTTAGGAGAGAGGAGTGAAATAAATAAAATGATGTGCAGCTTAAAATTTACATAACTGTCAACCTCTCATCCAAGATTTGTGGTATGCTAAATAAGTCTGCTTTGCTCTCAATTTCAATTAATTACTATCAAGCAAAATTGCTAATGCTAGCACAAATATATTACAAGGTAAACAGACATTTAATTTCAATTTCACTCACTTTAGAATTCTGTTTTAGTCTGACTTCCTAGTTCAAATATTTCAAAGGGCAATATCTGAACATTTGCAGTTAAACCACCTGAAGGAACTTGCACAGAATATCAGCTTACAATCAGTGAAGGGGCAAAGATTAGCTGCAGGAAAAGTACTTATAATGAAAACTAGAGGCCATTGAAGACTAAATGTTCGGCTAGTTTAGCCAAATGCTAGTGCCCTTATCTGAAGGAGCAGTTCACAGGCTCAATTCCCAATGCATGAATTTAAACCAATTAACTGAGCAGGCACTTCAGCATAATACTGAGGGAGGGCAGCATTGTCAGAGCTTTTCATCTTTCAGATATTTACCTTTTCAGATGAATACAAAAGTAATGCACAATTTAAACTATAACCAAAGCATTCACCAGATATCCTGACCAACATTTATGCCTTAACCAACACCACCACAATAGATGAATTGCTCTTGTTTCATTGTTGTTTTGTATAAATTGACTACTGTGTTTGCCGACATAACTATGAACACGATCAAAGCAATTCATTGGATGTGAAGTACTTTCAGACATCCTGTATATGAGTGGTACTTTATGCATTTTTTAAGAAAATTAACCTATTTTTCTATTCAATTTGTTGGGAGGTGTTATTACACTTCTCTGGAGCAGGTGCGACCTGAACCAGGGCTTCCTGGTCTAAGGATAGGAACTATGACTGCGCCACAAGAGGTTGATGCATGTTATGTGGCATCAGAAGCATAAGTTAGACTTCAGATACAAAATGTGAAAATTGCTACATGCAGATAAGATGGTAAGTGCAAATCAATATCAATGTGTGAAGTGATACATTTTGTTTTAAAATTAGCATTGACTATATCAAGTAGGCTCAGTGTTCTGAAAGAAATGAAGTATTTGGGGAGTAAGCTTACAATTTATTAAAGGTAATAAACAAGGTTAATAAGGAATTAAAATCTAAGATAATTCTATTTTTGATCATGTGGTATGAGATTAAAACACTATGTGGTGATGCAGAGTTATATAAAACATTCGCAAAATTCAGAGAATCGTGTGTAGCATTGTGCTGCACACTATATAAACAACCTTAAAGCTTTAGGGGATGAAACCCAGGCTCCCCTAGGGTTATTTCTGGTTTGAATGAATACAACTGCATCATTTACATCAGAGTATCATTGATTATAGGATGGTATAGAAGTGTTTAAAATTGTGAAAGAATTGAACCAGCTCTTGAGGATAGGCTCTTTTCATTTCCTATGGCTGTGGAGTTTGCCATGAACTAAAGATCAAATTCTTGAGCTTTAAATCTTTAAATTCAACATTCCATGGAGTTTGAGAATTTAAGTTTTATATTAAAATGTCTGGAAGTAAAGAGCTGGTACCAAAAGTGACCATGAAACTGCCAAATAGTTGTAAAAAACCAAGCTAATGTCCATTTGGAATGGATTCCTGCCTCCCCTATCCAGACTGATTTATGTGACTCTAATCATGCACCAACGTGCTTGACTATACTCTTAAGTCAAGTCAAGATCAGCAATTCACACAGTTGTATAAGACAGGTGCAAAGAATCAGATAGTATTTCGAATAGCTAGTCAAACGCCATTTTCTTAGGGCAATAAATGCTGGCATTGCTGTGACGTTTAGAGACGAACATCTTTTCAAAATAAGGTGGAGGGTCTATAGATACAAAAGCCCATGCAATTGGTTTTAAATAGAGCATAAGAGAAACCTTTTCACACACCGAGTTGCAAGGCTATGGAATTCACTTAATGACTAAAGCAAAAACTATGTCAACATTCAAGATTGAGTTGAATAGATGAATGAACAAAAAGGGTATAAAGGAGATTTTAATGTATTCTACTATTACAAACACCATAAAAACTGATAACTTTTTTAAAAGAAAGGAATCCCCAGGAAGTCAATAGAAAGGAAACCAATGGATAAGACTTCACTTTTTATAATGTTTATGTAACAAACCAACCATATCAAACATAATTCAAGCAAAAGTTAACTGTTGAAGGATATTTTTAATATAAAGGTAAATATTGCTTTAAATGATTAGTATTACAAACAATATTTCTTGGCCAATTGTTGTACCAGGTGCAATCATGCAAACCTTCCAACTTGGCCTCCTCTTTGGAAGATCCCATTCCATTTCCCATTCAATTGTTTGGGTCCATGAGTTATATCCACTACATATTCCATCTGAGGTGTCTGGACAGATTCAGAGCTGACATGGTAGTTGTCTGTGATCTCTCTCTCTCACAAACTCACAATGTCCTGATGGTAATGGCAAGGCGTCCTTAGAGATTCTGTACAATTTGAAATGATTTGGTGAGCTTTGGCAACATAACACCTGAAACAGCAACAAGAGTTATTGTCCAAGACATAATCTCTTGCCTTTCCTGTTTTAGCTTTCTGGTCTTTCTATTGGATAACACACATGAAAATGGTAAAATTGCCATTGTTTTACCAGATTACAGGGCTGCTATCTCACTATGGAAATGACTGGTGCTGGTTTAACCACATCTCAGGCAAGAGGAGAGGTTGAGAAGAAGAGTCCTTCTTGGTAACCTCAGTCAATGCAGCATTTGAAATCATGTTGTTAGTAATACTCTGCATCACAAACCAGCTGTTAGTGAATTGAAATACTTGACCCATCAGAAATGTGCTATTTGCTCTATTCTCAGACGCCTGCTTCATTAGTTGGATGTGTTCAAAGAATGCTATTAGAAAACTGTTCCATTTTGAAAGGTATTTGCTTGTTTCCTCTTTACATGATCTCTTAGTGTATTCTGAACAGCCAAACAGAAAATACAGACTGACCTAACCCACTGCAATTAACTTTTTATTTGCCCTTTGCTTCTTAGCTGTTTGTCCCTATGGTAACCTCAGATCACATGGGCATTTCTTGGAACAAAACTATGCCATTATCAGTGAACCAATTAATTCCATTTCAGAGAGCTCCCTAGCCCACTTTGACACTGAATATGATTTCATACAAAAAAAAATTAGGCCTTCCTCTAGCACATAGATCACCATACTTTTATTGATTTATTGAATCAAAAAACAATGCTTGTAATCAGAAGATAAGCTTCAATTAGGAAAGCAATTTTTCAGAAAACTACTTGAAGTATGTAAGCTTTTCAAGGAGTGATGCCAAAAGGAGTTGACTTTGAGTTATATTAGCTCCCCCTTCGGCATCACCTTGCTCATAATTTCATGATCTGTGTAATGCAATTGATGCTATGCAACAGTTTTCTACATCAGCCTGGGAAAGATCTGATTCTTCCACATGATGCAAAGACTGCTGTTATATGCATAGTACAATTACCCATTTTATCCTTGTAGTATCTGGATTTATGCGATTTAGCCAAATTGTGGAATTTCTATTTTGGCAATACTTATTGGGTTTAACCTTAAAATCAGAAGGCTTATGTATTAGTCAAGCGAAATTAGAAATTTGTTAAATCAAATAGAAACATAAATTATAAATAGTTTCTTAAGTCTCCTAATAGATTTCATGCTGATCAAAACTTTTGCTGTTGGACAAGTGACACTTAACCTTTCACAAAATAGCTTACAAAACAGAACTGCCATGAGAATTCCTCACATGAAATCCAGGCAAATGCAAGAAGTTGAGAGAGAAGATTTAGATAAGAAAAAATGATGCCGAAAGGAGAATGTGAAAATATTAACCTCCTGAACATTGTGTAAATATTAGTGAACATCCCCACTTCTGACTTTATGAAGGAAGGAAGGTTATTGATGACATAGCTGAAGATGGTTGGACTTACGACACTACCCTGAGGAACTCCTGCAGAGGTGTTCTGGAGTTGAGAGATTTGACCTCAAACAACCATGATCATCTTCCTATGTGTCAGATATGACTAAGCAGCACAGAGTTTGCCTTGATACCCATGAATTCCAGTTTTGCTAGGACTCCTTAATGCCACACTCTGCCAAATGCAGCCTTGATGTTGAGGTCTGTCACTCTCACCTCACCTTTGGAATTCAGCTCTTTTGTCCATATTTGGACCAAGGCTGTCAGGAGCTCAGTGGCAGAACCCCAACTTGGTGCCAGTGAGCAAGATATTGCTGAGCAGAGTACTGATGATAGAATTGTTGATGTCACATTCCATTATTTTACTGATGAACAAGAGTGGGGTGGTAATTGGCCAGGTTGCATTTATCCTGCTTTTTATGTACAGGACATACCTCGGCTATTTTCCACATTGTCGGGTAAATATCAGTGTTGTAACTAATGGAAGAACTTGGCAAGGGGAGCTACAAGATTTGGAGCACAAGTCTTCAGTACTATTGCCAGAATGTTGTCAGGGTCTTTAGCCTTTGCAGTATCCAGTGTTTCTTGAAGTCACATGGAGTGAGTTGAATTGGCTGAAGACTGGTATTTGCGATGCTGGGGACCACTAGAGGAGACCAAGATGGATCATCCACTTGGCACTTCTGGTAGACAATTTCAGTGGATGCTTCAGCCTTATCTTTTGCACTGATATGCTGGGCTCATCCATCATTGAGGATAGGAATTCCACTCCTTCAGCGAGGTGTTTAACCATCTAGCACCATTTCTGACTTGGATGTGGCAGGACTGCAGAACTCAGATCTGAACCTTTGACTGCTGGATTATTTAGCTCTATCTATCATTTGCTGTTTGTGCTGCTTGGTACACAAGTCATCCTGTTTGGTAGCTTCACCAGGTTGACATCTCACCTTCAGATATGGCTCATGTTGCTCCTGACATGCCCTCCTGCATTCTCCATTGAACCAGGGTTGATCCCCTGGCTTGATGGTAATGGTTTAGTGGGGGGATATGTCAGGCTGTGAGGTTACAGATTGTGCTGATGGCTCACAGTGCCTCATGGATGCCCAGTCTGTTCAAAGTCCGTCCCATTTCGCATGGTTGTAGTTGTGAAAGTTGGACTCCATCTCCTCAAGGACTTGTACACATAATGGTAAGGTGCTGGGGAGTGCTGCTGAACAAAGAGTTTATAGTTTGTTGGAAGTGAAGTCTCAGGTATTTAGGATAGTGAAGAAGGCATCTAGTAACCTTTCCTTTATTTGTCAGAGCATTAAGTATAAGAGTTGGGAAGTCATGTTGCAGCTGTACAGGACATTGGTTAGGCCACTTTTGGAATATTGCATGCAATTCTGGTCTCTTTCCTATCGGAAGGATGTTGTGAAGCTTGAACAAGTACACAACAGGTTTACAAGGATGTTGCAGAGTTGGACGGTTTCAGCTACTGGGAGAGGCTGAATAGGTTGGGGCTGTTTTCCCTGGAGCATATGAGGCTGAGGGATGACAGTATAGAGGTTTATAAGATCATGAGGGGCATGGATAGGGTAAACAGACAAGGTCCTTTCCTTGGGGTGGGGAGTCCAAAACTGAAGGGCACAGGTTTAGGGTGAGGGGGGAAGATTTGAAAGAGGCCTAAGGGGCACCGTTTTCACACAGAGGGTGGTGAGTGTATGGAATGGGCTGCCAGAGGAAGTGGTGGAGGCCGGTACAATTGCAACATTTAAAAGACACCTGGATGGGTATATGAATAGGAAGGGTTGAGAGGAATATGGGCCAAGTATTGGTAAATGGGACTAGATTAGGTTAGGATATCTGGTCAGCATTTGATGAGTTGGATTGGATTAGATTCCCTACAGTGTGAAAACAGGCCCTTCAGCCCAACAAGATCCCACCAACCCTCCGAAGAATAACCCCCTCTGACTAATCACCTAACAACTATGGAAAATTTAGCATGGCCAATTCACCTGACCTGCACATCTTTGGACTGTGGGAGGAAACCGGAGCACCTGGAGGAAACCCACGCAGACACGGGGAGAATATGAAAACTCTACACAGACAGTTGCCCAAGGCTGGAATCGAACCTGGGACCCTGGCGCTGTGAGACAGCAGTGCAAACCACTGATATAGGGTCTCTTTCCATGCTATACATCTCTATGAGTCTATGACTGTAAGGACTGTGCGGTGATCACTTACAGATACTGTCATGGACAGAGAAATCTGCAGCAGCCAGATTGGTAAGGATGAAGGCGAGTATATTTTTCCCTCTTGCGTGTTCCCTCATCACTTGCTGCAGATCTGGTCTTGCAGCTATGTCCTTTAGGACATGACCAACTTGATCAGTAGTGTTGCTGACGAGCTACATTTGGTGGTGAACATTGAAATCCCCTACCCAGAGTACATATTGTACCATTGCCACCCTCAATGCGCCTCCAAGTCTTGTTCAACATGAAGGAGTACTGATTCATCAGCCGAGGGAGGATGGTATATGGTACTCAGCTGGAGGTTTCCTTGCCTGTGTTTAACCTGGTCATGGGACTTCATGGGGTCAGAGTCAATGTTAAGGGCTTTCAGGTGAACTCCCTCCCAACTGTATACCACTGTGCTGCCACCTCTGCTGGGTCTGTCCTGCCAGTGGGACAGGATATATCCAGGGATGGTGATGGTGGTGTCTGTAAGGTAACATTCTGAGAGTGTGACTGTGTCAGGCTGCTGCCTGTCTGGTCTGTGAGACAGCTCTTCCAGTTTTGGCACAAGCCCCCAGAAGTTACTGAGGAGGACTTTGTAGAGTCTGCAGGGCTGTTTCTGCCGAAGTCTTTTCCGGTGCCTAGATTGATGCTAGATACTTCATCTGATTTGAGTTTTTTATTGATACATCATTTGATTTTTGCCTTCATTTTACTTGCCTTCTCGTTTTAGTTGTGATCTCTTTACTTCCTATTACCAAATTTACTTCCTTCCAATTTGAGTTATCGCTCAGGCTTCCAATCGACTGAAAAGATAGGTTAAACCTTCCCCAACTGCACAAGCAAATCTCCCTATTATGGTATCAGTCCCAGGGCTGTTACAGTGTAACTCCACCAGTGTGTACATGTTCTACTAGCTCCAGAACTGGTCCAAATGCCTAAGAACTATGATGCCCTCCTTACACCAAACCTTTAGCCATGTGTTCAATTGCTCATTTCTTCCATTCTTTCACTCACTAATATGTGACACTGGTAATCCTGAGGTTACTGCTTTTGAGATCTTCCTTTCTAGGTTCCTTCCCAAGTGCCTAAAATTGGCTTTCAGGACCTCGTCCCTCTTCCTATCTATGACATTAGTGCCAATGCAGACCATAACGTCTAATGGCTCCCCCTAGAAGGATTCTTGTGTCTACTCCATGAAATCCTTGAGTCAGATATTAGGTAGGCAACACACCACTCTGCAGCCACATTTACAGAAATTTATAATGTTCTATTTTTCAACAAAAAAAATGATAATGAGCTTTGACAATGATAATGATGAAACATCTTGTTAAAGTGAACAATCAGAACTTGCGTTGTCTACTTCAAAATTTGTTTCTCTTCACATTATGTTTCACCTTCAAGGAATTTCATTGATACTGATGATGAGCCAAACTATCTGAGGTTAGATACTTGATTTAGCAAATTCTATTTTGAGAATTTCCTAACTTTTTGAGAGTTTAATAGCTGCTTTGACCAGTTGTGTAAGGAGACAGAAGTGAAACTATCATTTTCCCAATACTTAAAAGCAGGTACATCACCATTACATATCCCTTTGGTACTTTTGCTATTATTGTTGAAGGAGTGTTTTCTATAAATTCATGAAATTGTACTCATTCGCCATTTTTGTCATGGATATAAGGTTCCTATTCAACCCTTTTTGTAACATCGCCTTCATAAAACCACAATTAGCATTTACTGAAATACCTATTATCACACAAAGAATACTAAGTTCAGAAGTGGTTTAGTGGCAAAAGTACCACATAAGCTGTGCCCAGGAAAATGTTACAGGTTTGAATGTGACTGTGCTGAATTATTGTACTTGGTAAGGAAGGAGAAGACCAGCCATGGTTCCACTCCTTGCAAGGCAGTGACCCCTGATCAAAAGAACATTTCTAGATCAAGAGTGTGAACCATCATGATATTACCATGTGATTGTTCAGCTGAAATTAGCAGACAAATTTGACATTTTATGGATATTCATATAAATGTATATTTCTTCATAGTTTTTAGTTATTTAAACATATCCGTTGTGTACATATTAATTGTGAATGTCTTTGGTGTTCTGTTTTGCATATTTTTTGTGTTCTCTTGGCTTAATCATCGAAAGCTTTAATCATTGAAAAGTAAAGAGGGAGTGAATTATTTAGCTGCTGATTTATTGGGACATGTGGAATTACAAACCAGTTAATGAAATAAAATGGGCAGGTGCAGCAAGCAATTAGGAAGACAAATGATACATTGGTTTCATTACAAGGGGATTTGAGTTCAGAAGCAGAGATGTCTTAGTATTGTTGTACAAGGCCTTGGTAAAACAGTACCTGGAGTACGGAGTGCATCTTTGGTCTCCCTACCTAAGAGAAGATATACTTTCATAAAGGGAGCACAGCAAGGGGTCACCAGATTGATACTAGAGATAATAGGGTCCTTGCATGAGGAGAACTTGGTTCATTTGGGCCTGAATTCACTAGAGTTCAGAGAATGAGATGGGACCTAACTGAAATGGGATTCTAACTGGGCTCGAGAGACTAGATGCAGCAAGTATGTTTTCCTTGGTTGGGGAGTCTAAAACCTGAGGTTATGATCTCAGCATACAGGGTACATTTAAGACAGAGAGGAGGAGACATTTTTTCAGTCAGGGCTGGTCAACATGTGGACTTTGCAAACATAAAAGGCTGCAGTGGCAGGGTCACCAAGCATTGTCAAGGGAGCTGAGACATAAATGGGAGGGAGGTGGGGTTGGGGGGAAGGTAGCTGGACATGCGATAGGTAGATGAAGGTGATGGAAGGTGATGAACATAAATCAGAGAGGAAGGTGGAGCAGTAGGTGGGAAGGAAGATGGACAGGTAGGGCAGTTCAAGAGGGTGGTGCGGGTTGGAAGTTTAGTTCTGGGATAAGGTGGGGGGGAGGGAAAATAAGAAAACTGCTGAAATCACCCCTTCTGCGACTCTCTTGGTAGGTCCATGCCTCTCCCCCCTCCCCCATCAACCCAATACCCACTCCCTCACTTTCTCCTATATCATTCCTATGTCTGTCACCAGACTGGGAAACAAACTGCCTTACTCAGAACTCAGTTGTGGCTCAACACTCCATGGGGGACAGCGAAACTGCTGTAGTTACATTCTCAAAGTATCTGTGAATGGTTTCAATAAAGAGACTGCCTCATGGGAGGTTGTGATTGTGACCAACCTAAACAGAGAAGCTTTATCCGGGAAGGCACGATTACATCCAGAGACTTTGTCAGAAGCATGCTCGTGAAGATGTGTCAGAAACAGTTGACACATGTCCAAACAACTCATTTACCTGACTCCTCAGGCTTTCCCACCCAACATGTGTCAGAGGCTGCCAATCGTGCATTGGACTTACCAACCTTTTCATAACCATTGAACTGGATTGCATGAAATTCATCCACGATCCTGAGGGACTGCCCAAGAACAAGGCCTTAGGGGGCACAGTGGCACAGTGGTTAGCACTGCTGCCTCACAGCGCCAGAGACTTGGGTTCAATTCCCGCCTCAGGCAACTGACTGTGTGGAGTTTGCACTTTCTCCCCGTGTCTGCGTGGGTTTTCTCCGGGTGCCTCGGTTTCCTCCCACTGTCCAAAATTGTGCAGATCAGGTGAATTGGCCATGCTAAATTGCCCGTAGTGTTAGGTAAGGGGTAAATGTAGGGGAATAGGTGGGTTTCGCTTCGGTGGGTCGGTGTGGACTTGTTGGGCCGAAGGGCCTGTTTCCACACTGTAAGTAATCTAATCTAATCTAATTCACCTCAGCATTCTAGACCAATGAAAGGAAAAACACATATAATGGGGCGGCACGGTGGCACAGTTGGGGGGGCACAATGGCACAGTGGTTAGCACTGCTGCCTCACAGCGCTAGAGAGCCGGGTTCAATTCCCGCCTCAGGCAACTGACTGTGTGGAGTTTGCACCTTCTCCCCGTGTCTGCGTGGGTTTTCTCCGGGTGCCTCCTACAGTCCAAAGATGTGAGGGTCAGGTGAATTGGCCATGCTAAATTGCCTGTAGTGTTAGGTAAGGGATAAATGTAGGGGTATGGGTGGGTTGCACTTCGGTGGGTCGGTGTGGACTTGTTGGGCCGAAAGGGCCTGTTTCCACACTGTAAGTAATCTAATCTAAGGGATTTGTGTGCAAAAATATATCTACTTAGGGCAGTTGATCAGGCTTTAAACTAATGGGGCTAGTGGGAGTCAGGTATGCTTGTTCACAGGGAGGGAAGCTTAGAAATCCAAAGAACAAAGTTGATAAAGTAGAGGAGTCTAGTGATGTGGTTAAAGTTAAGCAGAATGGGACATAAACAAAAATTGCAACAGGGAATAAGGTCCATATGAAGAACCATAGTAAGAAAGTACAATTAATGGCTCTTTATCTGAATGTGAAAAGCAGCCAAAATAAGATATGAATAAATTGTGCAAATAGATTAGATGTAATCTGAAATTTTTTCAGCTTTGGGGAGTCAGGGTGACTTATTCCTCACAGTTTGGAAATTTTATAAGGTGTCCAAGGTTAGAAAATAAGTAATTCCAAAGTACACACCATTTCAAAAAGATAGACAGAAAGGATAAGAAGGAAGAGTAGCCCAGATAGTAAATTATGACGTAGGCAAATTAGTAAAGATGATCTTGACTCAGAAGATCAGAAATTGGAAGCTGAATCCATTCAGGTCAGGAATAGTAAAGTTCGGAAAGTACTCGTGAGAATTGTTCATAGGTACACTAACAGTAGTCAAACCATTTAACAGAGTATTGGCCATGAAGTTATCAGAGTTTGTAACAAAGGCAAAGTAACAGTTGTGACTGAATTTAATCACCAAATAGCATGGACCATCCTATTGGTAAAGTTTTCATGAGTTTCGCAGAGCAAGACTTTGTGAAACTAACTAGAGATAAAGCTATTGTAGATCTAGTATTTTGCAAAGAGGCACTAGTAATTTCATTGCAAAAGATTCTCTGAAAAGTAGTGAACTATACACTCACAAAAATCTTCACAAACAAGTACTTTACATTTAAGCCAACACCTCAGTTGATTTGATAAGGGTCAAGTAACATTTGTGCTACACAACAATTTCCCCTTGACATTAAATGGCATTAACATAATTGAATCCCCTCCTATCAATATTGTGGGGTTACCATTGACCTGAAGCTGAACTATTCTAGCCATATAAACACTGTGGCTACAATAGCAGTTCATTGACTGTATATTCTGTGAACAGGAAATCAGCCCGACTCCCCAAATTAAAAGAACTGCAGATGCGGGAAATCTGAAAGAAAAACAGAAATTGCTGGAAAAACTCAGCAGGTCTGGCAGCATCTATGGAGAGAAGCTAGAGTTAACATTTTGGATCCAATGATCCTTCTTCAGAACTGTAAATCCTATCCTCCATCTACAAGTTACAAGTCAGGAAGGTGATGGATTTGCCCTGGATGAGGACAACACCAACAATATAAGATCATAAGATCTTGGAGCATAAAATAGGCCATTCAGCCCATCAAGTCTGCTCCGCCATTCAATCACGACTGATAGGTTTTTCAACCTAATTTTCCTGCTTTCTCCCCGTAAACTTTGATGCCCTTGGCGAACAAGAACCTATCTACCTCTGTTTTAAATATACTCAATGTCCTGGCCTCCACAGCCTTCAGTGGCAATGAATTCCACAGACTCACCACTATCTGGCTAAAGAAGCTTCTCCTTATCTCTGTTCTAAAGGGTCTCCTCTTTATTCTTAGTCTGTGCCCTCAGGTCCTTGTCTCAATATATAAGAAATTCAGTGCTATCTAGGACACAGCAGTCTGCTGATGTCACCTCAGACAACAAACTAAAACATTCCCTTTCTTCACCAATAGTTCCCAATGGCAGAGTGTCCACTACTTACAGAATGCACTGCAATAACTCACCAAAGCTCCTTCGGCAGCACCATGCATTGGAGGCAGTACACCAAACCTTCCCAGGATGAGAAATTGTGCTGGTATAAGAGACTGAATACATTTGGCTAATATTTATGGGAGTTTAATGAAATGAGAGGAAATTTCATTGAAACATACAAGGTTCTGAAGGATCAAGGCATTTCCCCAAGCTGAGAAATGCTGAATGTGGAGTCATTGCCTTAGAATAACAGGTCTATCATTTAGAACTGAGATGTGAACAGGTTTCCTCATGCCTTGGGATGTGAATGTTTGGAATTCTGTATCCTGGAGTGCTGCACACGCTCTGCCATTAAATGTATATAACATTGAGATCGATGTTTGATTGTCATGGAAACAAAAGATACATGTATTGCAAAGTAGAATCACAGTCAAAAATTGACCATGATCATATTGAATGGTGCAGCAAGCTATGACAATAAAGCAGGAGATACTCGATAAAGATACTCGTTTAGGGAACTGATGCATTGACAATGGGCTGAATGGTTCCTGTCTATGCCATATCAATCTGTGATTCTCCACTTGGGGATTAAAACATTGGGAAACAGAGAGTGGATGCTTAATAACTTAGGAAAGATGGCTGGTGCTTTTGTCATAACATCCATGTAGTTGGCAACGACACTGAGTTGCCTGACATATTCACCATTAAAGTTATTCTGAAAGCAGCTCTGTATCTCACAATAGGAGTTTGTGCTAGGGAGGTCTTGTGAGGTTGTGGTTGCTGATTGCAGAGATAGATAATTGTTTAAAGTGTTTATTTTGAAGATTTTTGCTGAACTTTCACATCATAGAATCAATAATCAATTTTGCTACAGTATCAGCGAGTGGTTTTTATGATATTGAACGCAGTGATTCAAGTATCACTTCAAGACATGTTTATGTTGAAACCAGATGAAGAATGGAAGTGTGATTGTGGTATCAATGCTGTAAGAATATCTTTGTCATGATGGCAGTAGTGATCATTCTGAAAGTCAATTATACAAAAGTCTGTGCTGGTTCCTTTTGCATGGGCTGAAAGCAAAATAATGAATGTTAGATTGTAGCAGATTAGTTAATGAGAGATAGTCATCAAATGTTGGGTCAACTTAAATATATGAAGAGAAGTCAACTGCATATAAATTGTAGGTTTATAAATTAAGTATGTTTGTGCACATGAATCTTACTCGATTGTTGATGGATAACGAGTGTCATTGACATCAACAGATATGATAGATAATCTCAGCTCAGGTAAAAAGACATCTATCCTGGACATAGACATCTAATTCACATTTGTAAGTGATCACATCATATCACCATTGCCTTTTTTCAGAGATTGACACCAGAATTAGCAAAGTTTCATTGAGCACGTGTGAGGTAACCCTGTCTTTTTCATCATGGGCATACTACAAGACCTGGAAACATATCTGAACACTACAGTCTCTATCACCGATCAACCTGACACTTATGCAAACATACTTCATGTTCAGTTCAAGAAATCTGACATATTTGATCATTTCTCAGTTAGATAACTTTTAAAAATTTATGTGTGCTACAGGTTGTGAAAATAAAAGAGGGCTCCCTATTCGTTTGCAGTTGATCCTTGAGGGAAAAGACAAACCACAATCACCTTGAACCACAGAAGGAGCTGTAGAAATATTATGGTACAGAAAGAGGCTATTCATCCAATCATGTCTGCACCAAACAAAAATAAATTAGGCCCTCATCCAAACCTCACTTTCAGGCACCTGATCCTTAGTTGGTGGATTACAGCACTTCAGGTTCCTTTTAAATGAACTAAGGGTTTCTGCCTCCACCACCATGCAGTGCAGTGAATTCCAGACACTCACCATCCTCTGTTTGAAAGGTTTTCTCCTTATGTTTCCTCTCATTCTGTTACCAGTGATCAAACATCTGTGCTCCTGCTAAATGTCTCTTCATGAAGTGAAACCGCTCTTCCCTGTTCACTCTATTCAAGCCTCTAAGAACTTTGTACCCCTCAGTTATATGACCCCACAGTCTCTTGTGTTCTAACAAAACCAGCCCTAACCTGTCCAGTTTTTTTCTCATAAGTGCAATTTTCAAACTCTGACAACTTTCTTATAAATCTCCTCTGTATTCTCTCTTAGTTACATTCCATCTGTTATATGGTGATCAAATGTGTACACAGAATTCCAGCTCCAGTGCATCCAGTATGCTGTACAGTTCCAGCATAACATTGCTGCTTTTGCATTCTGTCCTTGTCCAATAAAAGAAGACATTCCATCACTTCTCTTTACCACCTTATCTACGAGTGCTGTCACCTTCAAGTTCCTGTGGAAATGCTTTCTAAGGTCTGCCCTTCTCAATACCCGCCATTCACTGTGTATTCTCTATCTTTGTTTTGGCTCACAAATGCACCACATCTTTGGATTGAATTCATTTCTCAAGTCTCTCTCTGCTCAAATAAATCATTAATATAATTCTGGAGTCAACAACTATCCTCTTCATTACCAATTACACAGCCATTTTTTGTGTGCCATCAGCAAATTTATCAATTACGTCTCAAACAATTAAATTCAAATCAATTATTATGACAACAAATTGTAACAAATACTACAACAAATTGTGAGAAATACTACAACAAATTGTAACACTGATCCCGAAGGATTGCCATGGTAACTACTTTCCATTTGCAAAATAACACTGCGATCATTATCCTTGGCTTCCTGTCACTGAGTCAAGATTTTAATCCATCATGTCACTTTCTCCTGTATCCCATGGACTTTTACATTTCTGACCAGTCTGATAAAGGGGCCTTGTCAAATGCCTTACTAAAATCTATATAAATGACATCCACTGCATTATACTCATCAGTCCTTTTTGCAAATATGTTAAAAATTCTATTAATTAAGTAAGACATAACATTATGTTAACAAAACTATGCTGACTGTCCCCAATTAATACGTGGCTTCTTAAATGATAGTTTATTCTTTCTCTCAGAATTAATTGCAATAATTTGCTCACTATTAAACTCAGACTGACTAGCCTTAATTATTTGTCCTACCCCTCACACTGTTTCTTAACGATAGTGTGATACTTGTAGACCTCTAATCCTCTGGTATCTTGCTTATATGTTGTGAAGATTACAAAATGATTCTCAGACCATTCATGTTTTCCTCAGCTTTCTTTAACAGTCTGGGATACAATCCATCTGGCCCTGGTGACTTATCCTTTATTCAATGATGCCAGTGCCTCTCACATTATGCCTATTGTATATAATATTCCACATGCTTCCTCTTTAAGTGCACCATCTGCATTTTTCCTGTCCTTTTTGAAGATAGAAACAAAGTACTTTAGAACCATGTCCATAACTTTTGTATCTACTCATAAGTTATCTTATACACCTCTGACAGGCCCAACCATTTCTTTAATTATTTACATGAACTTAATGTACTGATAATACATCTTTGTATTTGCACTTGACTTTACCAACCAATATTTTTGCATATCTTCAATTGCTTTCCTAATATACATTTTTACTTCACCCTGTAATCCTCTATTCCCCTCTTAGCTTTTGAGAGTATTAACTTTTTAGTGCATGTCGTAATATTTGTTTTTCTATTTTATCGCACCCTATGTGTTTCTGGATAACCAGAGGACTGGAGATTTGACAGTGTTGCTCTTTTTCTCCATCACACCCAGAGAATCTCACTTTTGAATGCCTCCTACTGATCTGTCACTGAATTTCCTTCAAGTAGCTGTATCCAATGAACTTTTGCCAGATCATCTCTCAGCTTAATAAAATTATTGACCTCCAACTTAGAACTTTTACTTTTGTTCTTTCTTTGTCCTTTCCTCTAATGACACCAATACTAATTGTAATATTGTCACTATCTCCAAAATAATCACCCACTGCTACTTCATCCATTTTCCCTAAGACTAAAGTTAGAATTGTGTCCTCTTTACTGGACTTGATGTGTGCTGGCTAAAAAAAAAATTCTTGAATATAGTTCAAGAATTTTGTGCTTCTGAGCCTTTCACACTGTTTACCTGCCAGGTTTTACTTGGATGGTTGAAGTCCACAGTTATTGTTGTCCTATTGTTTTTTTGCACTTGCAAAGTTACCTGTTTATTTGTTCTTCCCTCTCCCTCCCACTATTCAAAGGTGTTTGATGCACTGCTTGAAGTATAGCTGTCCCTTTCTTGTTTCTGAATTCATCCCATATGGTTTCATTACATGCTTGGTTTAGTATGTTCTCCCCCCTCAGAACTGCAGTTCATTCTTTAACAAATGATGCTACAGCCACATCTTCTTTTACCCCCCTCTCTATCCTGTTTAAAAACTCTATGTCCAGGGATGTTGACTGCCACTATTGCTTTTCTTTGCACAACATTTCTACTATAGCAGTGACATCATGCTGCCAGGTGTCAATCTGTGCCCTCAGCTCATTGGCCTTATTCACTATTCCCCTTGCATTTTCATTTGCTCATGTGCTGTACGTTTGTTAACCTCGCTTCCTAAAACCATAAAATCACAATATGTTGGTGCAGAAGTAAACCATTCAGCCCGCTGAGTCTGCTCCACCATTCAATGATATCGTATCTGATCTGGTAACTCTCAACTCTACTTTCCTGTCTTTTCCTGATAACTTTAGATCTCCTCAGTAATGAAAAATCTATCTATCTCAGCCTTGAATGTACTTAATGACCCAGCCTCACCAAGGGTCATTAATTTCTGCAGTAAATAATTCAATAGAATCACTACCCTCTGAGAGTGAACTACTCCTCATTTTTGTCTTAAGTGTATGACCCCTATCTCTAAGATTATGCCTCTGGTTCTAAATTCTGTCAGAAGGGGAAAAACCTCTGTGCAGCAACGCTGTAATGGAGTCACAGTGTCATACGGCCCGGAAACAGACACTTTGGTTGAACTTGTACATGCTGACCAGACATCTCAACCTGATCTAGTCCCATTTGCCAGCGTTTGGCTCCTATTCCTGTAAACCCTTCTCATTCATGTATTTATCCAGATGCCTTTTAAATGTTATAATTGTACCCATCTCCACCACTCCCTCTGGAGCAGCTCATTCCAGACACGCACCACCCTCTATGTGACAATTTACCCCTCAGGTCCTTTTTAAATCTTTCCCTCTCACCTTAAACCTCTGCTCTCCAGTTTTGGACTCCCCCATTGTAGGAAAAAAGACCTTGGCTACTCACCCTGTCTCATGATTTGATAAATCTCTATAATGTCACCCCCTCAACTTCCAACACTCTAGGGAAAAATGCCCTAGCCTATTCAATCTCTCCCTATAACACAAACCCTCCAGTCCCAGCAACATCCTTGTAAATCTTTTCTGCACCCTCTCAAGTTTATCAACATCTTTCCTATCGAAGGGTGACCAGAATTGTACGCAGCAATCTAAACGTGGCCTAACCAATGTACTGTACATGTACAACATGACATCCTAACACTTGCACTTAATGTTCTGACCAATGAAGGCAAGCATGCCAAACGCCTTCTTCACTACCCAGTCTACCTCTGATGCCACTTTCAAGGAACTATGTACCTGCATCCCTAGGTGTCTTTGTTCGGCAACACTCCCCAGTGCCCTCCCATAAATTTTATAATTCTTATCAAATGCAACACCTTTACATTTATCTAAACTAAACTATATCAGCCACTTCTTGGTCCATTGGGCTCATCTGACCAATATTCCATTGTACTTTGAGATAACCTTCTTCACTGTCCATTACACCACCTATTTTTGTGTTATCTGCAAACTTAGTAACCATGATGCCTATATTACCAAGCTTCGCAGCACATCGTTGGTCACAGACCTCCAGTCCAAAAAGCAACCCTGCACCACCACCCTCTGTCTCCTAACTTTAAGCTCATTTTTTATCCAATTGGCTATCATGCCCTGAATCCCATGTGATCTAATCTTACTAACCAGCCCATAATGTGGAACCTTGTTGAACGCTTTTCTGAAGTCCATTTAGGCAATGTCTACCACTCTGACGTTATCAATCCTCTTTGTACCCTCTTAAAAAACTCAATCAAGCAGTCAGACAGGATTTCCCATGCACAAAGCCATGTTGACTCTCTCTAATCTGTTCTTGCCTTTCCAAATGCACGTAAATCCTGTTTCTCAGAATCCCCTTCCACAGCTTACCCACCACTGATGTAAGGCTCACCAGTCTATAGTTCCCTGGCTTTTCCTCACAGCCTTTCTTAAATAGTGACACCACATTAACCAATCTCCAGTCTTCCAGCACTCACTTGTGTCTGTCAATGATACAATTATCTCAGCAAGAGTCCCAGCAATCTCTTCACTAGTTTCCCACAAAGTTCTGGGAAACACCTGTTTAGATCATGGGGATTTATTTATCTTTATGCATCTTAAGACCTCTAGCACCTTTCCTCTTTAATATGAACTTTAATAATTCAGAACATCACTATTTATCACCAAAGTTCCCTAGTTTCCATGTCCTTCTTCACAGCAAATACTAATATGAAATATTCATTTATTATTTCACTCATTGCCTGGGGTTCCACACATAGACAGCCACATTGATCTTTAAAGGGTCCTATTCTCTGTCTAGTTACTCTTTTGTCCTTAATGTACTTATAGAATCTCTTTGGATTCTCCTTAACTCTATTTGATGAACCTATCTCATGCCCCCTTTTAGCCCTCCTGATTTCCCTCGTAAGTAAATTTCTACTGTCCCTCAACACCTTTTGGGATTCACTTGATCCCAGTTGTCTAGCCCTGATGTATGTCTTCTTTTTCTTGACCGGAGCCTCACTTTTTCTGGTCACCCTGCATTCCCTACACCTACAAACTTTGCTCTTCATACTAACAGAATCACACTGTCACTAAACTCTCATTTTCTCTTTTTTTAAAGGTTTCCCTCTTCCAAAATGCTCCTTTACCTGTGAATAACCTTCCTCAATCAACTTTTCAAAGTTCCTGTCTGATACCATCAAAATTGACCTTACTCCAATTTAGAACTTTAATTATTTTATCAGTATGATCCTTTTCCATAACTGTTTTAAAACAAATAGAATTATGATCTCTTGCTCAAATGTGCTCCTCCACTGACACCTCAGTCACTTGCCCTGCTTTATTTTCCAAGAGAAGGTCAAATATTGCTCCTTCCCTAGTAGGTATATCCACATATTGAATAGGAAAACCTTCGTGGCCAGACTTAACAAATTCCTCCCCATCCAAGCCCTTAACGCTATGGCAATCCCAGTCTATGTTTGGAAAGTTAAAATCCCCTATTATTACAACCTTATTATTCTTACAGATGTCTGAGGTCTCCTTACAAATTTGTTTCTCAATTTCCCACTGACTACTTGGGGGGGGAGGGTATATAATACAATCCCAACAAGGAGATTATCCCTCACTTGCCATCCCCTGCTCTGAATCTAACCTCTGCTTCCCATTGCCATGCTAATCTAGTTTAAACCTTCCCTACCATCACTAGCAAATCTCAATGCAAGGATATTCAGCCCAGTCCTGATCAGGTGTAGTCCCTCCAGCTTGCACAGGTCTCACCTTCCCCAGGCAAAAGTGAGGACTGCAGATGCTGGAAATTAGAGTCTAGATGAGAGTGGTGCTGGAAAAGCACAGCAGGTCCGGCAGCCTCCGAGGAGCAGGAAAGGACTGATCCCAAAGCCTCAGATACTGTTTCCCTCCCTCCTTCACTAGCATTCCTGTCATGTGTTCAGTTGCTCAATTCTCTTATTTCCATGCTCACCAGCATGTGAGACTGGGAATAATCCTGCGATTACAGTCTAGAGCTTCTACTTTTTAATCTCCTTCCTAGCTCCCTAAGATTTGCTTCCAGGATCTCAACTCCTTTCCTACCTAAGTCATTGGTGCCAATGTATATCATTACCTATTGCTATTTACTATCCCCAGAAGAATGTCCTGCAGCTGCTTGGTGTCCTCTTTGACTATGGCACCAAGGAAGCAACATGCTATCCTGGAGTCAGGTCTACGGCCACAGAAATATCTGTCTGTTACTCTGACTGCTCATCCTTTTTTCTTCCTCCATACCTATACAGCTGAGTCGCAAATGTAGCTCTGACTGCACTCCCATGAGGAACAAGCACCCTTATCAGTATCCAAAAAAGAAAATCGATTATTGAGTGGGACCCCTGCCCCACCTACCAGGTTCCCTTGGAATGCTTGTTGGTCGCCCATTCCTTTTCTGTTTTCATTCTCTCAACCTGCAGTGTTACCATCTCTCTGAATGTACTATGTTGAACACTCTTGTGTCGCAGTGCCTGTCCCTAATACTGGACCGGGAGGCCTGGGGTCAAGTCCAACCTGCTCCAGAGGCATATTGTAACATAGGTGGCACAGTGGTTAGCACTCTGCCTCGCAGCGCCAGAGACCCGGGTTCAATTCCCACCTCCCAACTCTCTGTGTGGAGTTTGCACATTCTCCCCGTGTCTGCGTGGGTTTCCTCCGGGTGCTCCGGTTTCCTCCCACAGTCCAAAAATGTGCAAGTTAGGTGAATTAGCCATGCTAAATTGCCTGTAGTGTTAGGTGAAGGGGTAAATGTAGGGGAATGAGTCTAGGTGAGTTGCACTTCGGAGGGTTGGTGTGGACTTGTTGGGCCGAAGGGCCTGTTTCCACACTGTAAGTAATCTAATCTAATCTAATAGGTTGATTGGAAAGAAAAATAGCCTCCAGGCTCATGTATGCACCATTGTGATTCTGACCACTGGGCAAGCTCCAAAACGTAAAGGTCAAATTTTTGTAGATGGTGACACCTCCTGCACGATTGTCTGGACGACCGGTAATATCCATATATTATAGGACATGTATTCCACATGACCCGAGCTGCTCTGCCATATCTTAGCTGTACCTCACTTATTTTAACTTTATTTTATTTGGTTTATTTGTATTATTTTGTTTTACTTGAGCTTGACTTTACTTCACTGTTGATTATATTTTTTACTTGAATTGAAATAGCTACTTTCTTAAAAATAAAGTCGTATTCTTCATATAACTATTTAAAGGCACTCCCTAACAGCATTTTCTCATCTTTCAATGAACTTATGGTTTAGTGGCGATGTCACATTTTCTATTTTTAGTTGAACTCTGCCAGCTTCCAAGTAGAGGTACCTCCTACAGGTTCAGTTCTCTCGGCTAACCTGATGATTATGTTGCAGTTGTATTTAGAGCATAGAACATAGAACAATACAATGCAGAACAGGCCCTTCGGCCCTAGATGTTGTGCCGACCTGTGAACTATTCTCAGCTCATCCCCCTACACTATCCCATCACCATCCATGTGCTTATCTAAGGATTGTTTAAATCTTGCTAATGTGGCTGAATTGACTACATTGAGATGTTTCATAGGAAACAAAGGAAAACAATGATATATGTGCTGCATAGCTATTGTGGGAATCCAATTTCAATTTTGTATTGTTGATGGGTAATTCTTTGTATGCAACCCATGTAGATTCCTCATCAGAAAAAATAGTTACACTCTAATCCAAAGTGGTAGATGATAAAAATATAAGGATGATAATGTTTTTGTTCCTTTCAATCAACTCTGTCATATCTACAAGTAAGTTTTTCAAGTTTCATAATAATATCAGAGGAACTCTCAGAGAATGTTGTAGAGATCAATGAGATTAGCTATTATCTTATTGTTGTTTAAACAGAAATGAAATGCTGGTAACTTACCTATGCATGACAAACATCCCGGGGTGACATGCTTTGCTATCTACCACATCTGCAAAATAATTACTCAAGTAATCAATTTAGAACATGTACTCACTGTAAACATTTGATGTTTTGACATAGTGGTTTCAGAGGAAGACTGTTGGTCTTTCAGTACATTGTGCCCAGAACCAGGACTTACCAAAACATCATGTTGAGGCTGATTCAAAGTCCCGATATCCATGTCAGAGAGACCATGATGATATGTTGTATGTTTCACAATCTGTGTATCTAAGAGTTCGAGGCACTAGTGTCAAGTGACATTTCAGGTACTACAGGTTTGAACAATTGCTTCTGGTTAACGACATTCAATTTGGCAGCTTCAAGCAGGCAGTTTCAGAAATGAGTTTGCAGAATAAATAGGATGCTTGCCTTAGAGGGGGTGGAGAAATACACAGTAGTTAGGGTGGAATCTGCTATGGTTCTTCTGCTTTGTAAACCTGTTGAACCACCTAGGTTATGGATTGATTAGAAGGTTAACCTATTCGAGGAATTGCTATTTGAAGTTCAATGGCTTGGAAACAATTCTGTTCTGCTATTGCCACATTAAATAAAACATGAAGCTCCTCTGGACGTTAAAATCCATCTTGAAAGTCAAGTGTAGAAATTCTCTGATTTTCTTCAGATAGCTGATAGGAATAAGCATACAGAAGATTTTATTCATTGGCTATGTCCTTTTAATGAAGAACCGTTATGCACCAAAATGTAAATGATGTTTATAATAACAGGAATGATCATTTAAGAACATAAGAAACAAGAACTGTAGTAGACTACTCAATCTATCAAATATGCTTCAACATTCAATAAGATCACGGCTGACTTTCTATCTCAGCCACATCTTCCCACATTAACCCCTTAATCCTGCAGTGACAAAAAAACTAATTGATTTCTGCCGTAAACATACTCAATTACTGAGTATCTCCAACTCTCTGGGCTAAGAAATTAAAAGATTCACCATCCACTGAATGCAATAATTTCTCCTTATTTAAGTCCAGGATAACCATGTGTTCTGAGATTGGCCTAACCTGGTGTCACTGTCCTTTCATCAGGGTCATTGACGTAAACTGTAAATTTTTGATGTTCCAACACATCATTCCTTACATCCTGACAACCTAAAAAGGACCCATCTATCAAAACTCTCTGCTTCCTTTTATTTATTCATGAGATGAGCATGTCACTGGCTAGGCCTGCATTTATTACCCATTCCTAATTGCAGAGTCAACCACGTTGCTGTAGATCTGGGGTCACTGGAGCCAGACCAAGTAAGGATGACAGATTTCCTTCCATAAAGATCATTAGTGAACAATATGGTTTTTTTCCAACAATCAACCATAGTTTCATGATCATTGTTAGACTCTTAATTCCAGATTTTTAGTTGATTTCAAATCCCACCATCTGCCGTAGCAGGATTTGATCCCAGGTCCACAGAATATTACTTGGGTCTCTGGATTAATAGTCCAGTGATAAAACAACTAGGCCATTGCTTCCCCTAGCCTAGCTTCTATCCCTGGCAATATGCTAATCACTGTACCATGTACTTTTATTTTCTGCACAGTGACACTATCAAATGTGTCCTGAAAATCTAAATAGAGTATTTCCACCAGTTTCTGTTTATTCTTGGTACATTTTACTTCTTCAAAGAAGCCCAAGAAATAATTAAACATGAATCTCTTTCACAATGTCATGTTGACTCTGCCTGATTACCTGAAACTCATCAAAGGCTATAACTACTTTAATAACAGCTTTTAGCATTTTCCCAGTCTCAGATGTTAAACTAGCTGACTGGTAGTTTCTTGCTTTCTGACTCTCTTTGCAATATAGGAATTACATTTGCTATCTTCAAGTCTAATAAGACCTTCCCTGAATCACAGCAAGTTTGGAAAATTAAAACCAATGCACTAACTATCTCACGAGCCAATTCCTTTCAGACCCGAGGATGAAGTCTATCAGGACCCAAGCATTTGTCAGCTCAGTAATTTACTCAGTACCATGACTCTGGTGATTGTAACTTTCCTGAATACCTCCCTCCTTTCCAGTTCCTGATTTATCACTGCTGCTGGGATATACCTTGGACATTCTTTGGTGAAGACTAATGCCAAATATCTTTTAAATTCGTCTCCTCTTTATTTTCCATTATTAGTTCTCCAGATACATCGTCTGTAGGATCAAACCTCACTTTCTTAACTTTTCTTTCTCAATATTTATAGAAATCCTTATCATTTTATTCTATTTTTCTGGTGAGCTTTTTTTTGTATTCAAATTTGGCCTCATTTTTTGAAATTCGTTTAATATTCTACGTAATCTCCTGATGTGCCACCTCCCTTTGTACAATATGCTTTTCTTTTAGTTTGTTACAATCATTAGGCTTTCTAGTTAGCCAAGGATGGTGAGTCTATCCCTTACAATGTGTCTTACTTGTCAGAACGTTGTACTGTGAAAGATTCCCCTTAAATGTTTGCCACTATGTCTCTATTGGCGTAACCTTTAACCAATATACCAATTCCTATTTATGCCCTCAGAACTGCCCTTATATAAGTTTAAAAAGATAGTCTAAGATCTACTCCTCTTTTCTTGAAAATTAATGTAAAGTTCAGTCATTTAACAGTCACTACTGCTGTGAGACTATTGTTCAATCCTATCTCATAGCACAATACCAGAACTCATACCTTCTGATAGTGTCCAGAACATGCTGTTCTAAGAATCTATCTCAAAAACTCGTCTGGGCTACTTTTACCCATCTGATGTTTCCAGTTTATGTAAAAATTGAAGTCTTCCATAATTAGCATTGGGTCTTCCAAATGAGTTCCTATTATTTCCTACCTTATGCTCCACCTTATTGAATGGTTAGTGTTAGAAGGTCTGTACACTACTCCCACAAGTGACTTCTTGCCTTCATCATGTCTCATCTCAGCACAAACTGTTTCAACATCCTGGTTTCACACATGTAGAATATCCCACTAATACCATCATGAACCAACAGTGTCACCCGTTCACCTTTTTCAAGCTTCCTTTCCTTTCTAAACATCCTGTGCCCTTCAATATTCAGGCCCCAATCCATGACATCCTGCACTGATGGCATAGCAAAGGCTAACGGATTGATTTCTATTTGTGCTTGCAGTACATCTCTATATGCATTCAGAGGGCTGGAATGTTTTTTTTTGGCTGCCAGTTTTGTTGAGTTTCACAAAGAGTTTATCTCTTCCATGAAGTTGAGTGAGATTCTGGACATCTTATCAAACTTGCCTCATTAACGACCTTCCATGCCCCTGTGGCACCCCTGTCATTCAATTGTCGTTCATCCCTCACCCCAGTACTGCCATTCCTGGAACAGCGGGGGTTATGCCCAGCAGCCCTGGATGTTCAGTTAGGAGGAACGGTCAGCAGTGCCACAAGAAAATGAAGCCTCTCTACCTTATAGGGTAAATACGGCACTCCTCTCTCTGCCACCTCACCCACCAAGGCCAATGCTGACCACTGTCACTATTGCTTGCAACTTCCTTCATTCTTGCTTAGTGATCAGCAGTATCAGGGAAGTGTACAACCCACAGGGAGCTAACACATTCAAGCAGATTTGGAATATGCCAGGCCTGTGCCCTGTACAGTGCATGCGTCTGAGTGGAGCAGTCATGTCTCTAAAGGGCCTCACATCAGTGAGTGTTGCATGCCCATCCCCCACAAGTAGAGACACTTATCCACCCACTCCAGGTATGATTGCAGTCAATTTTGCACCCATTGTATATTTTGATTCTACAGCTTGGTGAAAGGTGACCGCATGCTTATTTCTGGCAGTGGTTCCCAGCTTCTGGTCCCATGTGTCAGCGAGGCTCCAAAAACCTGGATCCCCTTCCTAATACCCCTGTCTAGGCAGTGCGGCTGCCCAGGTCCCCACCCACCTGTCTACATGATCCTGCATGTCCGTACACCCCATTGCTAACTGTGATCACCCTTCCCTTCAGCCTGCAACCCCAAATCCCAACGAGAAGGGTCTTGAAACTTCTTTGCAAGGCAGCAGTTCCCCTTGTCCTCTCCACCTCCCTTTCCCATTAGCTTCACTGGACAGATGTGATGGACTGACTCTGGCCCATGCACTTGAAAGACCTGACCATACAGCCCCAAATGTAAAGTGTCCAGAACTCTGACTGATGCTGCATTAGATCTACCTCTCAGACTGGCCAGTGTGGAGCCACAGGGCTTAGCATGACCTGTAAATGCAGCGAACAATTAAGAAAGCTGATAGACTATTAGCTTTTATTACAGGAGGGTTTGAGTGTAGGCGTAGCAAAGGTTTGGTTCAGTTGTACAGGAACTTAGTTACATCTGCAGTACTGTGTGCAGTTTTTCCTCATCTCAGGTCAGATATTATTACCATAGACTGAGTGCAATGAAAATTCACCAGACTTGTTCCTAGGATGTCCTTTGAAGACAGATTGAGCAAACTGGGTCCATATTCTCTAGAGTTTTTAAGAATAAGAGGTGATCTCATTGAAACCTGCAAAATACTGAAATGAATAGACATTGGGGAGTCTACAACCAGGAACACAGTTACAAATCAAGGAGTATCATTTCAGACCAACATGAAGAGAACTCTGTTTTATTCAGAGGGTGGTAAATCTTGGGAATTCTCTTTCACATGGCTGTGGAAGCTCAGTCTTTGAGCATGTTTGAAGTAGTGGTTGATATTTGTGATTATCAGTGGTGTAATGGGTAATGAGGATAGTGTGGGGAAAAGGAATCCATGTGTTCAAATAGCCATGATTGTATTAAATGGTACAAGTAAAAAATGAGGTCTGCAGATGCTGGAGATCACAGCTGAAAATGTGTTGCTGGTCAAAGCACAGCAGGCCAGGCAGCATCTCAGGAATAGGGAATTCGACGTTTCGAGCATAAGCCCTTCATCAGGAATGAGAGAGAGTAGCCAAGCAGGCTAAGATAAAAGGTAGGGAGGAGGGACTTGGGGGAGGGGCGATGGAGGTGGGATAGGTGGAAGGAGGTCAAGGTGAGGGTGATAGGCCGGAGTGGGGTGGGGGTGGAGAGGTCAGGAAGGAGATTGCAGTTTAGGAGGGCGGTGCTGAGTTGAGGGAACCGACTGAGACAAGGTGGGGGGAGGGGAAATGAGGAAACTGGAGAAATCTGAATTCATACCTTGTGGTTGGAGGGTTCCCAGGGGGAAGATGTGGTGCTCCTCCTCCGGCCGTCGTGTTGTTATGTTCTGCCGGTGGAGGAGTCCAAGGACCTGCATGTCCTCGGTGGAGTGGGAGGGAGAGTTAAAGTGTTGAGCCACGGGGTGGTTGGGTTGGTTGGTCCGGGCGGCCCAGAGGTGTTCTCTGAAGCATTCCGCAAGTAAGCGGCCTGTCTCCCCAATATAGAGGAGGCCACATCGGGTGCAGCGGATGCAATAGATGATGTGTGTGGAGGTACAGGTGAACTTGTGGCGGATATGGAAGGATCCCTTGGGGCCTTGGAGGGAAGTGAGTGTGGAGGTGTGGGCGCAAGTTTTACATTTCCTGCGGTTGCAGGGGAAAGTGCCGGGGGTGGAGGTTGGGTTGGTGGGGGGTGTGGATCTGACGAGGGAGTCACGAAGGGAGTGGTCCTTGCGGAACGCTGATAGGGGAGGGGAGGGAAATATATCCTTGGTGGTGGGGTCCGTTTGGAGGTGGCGGAAATGACGGCGGATGATACGTTGTATGCGGAGGTTGGTGGGGTGGTAGGTGAGAACCAGTGGGGTTCTGTCTTGGTGGCGGTTGGAGGAGCGGGGCTCAAGGGTGGAGGAGCGGGAAGTCCGATGCCCTCCACCGCATCTCCTCCACTTCCCGCTCCTCCGCCCTTGAGCCCTGCTCCTCCAACCGCCACCAAGACAGAACCCCACTGGTTCTCACCTACCACCCCACCAACCTCCGCATACAACATTTCCGCCACCTCCAAACGGACCCCACCACCAAGGATATATTTCCCTCCCCTCCCCTATCAGCGTTACGCAAGGACCACTCCCTTCGTGACTCCCTCGTCAGATCCACACCCCCCACCAACCCAACCTCCACCCCCGGCACTTTCCCCTGCAACCGCAGGAAATGTAAAACTTGCGCCCACACCTCCACACTCACTTCCCTCCAAGGCCCCAAGGGATCCTTCCATATCCGCCACAAGTTCACCTGTACCTCCACACACATCATCTATTGCATCCGCTGCACCCGATGTGGCCTCCTCTATATTGGGGAGACAGGCCGCTTACTTGCGGAATGCTTCAGAGAACACCTCTGAGCCGCCCGGACCAACCAACCCAACCACCCCGTGGCTCAACACTTTAACTCTCCCTCCCACTCCACCGAGGACATGCAGGTCCTTGGACTCCTCCACCGGCAGAACATAACAACACGACGGCTGGAGGAGGAGCGCCTCATCTTCCGCCTGGGAACCCTCCAACCACAAGGTATGAATTCAGATTTCTCCAGTTTCCTCATTTCTCCTCCCCCCACCTTGTCTCAGTCGATTCCCTCAACTCAGCACCGCCCTCCTAACCTGCAATCTCCTTCCTGACCTCTCCGCCCCCACCCCACTCCGGCCTATCACCCTCACCTTGACCTCCTTCCACCTATCCCACCTCCATCGCCCCTCCCCCAAGTCCCTCCTCCCTACCTTTTATCTTAGCCTGCTTGGCTACTCTCTCTCATTCCTGATGAAGGGCTTATGCTCGAAACGTCGAATTCCCTATTCCTGAGATGCTGCCTGGCCTGCTGTGCTTTGACCAGCAACACATTTTCAGCTGTATTAAATGGTACAGCAGGCTTGATGTGCTGCATGGCCTATTCGAGCTCCTATGTGACCTACTCCATGGACTGCAGAGGCACAGACTTACTGTCCGGAGTCCTGACATGGCCAATCTCCTGCACTGGTATTAGAGGCTGCCCCTCACTTACTGTGCTGGGACCCACTGACTGATGGGTGCCTTCATCAACTTCAATGAGGCCTACTCCCCTCAACCTGCAGGCCATGGTTGGCTCTTTGCTCCACAGCCTCCTGGTACAAGGAACCCAGGTAACTGTCCCCAACCTGATTCACTGCAGTTCCTGTATTTTTTAATGCACAAACTGATAAACTCTGAGTAAAGCTCTTTAGATTTCAAACGCTTACTGCAGGCTGTGTGTCATAGTCATAGAGATATACAGCATGGAAACAGTTCCATCAGTCTAACCCGTCCATGCCGACCAGATATCCCAACACAATCTAGTTCCAACTGCCAGCGCCCAGCCGATATCCCTCCAAATCTTTCCTATTCATAAACCCATCCAGATGCCTTTTAAATGTTGCAATTGTACCAGCCTCCACCACTTCCTCTGGCAGCTCATTCCATACATGTTCCACCCTCTGCATGAAAAAGTTGACCCTTAGGTCTCTTTTATATCTTGCCCGTCTCACCCTAAACATATGCCCTCTAGTTCTGGACTCCCCCACCCCAGGGAAGAGACTTTGTCCATTTATCCTATCCATGCCCCTCATGGGTTTATAATCCTCTATAAATAACCTCTCAGACTCTGACACTCCAAGGAAAACAGCCCCAGTCTATTCAACCTCTCACTATAGCTCAATTCCTTTAACCATGGCAACATCCTTGTAAATCTTTTCTGTACTCTTTCAAGTTTCCGCTGGGATGGAGACCAGAATTGCATGCAATATTCCAACAGTGGCCTAACCAATGTCCTGTACAGCCGCAACATGACCTCCCAACTCCTGTACTCAATACTTTGAACAATAAAGGAAAGCATACCAAACACCGCCTTCACTATCCTAGCTACCTGCAAGTCCATTTTCAAAGAGCTATGAACCTGCATTCCAAGGTCTCTTTGTTCAGCAACACTCTCTAGGGCCTTATCATTAAGTGTATAAGTCCTGCTAAGATTTGCTTTCCCAAAATGCAGCACCTCACATTTACCTGAATTAAACGCCATCTGCCACTTCTCAGCCCCTTGGCCCACCTGATCAAGATTCCGTTGGAATCTGAGGTAACCTTCTTCGCTGGCCACTACACCTCCAATTTTGGGGTCATCTGCAAACTTACTAACTATACCTCTGATGCTCACATCCAAATCATTTATATAAATGGTGAAAAGTAGTGGACCCAACATCGATCCTTGTGGTACTCCACTGGTCACAGACCTCCAGTCTGAAAAACAAACTCCACCACCACCCTGTCTCCTATCTTTGAGCCAATTCTGTATCCAAATGGTTTGTTCTCCCTGTATTCCATGAGATCTAACCTTGCTAATCAGTCTCCCATGGGGAACCTTGTCGAACACCATACTGAAGTCCATATAGATCACATCTACTGCTCTGCCCTCACTAATCTTCTTTGTTACTTCTTCAAAAAACTCAGTCAAGTTTGAGAGACATGATTTCCCACACATAAAGCCATGTTGACTATCCCTAATCAGTCCTTGCCTTTCCAAATACATGTACATCCTGTCCCTCAAGATTCCCTCCAACAACTTCCCCACCACCGATATCAGGCTCACCGGTCTATAGTTCCCTGGCTTGTCCTTACCACATTTCTTAAACAGTGGCACCATGTTAGCCGACCTCCAGTCTTCTGGCACCTCACCTGTGACTATCGATGATACAAATATCTCAGCGAGAGGTCCAGCAATCACTTCTCTAGTCTCCCACAGAGTTCTAGGGTACATCTGATCAGGTCCTGGGGATTTATCCACTTTTATATGTTTCAAGACATCCAGCACTTCCTCCTCTGTAATATGGACATTTTTCAAGATGTCACCATCTATTTCCCCACATTCTATATTGTCTATGCCCTTTTCCACAGTAAACACTGATACAAGCTACTCGTTTAGTATTTCCTCCATCTCCTGTAGCTCTACACAAAGGCCACCTTGGTGATCTTTGAGGGGCCTATTCTCTCCCTAGTTACCCTTTTGTCCTTAGTGTATTTGTAAAACTCCTTTGGATCCTGCTTAACTCTATTTGCCAAAGCTATCTCCTGTCCCCTTTTTGCCCTTCTGATTTCCCTTAGGTATACTCCTACTGCCTTTATACTCTTCTAAGGATTCACTCGATCTATCCTGTCTATACCTGACATGTTCTTCCTTTTTTTTGACCGAACTTTCAATTTCTCTCGTCATCCAGCATTCCCTATACCTACCAGCCTTTCCATTCACCCTAAGAGGAATATACTTTCTCTGGATTCTTGTTGTCTCATTTCTGAAGGCTTCCCATTTTCCAACCTTTACCTGTGAACATCTGCCCCCAATCAGCTTTTGAAAGTTCTTGACCTTTCCCCAATTTAGAACTTCAACTTTTAGATCTGGTCTAGCCTTTTCCATCACTATTTTAATACTAATAGAATTATGGTCGCTGGCCCCAAAATGCTCCCCCACTGACACCTCAGTCACCTGCCCTGCTTTATTTCCCACATTTTGCACCTTCTCTAGTAGGTACAGCCCCATACTCAATCAGAAAATCTTCTTGTATACACTTAACAAATTCCTCTCCATCTAATCCCTTAACACCATGGCAGTCCCAGTCTATGTTTGGAAAGTTAAAATCCCCTACCATAACCACTCAATTATTCTTGCAAATAACTGAGATCTCCTTCCAAATTTGTTTCTCAATTTCCTTATGACTATTAGGGGGTCTATAATACAATCCCAATAAGGTGATCATCCCTTTCTTATTTCTCAGGTGCTTGCCATGAATCACACTGGCATCCAGGAGGTGTTCTGGAGTGGTTAGTAGTCTGAGTCCTCATGTAAGGGAAGTTGCCAGAGTCTGCTATTCGAGTCTAGCTGGTGAAGATTGTACTGTACTAGTTCGACTAGACTATCATCGATAGACACTATTGGATTATTCTCACTTTACAGTGCCTTGTTGAAATGTGTTAAGTTGATTCTAATGGGTCCATTCAGATTTAGGACTGGCATAATAGCAAACAGTCATCTTGTCAACTGAATGAATATCAAAATAAAACTCTGCAGGTGAATGGACTCATTCTGAGCTTGAAATTTGTTTTTAAGTGAGTGTGGGATCTTCCTGAGTTTGAATAAGCAGAGGCTTTGCACATTAGCCCTTATTGATCAGTGTTCAGTTTCCCTAGGTCTTTCAAAAGATTCAGGAATTGGTGTTTCATCTCGTTTGCTGGTTCCTGGCTGACAACTGAGTCTGCACTGACAATGAGGTTGCTGTACATATATCCTTGCTGAGTGAACGTGATTTTTGGTGGATTACCTGCAGTATTTCAACAACTTACATTAGAACATAAGACCTAAGAGTAGGAATAGGCAATTCAGCCTTGTTGTGGTTCTGCTCGCCGAGCTGGAAGTTTTTGCTGCAAACGTTTCGTTCCCTGGCTAGGGAACATCATCAGTGCGGTGGGAGCCTCGTGTGAAGCGCTGCTTTGATGTTTCTTCCGGTAGTTATATTGGTTTGTTCTTGCCGCTTCCGGGTGTCAGTTTCAGCTGCAGTGATTTGTATCTGGGGTCCTAGTCAGCGGATCCAAACACTCCATACAATCAACACAGGAATTCTTGGACGTCATCAGGAAGACACACATAGACAAAGAAGAAACCATGGTATCATTCGACGTGACGGCACTGTTCACTTCAATTGACAAAACCCTAGCCAGAGAAACAATAGCCAACCTACTGGACATACATAACAGAACACAGGAGGCCGAACCTATCAACAAGGACGGCATACTTAAACTACTGGACCTGTGCCTCACCACACACTTTACATTCAACAATCAGATATACGAACAAATCAACGGAACACCCATGGGATCACCAATCTCGGGACTCATAGCAGAGGCAGTTATGCAAAGATTAGAACATACAGCCATACCACAAATCCAACCCAAACTCTGGATCAGATATGTTGATGACACCTTTGTAATCATCAAAAACACAGATATAGAAAAAACACACAGAATCATCAATGCCACACTCACAGGAATCCCGATTCACACGAGAAGAAGAAAAGGATAGCCAACTCCCATTCCTAGACGTGTTAGTAGAGAGAACACCCAACGGAGAATTCACCACAAGGGTACACAGGAAACCAACACACACAGACCAAGTCTTAAACTATGAAAGTAACCACCCCAACACACACAAACGAAGCTGCATCAGGACACTATTCAAAAGGGCCACAACACACTGCAGTACACCAGAACTGCGAAAAGAGGAAGAGGAACATCTATACAAGGTATTCGCCAAAAACGGATACCCACGCAACTTTATCACCAGATGCCTAAGAGATAGACCACGGAACGAGGACATGCCACAACCAAAAGGACTAGCCACTCTACCATACGTCAGGAGTGTCTCAGAACTGACAGCCAGACTACTGCGACCCTTAGGACTCATAACAGCACACAAGCCAACATCCACGCTCAGACAACAACTCACTAGAACAAAGGACCCAATACCCAGCATGAGCCAAACTAACGTAGTTTACAAAATACCATGCAAGGACTGCACAAAACACTATATAGGACAAACAGGAAGACAGCTAACAATCCGCATCCACGAACATCAGCTAGCCACAAAACGACACGACCAGCTATCTCTAGTAGCCATACACTCAGACAACCAGCAACATGAATTTGACTGGGAAAACACCACTATCATAGGACAAGCCAGACAGAGAACAGCCAGAGAATTCCTAGAAGCATGGCATTCATCCCCAAACTCCATCAACAGACACATTGACCTGGACACCATATACAAACCACTACAGCTGAAACTGACACCCGGAAACGGCAAGAACATCCATCAACAGACACATCGACCTGGACCCCAGATACAAATCACTGCAGCTGAAACTGACACCCGGAAGCGGCAAGAACAAACCAATATAAATACCGGAAGAAACATCAAAGCAGCGCTTCACACGAGGCTTCCACCGCACTGATGATGTTCCCTAGCCAGGGAACGAAACGTTTGCAGCAAAAACTTCCAGCTCGGCGAGCAGAACCACAACAACGGATACCCGAGCTACAAATCTTCAATCAGATTTTAAACACTTACGGGCGAGAAACGCTGAAACAAGCCAGGAGATGGGAATCCTGCGCTAACCGCCTCAGCGCAACATATGAACAACTCCGGTTCCTCCACGAATGCCGAAAAAATCAAATCCTTCCACAATGTGTCAAGTACAGACCTCCAGTAAATAACCCACAAGCCAGGGAAACAGCCAAGAAGAACGGATTCAGGATGGTCCAGGTAATGATCACAGACGCTCACAACCGACTGTACAGATACAAGCAAGAAATTGCGCGCCAAAAGTCGTTAATTTCAAAAACCACTAATCAGGAATGGACCCGGACCATAGAACAGGCTATCAGTATAGGACAGAACAGGACAACACTCCGCAAAAAAACAGCACTAAGAGAAAAAATGGACAAACTAACACACAAAAAGGAGGACACTACAACACACAACTGGGTTAAAAACCTCTCCCACAGACATGGAAAGAACTATACTGGCCAAGGGACTCAAATACAACCACAGGGATGCCAACACAGCAGACTTCCTAGCAGCACTAGAAAGCACACTCAGGAACAATGGACTGACAGAAGAGACACAACAAACAGTGAGACAAACGGTAGTACCCATGATGATAAGAAAACGACAAACACATAACCTCAACACCAAGGAGAGGGAAGCACTGAAAGCACTGAAAAATGACAAAAACATAATCATACTACCGGCAGATAAAGGCAGAATGACGGTCATCCTAGATAAATCAGACTACATCAGTAAAGCACAACAACTACTCGCAGACACCAACACCTACCAAATGAAGGATTCCGACCCCACACCACAACTCACCAATAGAATAATCAACACACTAAGGAATCTACAAAAAAACGGACAGATAACCAAAGCGGACCAGCAAAGAATGAAACCTGAAAGCAACAACACCCCCAGATTCTATGGACTTCCCAAAGTACACAAACCAGACATCCCACTCAGACCCATAGTATCACTACCAGGGACACCAGCATACAAACTGGCCAAAGAACTACAACAAAAACTGAAACACCTAGTCAGCGGATCCAAACACTCCATACAATCAACACAGGAATTCTTGGACGTCATCAGGAAGACACACATAGACAAAGAAGAAACCATGGTATCATTCGACGTGACGGCACTGTTCACTTCAATTGACAAAACCCTAGCCAGAGAAACAATAGCCAACCTACTGGACATACATAACAGAACACAGGAGGCCGAACCTATCAACAAGGACGGCATACTTAAACTACTGGACCTGTGCCTCACCACACACTTTACATTCAACAATCAGATATACGAACAAATCAACGGAACACCCATGGGATCACCAATCTCGGGACTCATAGCAGAGGCAGTTATGCAAAGATTAGAACATACAGCCATACCACAAATCCAACCCAAACTCTGGATCAGATATGTTGATGACACCTTTGTAATCATCAAAAACACAGATATAGAAAAAACACACAGAATCATCAATGCCACACTCACAGGAATCCGATTCACACGAGAAGAAGAAAAGGATAGCCAACTCCCATTCCTAGACGTGTTAGTAGAGAGAACACCCAACGGAGAATTCACCACAAGGGTACACAGGAAACCAACACACACAGACCAAGTCTTAAACTATGAAAGTAACCACCCCAACACACACAAACGAAGCTGCATCAGGACACTATTCAAAAGGGCCACAACACACTGCAGTACACCAGAACTGCGAAAAGAGGAAGAGGAACATCTATACAAGGTATTCGCCAAAAACGGATACCCACGCAACTTTATCACCAGATGCCTAAGAGATAGACCACGGAACGAGGACATGCCACAACCAAAAGGACTAGCCACTCTACCATACGTCAGGAGTGTCTCAGAACTGACAGCCAGACTACTGCGACCCTTAGGACTCATAACAGCACACAAGCCAACATCCACGCTCAGACAACAACTCACTAGAACAAAGGACCCAATACCCAGCATGAGCCAAACTAACGTAGTTTACAAAATACCATGCAAGGACTGCACAAAACACTATATAGGACAAACAGGAAGACAGCTAACAATCTGCATCCACGAACATCAGCTAGCCACAAAACGACACGACCAGCTATCTCTAGTAGCCATACACTCAGACAACCAGCAACATGAATTTGACTGGGAAAACACCACTATCATAGGACAAGCCAGACAGAGAACAGCCAGAGAATTCCTAGAAGCATGGCATTCATCCCCAAACTCCATCAATAGACACATTGACCTGGACACCATATACAAACCACTACAGCTGAAACTGACACCCGGAAACGGCAAGAACATCCATCAACAGACACATCGACCTGGACCCCAGATACAAATCACTGCAGCTGAAACTGACACCCGGAAGCGGCAAGAACAAACCAATATAAATACCGGAAGAAACATCAAAGCAGCGCTTCACACGAGGCTTCCACCGCACTGATGATGTTCCCTAGCCAGGGAACGAAACGTTTGCAGCAAAAACTTCCAGCTCGGCGAGCAGAACCACAACAACGGATACCCGAGCTACAAATCTTCAATCAGATTTTAATTCAGCCTTCCCAGCATGCTCCGCCATTGGATATGATCATGGCTCAACCTCAACACCATTTTCCTACCTTCTCTCCATGACCGTCCAACCCATTACTAATTAAAAATCTGTCTATCTCTTCCTTAAATTTACTCAATGCATCCACCACACTCTGGGGGAATGAATTCCATAGACCCTTTGAGAGACTTAATTTTGCCTCTTCTGAATCTTTTGAAAGACCTGGGGAAACTGAACACTGCCCAGTAAGGGCTAATGTGCAAAGCCTCTGCTTGTTCAAAGATGACTGTCCTTGAGTTCAAAGTGTCAAAGATGGTTGACCTTGAGTTCTATGAGTTGGCATTCCAGGTTGCTTTTTCACCAGCCCCTGACTTTCCAGGTTGAGAGAGAAAGAGAGAGAGAGAGAGAGAGAGGCAGCCAGAAATAATTCTTCTTACTTAGAAATGCATTTTTCCTCATTTCTGTTCTGCTGTCCAGGTGCAGTTGTTGACAAGGCTTCGATTGTATATGCTTGAGTCTGGTCATTGCTTTCTTGAGCTGAGTACTCTAGAACCTTCTATCTCAACATGTAATTTCCTCTTTCACACAGAAAACCTAAGGATTGGCTCACATTCAGTTTTGATCTGGTGAACATTTTTTTATTGAAAGTGTGATAGCTAGTTGCTACAAAAGAAATTCTTTCAAAAATTGTTGCAATTGAACAAGAGGTGGTTGGAAAGAGAGGAAGAAGAGGCCATAGTTTTCAGATAAGGGGGTAGAGATTTAAAACAGAGATGGAGATCACCTTGTTGATCTGAATTCCTGTCTGTTCAGAATGATGTCAATTTTAGATTTGTTTAGTAATGTATCATGAGCTTATCTCAATGTTTGTCAAATGACTATAACAGCCATTTTAGGCCAATATGTATCCTTTACAAAACCATTCTTAGTCAGTGAAGGTCTCAGACATAAAAATTAGATGACGGAAGTTGACTTTGATCATCCATGTTTATTTTGATCAATAATAACCCATGAAAAACAGAAGAAGTGTAGAGAAGGATGGTGCTGCCAACCATGTCAAAGGCAGTTGAGAGTTTAAGGAGAAAATGTCACAGAAAATTTGCTCTATTTTAGTGCTGTCTTGAGGGGGAAGTCTGATTGTGACAATTCAAAAGTGGAGCTTTGCAAAAATGAGCATGTGTTTAAAAGGTAACAACATGTTCAGTGATTTTTGAATAGGAAAAAGAAGTTAGAATGAATGTTAGCTTAAAAAGCATCAAGAATTGAGTATAGTTCTTTTCTGAGTAGTTGTGTGATTGCATCAGTTTTAAAATGGAGACAAGCGGAACCAATAACATTTTCTGGACCTATCATAACCATGGGCAGGAAGGACAGGACCTACCATCAGGAATATGTGGCACTGTTTGTGAATAGACAATCCTATAATTGTAAAGAAGTTAATATATTAGAAACATATTGGGGCGGTGATGTAAAACAGGCACTAGTGAATTTGCTGTCATAGATATGTCGGTGTCATTGTGGGAGCCCTTTCTTCCAACTGGATTTCCCTATAAAATCATGAATTCATTAATGAAATAGCTGTGTATAGAGCAGCTGTCTTAAAACATCTTTGGATTAAAACAAACTGAATGTTTTTTAAATGATAAACTCATTTTAGAAACCCCTCCAATTATTCATTGCTTAAATGATTATAAAGGCAGCTGTGAAAGTTCTGAAGCCTAGTGGATCTCTCACAGTCTGAAGAACAGGTGAATGGAGAGCAAGATGGATCCCTTTAACTCAGCATTCAATTGCAGAATTTGTGAAAAAAAACATTAGGTTGGGAGAGATTATGAAGTAAATACATTGAATTTAACTTAGGAGGTATTGTCTTATGAGCATAATGGATGGACTTTTCTAGCCAGTTGTGTCTGATATTTCAAAACAAAACTGAATTATCTGGCCTTCATCCAGAAAAACTGTTTGTCACTGTGTGATAAAGGAAGTGATCATACCCTTGTGGCTGAATGGGTGTTTGAAGAATTGAGGCATGTCGACAGAAATTTTAGCTTGCCCATAATTTTTCTTCTTCAAAGTAGGTGTGGTGATAAGGGTTTCTTTGTTTGGCTCTTATCATCACTTTGCTGAGTTAAGGAAAAACAAAATAGATACTGTTCTCAGATACTTAACCATAACCACACTGCAAAGTGGAAAATCTTTCTAATTAATTTGGTCTGTTTTCAAAAGCAGCCTGGTACTTCACTTTGAGAGAGGTATACGTTTTGATTTGCACGCTGTGATGTTTTTTTTACATTGACAATGAGCCATCAATGTTAGAATACTGTACTTCGACTGCGGATATCAAGTCCAGAATATTATGCAGACAAAGTCATTCACTTCAGATCAAAATGGTCATGGATACTAAGATTCTTTTTATTTATTCATGGGCGTTGCTAGCAAGATGAGCATTTACTCCCTTTGTTACAAATATCTAATTTATAATTCACATGTTAGATTATAACTTCTAAATTTGCAATTTTAACTGTAGAAAATAGAGGCATTTTGTCAAGAAACTGGTAGACAACCTTGAAGTTAATGCAATTTAAGTAAGTTTTGAGTTTCCTAGTCTTAAAAATTTGGAGACATGTTACTTAAGAGATATTTCCCAAACTATTTATGCGATGACAAAGTTAACAACACACAAATTAAGAAAATTCTTCAGAAACAGGCTCAAAGCAAATTGATTGAAACATTATGAATAAAGTTTGTTCATTGGAATTCGAGGTGTCAGCTTCATAACAGGAAAGCTAATTACATTTTTAGTATTTTGATGGGTTGAATGAAAATTGCAAGTTTTATTCAGCAATCAATGAGTTCTATCAATTTTAATTGCTAAAAAAAAGGAGATAAAGAAGAAGAACACAAATGTAATTACAGTGTTAGATTTAGCACAAAAATACCTCAGATGTGGAAAAAATACCAGTGTGAATGATGTCATGGCAGCCATCTTTGATACAGTTGAAAAACTCTTGAACTTTATTGAGAAAACTTCCACCCACAGATGCATTAGACTTTCTTCACCCACCTTGGAAAAGGAATATCTTCATTAATCTTTACCAAGATGCTATATTGAAATTTTACATTGAAAACAGCATTTATAACAGCAAAAACTTTAACAGCTTTCAGTTTTAGTACAGAACAATTTTTAACAACAAAATTCAGCAACATTAATCAACTAAGTATTCATTAAGGCAATAAAATGAGCGCAATGCCAAGAGATTAAAATCCTAACAATGATCATCTAGATCAAGAAAATATTCTCAATACCTTCAAGCGACTATCAACAATCAGCTAATGCAACAAAATTCAATGTACCGATCTTTCCTGCAAAAAATTCAATTCAGTCTGTTGGATGGATCAGCAAATTGGCAAAAGTGGAAAGCACAATTCCTAAGATTTCAAACAGTTTCAAAATTGGACACCACATCAAATAGGCCAGCAGATTCCTCAATTATATGTAAAGAACATTCAATCATGTATTGAATAGACAACAGATTGAAGAGAAAAAAATTGCATCTGACTGCCATCTAACAGCTTTTGACATTTCAGTTTTAAATATTTCAAAATTTCACTTCATGATCACCAGAGAGTTCATACTTCAATAGCAGATATCAACTCCCAGGAGCTTCTGCACTCAGCTTCCTTTAACGACCTGTATATCTGAGCCAAATAACAATGGAAGCTTAGAAGAGCTCATTTGCTACAAAATCATCAATGGTCTCTTGGAAAAATTAGTTAATGAACTTGCTCAATCAAAAGGAGATTAGACTCTAGAATGAACAGCCCAAATAGCAGTGCATTCATAGGATGGAATTTTATAGGGGCCTATGAGCAACTTGGACCATGGGGAAAATGTGCCAGGAAAAGGTGAGAAGTGCAATGAGACCTATCTCAACACCAGGAGCAACTTGAAGCATCTGTTAACGACATTTCCAGCTTAGAGGTGAAGTAGCGGCAAGTTGCTTATGAAAGGTTAATGGCTTTATTAACTGAACATCTCACTTCATTAATATGCAGGTTCCTATCTTACTACTAGCTGCAAGCAAAACAGATGCCCAGAATTCCTGGGATAGAGGTCAAACAGAATAGACAACTTCATCTTGACAAAAAGAACTGTGGATGCTAGAAATCTGACACAAAAACAGAACAGAATCTGCAGGAGAAACTCAACAGTTCTAAAACATAGACCATAGAACAGTACAGCATAGTACAGACCCTTCAGCCCTTGATGTTGTGCTGATCTTTTATCCTACACTAAGATCAAGCTAACCTATATACCCTTTATTGTAGTATCTTCAATGTGCCTATCCAAGACTCACTTAAATAACTCAAATGTATCTGACTCTACTACCACTGCTGGCAGTGCATTCCACACACCCACCACTCTCTGTGTAAAGAACCTACCTCTGACATGTCCCCTCTACCTTCCTCCAATCACCTTAAAATTAAGTCCCCTCATGATAGCCATTTCCATCCTGGGAAAAATTCTTGGGCTATCCACTCTATCTATGCCTCTCATTATCTTGTACACCTCTATCAAATCACCTCTTATCCTTCTCTGCTCCAGTGAGAAAAGCCCTAGCTCCCTCAACCTTACTTCACAGAACATGCCCTCCAGTCCAGGCAGCAGCCTGGTAAATCTCCTCTGCATCTCTCTAAAGCTTCCTCATCTTTCCCATAATGAGGCGACCAGAATTGAACACAATATGTTTAGATTACTTACAGTGTGGAAACCGGCCCTTCGGCCCAACAAGTCCACACCGACCCGCCGAAGCACAACCACCCATTCCCCTATATTTACCCATTTACCTAGCACTACGGGCCGTTTAGCATGGCCAATTCACCTGACCTGCACATCTTTAGACTGTGGGAGGAAACCGGAGTACCCAGAGGAAACCCACACAGACACGGGGAGAATGTGCAAACTCCACACAGTCAGTCGCCTGAGTCAGGAATTGAACCCAGGTCTCTGGCGCTGTGAGGCAGCAGTGCTAACCACTGTGCCACCGTGCTGCCCACTAGTGTAATATTTCAAGTGTGATCTAACCAGGGATCTATAGAGCTGCAGTATAACCTAGCAGCTCTTAAACTCACTCCCCCCGCTAATGAAAGCCAACACAGCATACACCTTATTAACAACTCTATCAACTTGGGTGGCAACTTTGTCCAGTACCTTTCTTTAAAACTCTGAAGTTCTGAAAAAGATTCTCTCGACCCGAAACATCCCCACATATGCTGCCAGACCTGGGGAGTTTCTCCAGCAATTTCTATTAATATCAGCTAGCCCCTAGGACCTCCATGTTGGGCACCGACGTCATTAACTTAGGGCGTGCTATATGGCACTGGCCAGATCCACCCCATGCCCATGGACATTGGCATCTCACATGTGCCAGCCTCGAAGGGGACCTCTGATCCACTTATAGGATACTTGTGCACTTCAATGCTGCACAGGGCGGCACAGTGGTTAGCACTGCTGCCTCACAGGAGGGTTCAATTCCCGCCTCAGGCGACTGACTGTGTGGAGTTTGCACATTCTCCCCGTGTCTGCGTGGGTTTCCTCCGGGTGCTCCGGTTTCCTCCCACAGTCCAAAGATGTGCGGGTCAGGTGAATTGGCCATGCTAAATTGCCCGTAGTGTTAGGTAAGGGGTATATGTAGGGGTATGGGTGGGTTGCGCTTCGGCGGGTCGGTGTGGACTTGTTGGGCCGAAGGGCCTGTTTCCACGCTGTAAGTAATCTAATCTAATCTAATCTTAAAACCTCAGGATGGAATAGCAACTATCATTGTAATTCTGCAGCAAGGATACAAAGATTCATGGACTGGACCAGGCTTAATCTCTGGGCTTTTTGGGTGTTTTCATAAGGTTCACACCCTTTGATCTACTTGGAAGCTCACAACATTCTTGTCTTAACTTGTCTTTCTTCACTCCAGTGCTCACCCACAGATATCAGGCTTATAATAACGCAGCCTTGCCGTGCCAGTTAACACAGACACGTAACCAGGAGGCTTGTTATAGCTCGGTAAAAACAAGGACTGCAGATGCTGGAAACCAGAGTTTAGATTAGAGTGGGGCTGGAAAAGCACAGCAGGTCAGGCAGCATCCGAGGAGGAGGAAAATCAACGTTTCGGGCAAAAGAATAGTCAGGGTGCCTGCAGAGTGGAGAGATAAATGAGAGGGGGGTGGGGGTGGGGAGAAGGTAGCATAGAGTACAATAGGTGAATAGGGGTAGGGATGGAGGTGAGAGGTCAGAGAGGAGGGTGGGGGAAGGTAGCAAAGAGTACAATGGGTGAATGGGGGTGGGGATGGAGATGTTAGGTCAGAGAGGAGGGTGGAGTGGATAGGTGGAAAGGAAGATAGACAGGGTAGGACAGGCCATGGGGACAGTGCTGAGCTGGAAGGTTGGAGCTGGGGTGAGGTAGGGGAAGGGGAAATGAGGAAACTGGTGAAATCCACATTGATGCCATGGGGTTGAAGTGTTCCGAGGCGAAAGATAAGGCGCTCTTCCTCCAGGCGTCAGGAGTTGAGGGAATGGTGGTGGAAGAGGCCCAGGACCTGCATGTCCTTGGCAGAGTGGGAGAGGGAGTTGAAATGTTGGGCCACAGGGCGGTGTGGTTGATTGGTGCGGGTGTCCCAGAGATGTTCCCTAAAGCGTTCTGCTATGAGGCATCCAGTCTCCCCAGTGTAGAGGAGACCGCATTGGGGGCAATGGATACAATAAATGATATTAGTGGATGTGCAGATGAAACTTTGAGGGATGTGGAAGGCTCCTTTAGGGTCTTGGATGGAGGTCAGGGAGGAGGTGTGAGTGCAGGTTTTGCAGTTCCTGCGGTGGCAGGGGAAGGTGCCAGGATGGGAGGGTGGGTCGCAGGGGGGCATGGACCTGACCAGGTAGTCACAGAGGGAACGGTCTTTGCGGAAGGCGGAAAGGGGTGGGGAGGGAAATATATCCCTGGTGGTGGGGTCCGTTTGGAGGTGGCGGAAAATGTCCTCGGATGATTTGGTTTATGCGAAGGTTGGTAGGGTGGAAGGTGAGTCCAGAGGGGTTCTGACCTTGTTATGGTTGGAGGGGTGGGGTTTGAGGGCGGAGGGGCGAGATGTGGATGACATACGCTGGAGGGCATCTTTAACCACGTGGGAAGGGAAATTGCGGTCTCTAAAGAAGGAGGCCATCTGGTGTGTTCAGTGTTGGAACTAGTCCTTCTGGGAGCAGATACGGCAGAGGGGGAGGAATTGGGAATACGGGATGGCATTTTTGCAAGAGGTAGGGTGGGAAGAAGTGTAATCCAGGTAGCTGTGGGAGTCGGTGGGTTTGTAAAAAATGTCAGTGTCAAGTCGGTCGTCATTAATGGAAATGGAGAGGTCCAGGAAGGGGAGGGAGGTGTCAGAGATGGTTCAGATAAATTTAAGGTCGGGGTGGAATGCGTTGAAAGTTGATGAATTGTTCAACCTTCCTGCTCCTCGGATGCTGCCTGACCTGCTGTGCTTTTCCAGCACCACTCTAATCTAGGCTTGTTATAGCTGTCAGCAGATCTCAGTTAAGTCAAGGAAGATAGCTTTTACTCAGGGAGCCCCTGCACAAGGCAGCCTCTAACATCAGTCCAGGGGCTTGTACATGATCAGTCGGCCATGCAGGGTAGTCACAGTCAAGGGTCTCTTCATATAAAGTGTCAGGAACCAAATGGCAAGCCACCTGTCTTGATTCTTTCCGTACTTATTTGGGTTCTTTTCCTGCTGGCATGTATGAAAGTGTGTAATATGGGAGATGAAGGAGGGTGGCACAGCTATTAAGTTTGGTGTCAAATAGTTGGGGTGAGCGACAGTGAGTGAGGGAAGATGTTGCAGGTAATTGTTAGAATGGAAGAGAATGAGCCGTGGTGGGAGGTGGGTACAGTATCCGAGATAGAATGAGGGAAGGTGGTTATACTTATGCTGGTAGGTTAGAGAAGGACATTGGCCTTCTTCCTACATTGCTGGGCTTTCTTCTAGATGGCTGAAATGGTGCTGACTTTGGTGGCATCATCAGATCAGCATGATATGATCTGATGTTGTGGCTATTACTGCCAGTCCTGGGGGACATGGACATCCTGCCTCTGCACCATCTTGTCCATGAGGAGGTTCAGATTTCTGCCAGTAATTGCTCCCTATCTGCCATGTCTGGGACAAATATCAGAAACCATACAGAGCAGCTCTGAACTAACAGTGTGTATCTGGGTGCACTAGCACATTTGAAATATGCATTCGGTGGTCGGCATTGACATCACCTGGCAGTCGCAAGTTGTTATGGACACGGTCAACAACGGAATTTGGATAGAATTTGCCAAGTGCGGTGTAATAGGGATGTACTATGTAATTATGGTGTGGGTTTGGTAAGGTACAGGAGATCTCACAAGACTTCATAGCAAAACAACCTCAGGGAAACTCAACAAAATTGATTAAGTTTATGCAGAGAGTCTAGAAAGTTGTTCCAGAAACATTGTACAATAAGTGTTCTACTTAACACAGAATATTCTACAAGGATTGTTGACTATTTAAAGCTTGATAAACCACCTGACAAGAGGAGACAGACATCTCATCACAACAAATACCATATGTGACAACATCAGTTCAAAATCCTGGGCAATCAAATGCAACAGTATCTTGTCCCAGCTGTGGTTTCAAAGCCCCACATCAGTGAGGCTAACACTGTCCAGCCTTCTGCCAACAATATATTCTTTGTAGGAGACATTACTTCCTGAAGAAGTGCTACAGTTTGAAGGATATACAGTGCATCAAACTAAATTGTTTCCATACCAACATGTATATTTATGACTTGGAACAGAATCTGGAAGAACAAGTCAGAATAGTAACAAGTCACAGTAAACAAATTCCTTTATGTTAGGGATAACTAGCTATGAATGAACAATGTCATTCTGTTCTCAGAGACGCAGAAGAAGAAACAACCCAACTACCCCATACATTCCTGCAGTTACATCAATGCAAAACCCTTTAGCAGGCACTGCTGATTGAACAGAAGCCAACAGAGACAAAGAAAGCTCACCAATTCCACTTCACCCGTTTCCATACCTTGTCATAGATATTTTAAACCTGCACAGATAAATGAAATCAATGACTCTGTCAGCTTTGGGCCCTCAGAAACTTCTTACTGCCTGGGAGTAGAGATGAAGCCAGCTGTACACATGACGTAGTGTAGATGCTAGATCTATCGACCATGATGCAGCCTGTGGTTGGAGTTGGCATTCAGACTAAGACAATGCTGGAGAGTGAAAAACAACTGAAAGAATTGTTTAGCTGGAAGCCAAATAAAGAAATCACCTGTAATTCTCATTGAAAGACCATTAACCTTATTGCAGTGGGAGTTCTGGAAGTAATCGGTTTAATAGCAGTTTGATCCCAAAGGAGCAGGTTATTGGAAACTAAGTGTGCATTCTAATCATTAACCCACTGCGTAGGAGTCACAGGGAGGGTAGGACTGAAGTTGTAGATTCAAAAGTTATGAGTTGGTCAAGAAATTGGAGCATTGTCTAGACAAAAGGTAATGGAAAATCCCCGACGAAATCTTGTAACTTGACAAATAGCTGAAACACTGAAGAGATATCAGAGTAAATTCTGGAAAGTGGTGACAAATCTCTTGAATTGGTTACCAAAAAAACTGGATAAACCTCAAAAGATTTCATATGGTCATTGAACTCTTTAGAGGCAAATTGAAATAAGAACTAAGTATAGAGCAGTCTTTTATAAGCTATAGTGTTGTTAATTGAGCTTACTTTGTTGAATTGTTTTTACAAAAAAAGGCTTGCTTTTAGTTTAAAAGCATGAAATCTTGTGCAGTAGTTCTGTCAGGTTATTGCTGGATGTTTGGATTTTTTGTTTTAATGTTAATGGTCTCACAAAGAATCATTACAGAATCTCTAATTAACCACAAGAAGGTGGTGATGAACTGGGGCTCAGTTGGTCATGCACCAAACTTTATAGATTTAAGTCCCACTCCAGTTCTTGAGCTCAAACTTTCAAGCTGATGCTCCAGAAGTAATTTCTTTTGAATGAAATGTTAAACTGAAGCCTGGTCTGCCCTCTCAGTAGGAAGGCTGGACAGGACTGTTAACTGTGATCCTATCTTCTAACAAAGGTTAACTGGATTCAAAATGTTAACTCTGTTTTCTGTCTACAGATGCTGCCAGACCAACTGTGTTTCTCCAGCACTCACTGTTCTTGTTTCAGGGATATTATCCCTGGAATCCTGTCCCTTTAGCCCTTCATTAACCGCACAAGAATTAAGTTATCATGTCTGTTGGTAGGAATGTATTGTGAAGGGCTTTTGTCCAAAACATCGATTTTTCCTGCTCCTCGGATGCTGCTTGACCCGCTGTGCTTTTCCAGCACCACACTAATCTTGACTCTAATCTTCAGCATCTGCAGTACCCACTTCTGTATAGGAATTTATTGTGCACAATTGTTGGCCCTATAACACAACACAGACTACACTTTAAAAAGTAGGAGGTCTGGGGCTTTAGCCTTCCAATGGGCAATACTGGTGCGTATCAGCAGCAAAAAGGGGAGAAACATCCCTGAAGCTTATTTGTCTGAATTCTAGCAATGGTATTATACATTCCACTGAGTCACCTGACTCTATCAGTCATAATGAAAATAGTGAAATCAGATTAAAGTAGTTTTGCAGTTCCCAAGACTTCATTGTTTACACTTGACTTTAATGTCATACCATTGTGTTGTCTATCATGTTAGTGCTTCTTTGAAATGTGTTACAGAGTGTCTTCTTCTTAAGTAATGTTAGAATAATTTTGGTTGCTATTTCTTTAGAATTCCAACATTTAACTTAGAACAGATTAAACAAAACCTTTTTAAACAGTTGCAAATTACAGTATTATTTTCTGATTATTTTCTACCTGGATGTATCAGAACCTGGTATGGCAACTGTACCATTCAAGATCGGAGACGGTTACAGAGAGAGGTGAACTTGGCCCAGACAATCACAAAGGCCAACCTCCCATCTATAGAATCCATCTACCAGGCCTGCTGTCAAGGAATGGTTGACAGAATTCTTAAAGATCCATCTCACCCTGGCAATGTTGATCTACAACCTTTACTATCGGGGAGAAGGTACAGAAGTCTGAACACGCAGCAGCCTGTTTCGCAACAGTTTCTACCTGACTGGTGTTAGAATACTGAATGGACTCACAAACTCTTAACATTTGCCTGTACCTGTGTTTTTGTTTTTGCCACTGTTTACCTATCTATGCTAATTAACTCTGTGGTCTGCCTGTATTGCTTTTCACTGTGCCTCAGTAGACGTGACAATAAATTTGATTCGATTCAATTCAATTCATTTCAATTCAATTCAATGACTATTCATTTTCCCAGTGTTGAAAAAATAATTGGAATTCAGTCGGCTCTGCTATAACACACGTTTCTTCAAAGCAAATTGGCTATAATGTGATTGCAGAATTTAGACCATTATTTTTGGAACATGAATGTTCCTTATCTCTATTGGCTATAATGCAATTCCGGTCCCATTGGTTTGAATAGTGCTGCTATTATGCAATGTTCTTATAATGCGGGATCGCGTGGGAATGGAACAATCACGTTATATCATAACAGGTTATATCTTCACACAGTTTTAGGGTCTCAATTTTCATTAATTTGAGACCCAAAGGTTCCCCTCATAAACCTGCTCAATTCTTCTGTTGTTCTCAAGTCCCAAGGCTGATGCCACTAGATTAGTGATGTATAGATATATAATACAAGTTAATATTACACATTGTATTTTCTTAATTCTTTGACTCACCAACAACAAAGATTTACGAAAAGTATGAAGTTCAGTTTTGGCTAATTTATTGCTGATATAAATTTTTGTTCTACATTCCAATGACAACAATACCTACCAAACATAGCATGAAGGATTATTAAATGTAAATTAATTACTATTCATCCAGCAAGTGGTAATGGTTAACAGCTAATTACCGAGAAATAATATTGTCAGTATTATGTTTTTTCTTTTTTTTTAGTGATTTAGCATTCAGTTTCTTTAATATTGCTTTTTCTCTGCAAAGATGCTCTTGAACTGTAAATGCACTAATGGTTACCACTCAAACTCTCATGCATAATTGAGTAATGTTACAGAGCTGCATATGATCATGGAAACATTCCTTGTTTTGCTTTTCAACCTGTGGGGAAGACCTGGCCACCATTTGGCATCTTCTCCAATGGCATGACGAAGATTTCAAACTCAACCTGTATAATGCAACAGGAAATACCAATGTTAATCAGGAAATAACCACATTTTCCCCCCTTGATTTTCTCTTATTATGTCTGTTGTCCTTTGCTGAAGGTCAATTGAATTAACAATCTTTTAGTATCTCATCCATGGTGACTAGTTTTAGTTGGATCAGATTGAAACCAAATGGTGCATGGCTTAAGAATACACTGAAAACAGAGAAATTGAGCTGTTAATATCAATCTGTTAATAGCTTAAACTTTAACAGTTTGATTTTTGCTTTCTCTTTTTCTTTCAGATTCCATTTCTTTTGTATCAATCTGTCTCACCATGCGGGGCGGCACGGTGGCTCAGTGGTTAGCACTGCTGCCTCACAGCACCAGGGACACAGGTTCAATTCCAGCCTCGGGTGACTGTCTGTGGGGAGTTTAAACATTCTCCCCGTGTCTACGTAGGGGTGCTCCGGTTTCCTCCCATAGTCCAAAGATATGTAGGTCAGGTGAATTGGCCATGCTAAATTGCCCATAGTGTTAGGTGCAATAGTCAGAGGGAAATGAGACTGGGTGGGTTACAGTTCGGAAGGTCGGTATGGACTTGTTGGGCCAAAAGGCCTGTTTCCACACTGTAGGGAATCTAAAAAAAAACTCAGCTCCAGATTTTCACCTGATCATAAAATGTTGAGCATTTCTTGCAAAAAAAAGACAAATACGTAGTTTTGAAAAAGTTGGTCCTAGCATAACAGTGCAATGCCCGACAAGTTTAGCATTTTCATATTTTCATGTAATTACTTCTTTTTGCCTCACATTTCCTCTTACATTAGCAGATCTAAGACCATTAAGCTGGGACCTTGGTTTGTGAAAGGAAAAGCCATATTATGCACAGATCAATGGATTATCACCTACATTACACCATATCAAAACTGATCCTTCAAAATGAGCAATGAGCTCGATTATTTGTTGTACTGCAAAATGTATTCTAAAGAGATTTGAAAGCTATTCCACGTACAACATCTGGAAAAGTGTGTGGTAAATGGTTTTCTGTTTCACAAGCAAAGCTAGAGGTAACATCAAAAACTTAAACTGTCCTTTGAAACACTGACATTTAATACAAGGATTTAAATCATTTTTGGAGCTATTATTCTTCAAGAACGTAGTTAAGTACTTTAAAATAAAACTGACAGAAAAAGCAGTTGGAAAATATTAAATGAGTTAAGCACAAGAGACAAGGATAGTGGAAATTTTTTTTTAGAAAGTGCAAATAGTTCTTGCCAGTTCTGCCTGAAGATGAAAAAACAGAGATTTAAATGACACAAAAAGAAATAGCTGAATAAACATAGATAAATATCTCCCCAAATGATCTTAAAGGAATGTTTCAGTGCAATTATAAGCTTGATTGCTTGAAATTAACGTTTGAAAATTAAGTATTTTAATGTTTTCCAATGTTAATTCTTGCTGCATCTCTAAGACAATGATGGCCCAACCAATCAGCATCTTCTTCTCACACTATATAAAACGGTAGCTTTTCTTTCAATTTTTTTCCCCTATGTTATGGTTTTGATGAGGGCATGGCAAAAAGCTTCAACTTCTAGTCTCCATTTAGCAAAGTCAAGTTCCTCAATCTAATTAATAAATTATCAACAGTATCACCTTGGTCATACTTCAGGCTTTGAAATTCAACTGTTAGAATTGCACTGTGTATAGTACAAGGGATACAAATGCCCTGAAATGTTTTTGCCAAAATCTCAATTTAATCCCTTGTCAACATGAGGAATACACACCTTTATGTCTCTACTGGAGGGACAGAAAACTTGTATTTGGTTTAACTTTTGTACTATTCTTCCATTGGCTACCCCGCTTCTTCCCTTGAAATGCTATCATACAGGGACATTTCTAAAGGAAAATCTGATCGACACAGAGCTGGAAAGAACAGAAGAAAACTGAAAATGGTTGCTTCAAAGGTTCCTGAAAATTTGAATAGCAACAGAATAAAAAGATCAAAGAAAGAAACAACTTGGCTGAAATGATTTAAAATCATTAATAAATATTCTTGTATTGTCCTTGTTATCCAAGCAACCTTGATTGTTATAAAAGGCACTCAACAATGGGAAATAGAATGTAGGATAACATGACATTATCCCTTGCTCATTTGAACATTGTTCCAAGACGTTGTCTGTTTAACTCACCTTATTCAGTCAGCATGTTTGAAAAGTGTGAGATTCTAATTAAAAATATTAGTTTATGATCCCAAAAGAAAACAATTTGTGAAGGGAGCTAGTACTGAATACAGACTGTGTTTTCTGATCATCCAAGATCCAGTAATCAACATAACAGATCTTATTCATTGGCAGTTACTGCCATTTATATCTCACTTATTTTTTTTCAATAAATAATCTGCCATTTTAACACCCTTTGCTGTCAAAAGTGTTTTAAGCTCCTAAAATGCCACAGTATCATCTGATGTGTGTAGATGTAGAATATTTGGATTTACAAAAGGCATTCAGCAAGGTGCCGCATCAAAGGTCACTACACAAACTAAGATCTCATGGTGTAGGAGATAACACAAAGAGTGAGGATTTAGCAAAAATAAGTCTGTGCCTACATTACTATGAATCATAACTAGTTGAAACTTCAGCATTGTTCCCTGTGATACTGCACTATTTACAGCTTTCCATGTTAAAAACGATCTATTAACCCCAAACCACTGTTTCCTGTAAGTTAGTCAGTCTCTATCCAACAACCTGAACTCTTATGCAGTGAACTATAATGGGGCATTTTATCAAATGCTTTTTAGAAATTCAAATACATTACTCTGACCAGTTCTCCTTTATTTACCTGGCTTATTATATCCCCAAATACCTCTATTATGAATGAATTCTAAAATTTTCCCAAAAATAAAAAGTAACTGCTGGCCCAGTCTACTGCTTTCTGGTCTTCCTCTTTTATAGATGTTAAAAGTCCACTTTTCTAATTCATTAGAAACTTTCTAAATTTGAGAAAATTTTGTAGGATTTTAAGGTTCAACCAATCTCTACCACCACCACTTTTAAGAGGTTAGGATACAGGCTGTTAGGTCCAGGGGACCTTTCAGCATTCCATTCCATTAGTTTTCATAGTATTTCTGCACTATTGATTATGATTTTAAGTCTTCCATGCCTTCAAACAAATACAAAATGTTTCTTTCAAAATGTCGGCCATATACTTGTTTGCCAAAATTAACCTCCTAGTCTCAATCTCATAAACCTTTAGAAACTTGTAATGTCTTTTTATATTTCTTAATAATTTTCTTTCATACTCTTAATTTTCCCTCTATTATTTTTAACCATTCATTGCTGTTTCTGAAAATATCCCAGTTTTCACTAATTTAGCAGTGTCGTAAGCTTTTCTCTTTCAATTTAATCCAAAAATTAATTTCCTCAGTTAGCCATAAATGATGCATTTTTCTCAATCTTTATTTTCAACAGAATATAGTTTTGTTGAGGATTATGAATCATAGTATTAGACCACTGCCACTGCTTCTCTACCATTTTGTCTTTTAAGCTATTTTCCAACTTTAGCCAATTTTGACATCATTCCCTTTTAATGGCCTTTATTAAAGCTTAAGTCCCTAGTTTTAAACCCATATTTCTCAACCCCAAACTGATTGTGAAGTTCTATTGTGTGACAATCGCTCTTGCTTAGAGAATTTTTTTTCCTATGAGGTTATCAATTAATTCTATCTCATTGTGCATTAACATGTTTAAATAGTTTGTTCTCTGAAAATCTTAGACTCTATTGTTCTGAAAAAACTGGCCTGAATTCACTGTAAGAATTCATCTTCCAGGTTACCCTTACCAATGTAATTTATTTATTAAGATTACAATTGCTCATGACCTTCAAAGTTCTCTCTAGGCCCTACTTCTACCATTTGCCAGGACACTGATCCCAGTGCAGTTGTATAGACAATCCCAATGGTACAGCTCTCTCTTCAGCCAGCACTGGTGCCAATGCCCCATGAATTGACCCACTTTCCGACACCATCTTTTAGACAAATATTCAACTCTCTGATCTTATTTACCCTACACCAAGTTGCTTAGGTAGGAATCTAGGAATCATTAGCTTTACAGTTCTGTCTTTTAATTTCACTCTTGGTTGCTCATATTCTTTCTTAGTCTATGTATTAAATAATGTTGTTACTACCCACCTGGATCACAGTGACAGGGATCAATATTATGTTCATAGAATCATGGACATAGAGATATACAGTGTTATGGACCAAGCCAGACAACTCAAAACATTCTTTAGCAGGCAACCCAGACCATAGCTTTGTAAGTTGTTTTGGTAAGTGTACAGTGAAAATTACCCAGATTAAGTTAGCGAGGTTGACTACCAGGTTTCAAAACAGACAAAAATTTATTCACAAAATTACACAATGAAACACAAAGAACAGAATAACGAACCCCTACAGAACTTAGTTTATCCAAACTACACTTAATTATGCTGTTCCTAAAATACATAACAGTTCCAATAAGCAAACCCCCTTAAAGACCAGTTAAAAAAAAAGGAACTGATGCTTATAGGTTGAAGTTAGAAGGGCAGAAAGAGAGAGAGAGAGTTTCCACACACCTCACTGTTGAACTCCTAACCAGTTCTGGACTGAACTAGTCAGCCAGAGAGCTGACCACTCCCCTTTCATTATATGGGTGATTTCTAAAAACATGACCACTTTGGCCTGAAGTCTCATCTGTTTACATATAACCAAAAAGGCCTCTCAATACCCTTTGAGCTTTGTACCAAACCAGTCTAATCAGCACCAGGACCATTTAAGACCCCTCTGAAAAAAAAACCAAGGGCATAGAATCCTTGAGGAAAGGAACAGCTTTTAGAAAATTGGAACCAGCTTTATGACAGCTCCCCCTTAAAAAAAAACCCATCAATACTAAAAGATGGCTTCATTTTCAAAACCCTTCAAAAACCCAGTTAGTAGTCTAAAGCACACGTATACACTATACTAACTGTAATCTTGCAAACACGTGCAACTACATGCTAATTCAGGCCGTGCACACCTGCTACTGAATGCCTCCGTATCTCATTCGAGTCTCGATAACGCATCGGCAATCATGTTTTCATGACCTGCCATATGTACAATTGGCAAATTGAACGGCTGCAATAACAAGCTCCATCTAAACAGTCTGGCATTTCTGTCCTTAATGGGCGGCATGGTGGCTCAGTGGTTAGCACTGCTGCCTCACAGCACCAGGGACCCGGGTTTGATTCCAGCCTCGGGCGACTGTCTGTGTAGAGTTTGCACTTTCTCCCCGTGTCTGTGCGGATTTCCTCCCACAATCCAAAGATGTGCAGGTCAGGTGAATTGGCCATGCTAAATTGCCCATAGTGTTAGGTGCATTCGTCAGGGATAAATGCAGGGTCTGGGTGGGTTACTCTTTGGAGGGTCGATGTGGACTTGTTGGGCCGAAGGGACTGTTTCCACACTGTAAGGAATCTAATCTTAAATTTTTCCAAAAATATCAATGGGTTGTGATCAGTGTGTACGATTGTCTCAAATGCATTGCTGGTAATATCAACACTGAAATGTTATAATGCCAACTCCAAGCTTAAAGTCTCTTTCTGCACCATTGAATATTTCTGTCAATGAACATTCCAATTCCTGGAAAAATGCCAATGGGTCATTCTATCCCCTAGTCATTCTCCTGCAGAGCACCACACCAACATCCACTTTACTGGTATTGATAGCCACCTTGAAAGGCTATGCGTAATCTGGAGTGACTAATACTGAGGCAGTGGTTAAGACTTTAAGCTGTCAAATGCCTTTTGACAGTCCACTGTCCACTGAAACTTCTTGCCCTTTTTTTAACAATTCGGTGAGCGGAGCAGCCATACTGCTAAAGGTTAGTACAAACTTTCGGTAAAATCCACACAACCCTAGGAACCATAGTACTGCTTTTTTTTGCTGACAGTGTGGGAAATTCCCAATGACTTTTTTTTTCTCATCCCATGGGGCCATTTGTCCATGTCCAGTAACGTGGCCCAGGAAGGTGATTTGTGCTTTGACAAGTTCACTTTTAGCTAGGTTTACCACCAAGCCTGCCTTCCGATTTCAATCGAACAAGTCCAATAACTGCTGTAAATGTTCCTTCCATGGGTGACTAAAAACCATCAATGTAAACAATACAGTTGGGTAACCCAGCAATGACCTTGTTAGTCAGTCTCTGAAATGTGGCTGGAGTATTTTTCATTCCAAATAGCATGACCTAGAACAGATACAGTCCATTCAGCGTTCTGAAAACCGAAATTGCCTTTGCTCTTCCTGACAAAGGTGCCTGCTAGTAGCTTCTGAGCATGTCCAACTTAGAAATGTAAGTTGTTTGCCCCACTTTTTCGATACAGTCCTCCAACCGTGGAATTGGATATGCACCAGTCTCTGTAATGGCGCTGATTTTGCAATGGTCCACACACAACCATTGGGTATCATCTGGCTTTGACACCATGACTATGGGTGAGCTCCAGTCACTGTAACTCACTTTGATTATGCCATCTCGGAGCATGCCTTCTTTCTCCGTCTGAATCTGTGCCAACTTTGGAGGGTTATGCCTATAAGGATGTTGCTTAAGTGGAACAGCATCTCCTATCTCTACATCATGCACAATTAGGTTACTACTTCCCAGTTTATTTCTGCATATCTTCACACTTAATAGTAATAACTCTTTCAGGTCATTTCAATTTTCTTGTGGAAGGTGACTCAGTAATTTATCCCAATTTTTGACAACTTCTTCATTGTCCAATTTGACTTGAGGAATGTCCAATTCAGAATCCTCTGAACTTGGTTCTTCCTTCTGTGCTGTGATCATTAACACCTTCTCCTCTTGCTTTCCTTCCCTATCAAAATACGTTTTGAGCATATTCACACGACACACTCTCTGAGATTTCTTCCTGTCTGGAGTCCTTATCAAGTAGTTCATCTCACTCAATTTCCTCTCGATTTGATACCAGGCTTTTAAAAGCTCATCTGTTACAGGAAGTCACACCAATACCTTATCCCCAACAGCCAAAGTGCGAATTTGTGATTTCTTATCCACTTCCTGTTTCATTGTATGCTGTGATACTTTTAAATGCCGGCTAGCCAGCTCTCCAGCTCTACTTAATCATTCTCTAAAATTTGGCAAATAGTCCAAATGTGTGGTCTCTGCATTCTGACTTATTACCTTCTCCTTAATCAATTTTAATGGTCCTCTTACTTCTTGCCCAAAAATTAATTCAAATTAACTGAATTTGGCCAATTTATTTGGTGCATCTCTGATCGCAAAGAGCACCAAAGGAACTCCTTTATCCCAAACATCTGGATAATCCTGACCATAATCCTGCAACCCGGTCTTTAATGTTTGATGCCATCTCTCTAGCGCTCCCTGTGACCCTGGATGATATGCAGTAGATTTGAATTGCTTTATTCCCAAGTTATCCATAACCGCCTTGAATAGGTTGGATGTGAAGTTTGATCCTTGATCTGACTGGATCTCCACTGGTAATCTGTTTCTAGTAAAAAATTTAAGTAATTCTTTTTAGCTGTGATGTTACATAATGGGATTGCTTCTGGAAATCTAGTCAACATATCCATGATTGTTAATAAATACTTATTCCCACCTTTGTTTGAGGTAGGAGACCTATGCAATCAATCAAGACTTGTGGAAGCCTCCTCAAATGCTGGAATTGGTATTAGAAGTGCAGGTGTTATTATTGCCTGTAGTTTTCTGATTAGCTGACATGTATGACATGTCTGGCAAAATTCAACTACATCCTTGTGTAGTCCAGGCCAGTAAAAATGTCTTTGTATTTTAGCCTATGTTTTTCTCACCCCTAAATGATCTCCAAGTGGTGGCTCAAGAGCCACTCGCAGCACCTCCATTCTATACCCTACAGACAAAACAATTTGATGAATCTCTGTCCATTTCTCATCTGCTTGAATGTATGATTGTCTCCATTTCCTCATAAAGACATCATTTGTTAAGTAATGACACACAGGAAGGCATTCACTCTCCTCCTCTGTGTATGCCTTTTGATATAACTGTTTTAAGCTCTCATCTTTGTGCTGTAATTCAATCAGTTTAGCAAAGCTAAAAGTAATTGCATGTTTACCTATTTGCTACTGCCCTGTGTCACTTATCTGATCAAAACAAGTCTTAGATAAATCTATGTCAGCTTCCTTATCTGTGCCTTTTGATCTCTCTGGCTTCAACTTATGCCCCTGTGTTCTTGTAACCACACAAGCAGGGAAAGTTTCAGGATAACATCCTTCATTTCTTCAGTTGTTTGTGTCTCCACTGGCTTTTCAACTAGAATAGGCAGCACGCCTACTGGTGAATCAACTATTTCATTTGCAAGGACAAATTGTATTCCTGGAACTGAGAGTTTGTCCAGTACTCCTACCACAAGTTCTCCACTCTTTTTCGGAACACTCTATCCTCACTTTACATAATTGAGTACTTTTTGTCTACCATGAATTCCTGTTACAAGTACCTGTTCTGGCAGTAGTCCCTCAGGAGTACATATCTCCACATCCTTCAGCATTACAGACTGAGAGGATCCTGTGTCCCTTAATATTGTAACCTCTTTACCTGCTACTCCTGACCTATGTGAATAAACTTTGCCCTTGCATGTGTATTTTTTAAAGCAGATTTGGCACTTCCTCCTTAATTAACCTCTGTTCATCTTGTACACTCTGAGGCAGTTGTCTAACTTCCTTTGTGCTTTTTGTTACTAGTCCAACAAAACTCCCAGGCTTGTCTGGTTTTCCTACATCTGGCTTTCTCCTAGCCCACCAACACTGTGATTTTGTGTGGCCCACTTTATTACAATGAAAACACCGGAGCTTTTCAACTTCTTTGTTTCCTTCAATGGTTTCTTTTTTACCCTGTGGTAAGTTATCCTTATCATTTTCACTGAGATCTACCTTCCTTTTCCCCGTGAGGATTTCTCTTTGCCCCAGTCTTTTTCCCTCATGGACTGAAATGGATTCTGGAAGCCAAACTGTATTTTATGGAGCAGCTCATAATCATCAGCCACTTCAGCTGCTAACCTTGTCATTTTAACTCTCTGCTTTTCCACATGAGTTTGCACTATTTCAGGCAGTGAATTTTTGAATTCCACCAAAATAATTACCTCTCTAAGGGAATCATAGGTTTGCTTGATTTTTAAAGCGCTTATCCATCTATCGAAATTACTCTGTTTGATCCTTTTCAACTCAATATAGGTTTGACCAAGGTTCCTCCTTAGATTCCTGAAACATTGTCTATAAGCTTCTGGTACAAGCTCATAAGCACTGAAGATGGCTTTTTCACCTCCTCGTACTCCCCAGATACCTCCTCTGGTGGGGATGTGAATACCTCACTCAACCTACTTACAAGTTTCATTTGGATCAACAAAACCCACATTGCCACTGGCCATTGCATTTATGCTTGAACATACTTAAACAGTTTCTCATTAGGCTTCTGACCACCAGGGGCTTGCTCATTCTCACTCTCTTCCTCACTAAGTCTACCTCAGCCTTTATCTCCAGCCTTTTAAGCTGACTTTCCTTTTTAAGTGTCAGTTTTTGAAGTTCAAAAGCTCTCAGTTTTTCTTTCTCTGCTATCTTTTACCCTCTCTTCTGCTTCTAACCGTAACTCAAACTGTTTCATTTCTGCTGCCCTTTCCTTATCTCTCGCCTCTAACTCAAGCTGCTTCATTTGCAATCGAATTCTTGCTATCTCTATAGATTCTGATGGTTTCCCAAGCAAGTTTAAATGCTGAATTACTGGCGTAATTACCTCTCCTTTCCTCACAGAAGCAGGCAGGTCCAATTCCATCTTCTCTGCTAATTCCTACAGCTTGGTTTTATTCACGTTTTGCAAAATTTCCAAAGTCACTGCATCCACTTCCAGAAAACCTTTGATGACTGAAAGAGCCATTTCTAACCCAAGCTTTGTCTACCCACCCAAACCAACACCCGAAATAAAGACAACAGCACCTACCACGTGCTGTTTAAAATCCCACAAAGAGCTTCCAATCTATTATGGACTAGGCCAGATCACTCAAAACATTCTTAAGCATGCAGCCCAGACCATAACTTTGTAATATGTTCTGGTAAGTGTACAGTGAAAATTACCCAGATTAAGTTAGCGAGGTTGACTACCAGGTTTCAAAACAGACAAAAATTTATTAGCAAAATTACACAATGAAACACAAAGAACAGGATAACGAACCCCTACAGAATTCAGTCTATCCAAACTAGACTTAATTATGCCATCCCTAATATACACAACAGTCCCAATAAGCAAACTCCCTTAAAGACCAGTTAAAAAAAAGGAACAGATACTTACAGGTTGAAGTTAGAAGAATAGAAAGAGAGAGAAAGTTTCTACACAACTCACTGTTGAACTCCTAACCAGTTCTGGACTGAGCTGCTCAGCTAGAGAGTTGACCATACCCTTTCATTATACAGGTCATTTCTAAAAACATGACCACTTTGGCCTGAAGTTTCATCTGTTTACATATAAGCAAAAGGGCCTCTTAATACCCTTTAGTCTCTGTACCAAACCAGTCTAATTGGTGCCAGGAGTGTTTACGATCCCTCTGAAAAAAACCCAAGGGCATAGAATCCTTGAGAAAAGGAACACTTTTAGAAAAAAAAGGGACCACCTTTGTGACAACAGCATGGAAACAGACCCTTCGGACCAACTCATCCACGCCGACTCAGATATCTTAAATAAATCTAGTCGCATTTGCCATCATTTGGCCCATATCCCTCTAAACCCTTCCTATTCATTTACCCATCCAGATGCCTTTTAAATGCTGTAATTGTACCAGCCTCCATCACTTCCTCTGGCAGCTCATTCCATACATACACCACAGTCTGCGTGAAAAAGTTAGGTCCCTTTTATTTCTTTCCCCTCTCACCTTAAACCTCTGCCCTCTAGTTTTGGACTCTTCCACCCCAGGGAAAACCTTGTCTATTTACCCTATCCATACCCCTCATGATTTTATGAACCTCTATAAGGTCATCCCTTAACCTCCGCTCCAGGGAAAACAGCCCTAGTCTATTCAGCTTCTCCATATAGCTCAAACCCTCCAACCCTGACAACATCCTAGTAAATCTTTTCTGAATCCTTCCAAGTTTCACAGCATCCTTCCTATAGCAGGGAGACTAGAATTGCACACAATATTCCAAAACTGGCCCAACCAATGTCCTGTACAGCCGCAACATTACCTCTCAACTCCTGTACTCAATACTCTGACCAATAAAGGAAAGCATACCATGTGCCTTCTTCACTATCCTATCTACCTGCAACTCCACTTTCAAGGAGCTATGAACCTGCACTCCAAGGTCTCTTTGTTCATTAACACTATTATTTATTCAATAACATGGAGTTGTCAAGCCTTACGGTCATGCAGAACTACCCTGTTTTTGTCATGGACAGTCATTTCTAAAATATTTACTAGTAATCAAGTACAAATCATTTCTAGTAGTCTAGTAAGATATTTTCTAGCAATCTAGTAAATCTTCTGGAACTGCTTCCAACGCATGAGCATCCTTCCCTAGGTATCATAACCAGTAACAGTATTCCACTCTCACCAACGCCCTGTATAACTGAAGCATAACTTGGATACTCTTTCACTCAGTTCCCCTCTCAGTTAAACATAACATTCTATTAGTTTTCCTGACCACTTGCTGTACCTCCATTCTAACCTCTGAAATTCATGCACAAAGACACAGATCTCTCTGCAACTGGGAGCTCTGCAACCTCTCGCCATTTAGATCATCTGCTTTTTTATTCTTTCTGTAAAAATATACAGTTTCACAGTTTCCCACATTGTACTCCATTTGTCAGATGTTTTCACTCACTTAACCTTTCTATGTCCTTTTATAAGCTCCTTATGTCCATATTGTTTCCAAATTTTCTTACAGCAATGGTTTGAGCAGGAAGTTAAAGTTTTATTCAGCAACTGAGACCTTTAATCACTGAAAAGCAACATCACTCTGCAGAGACATAGCTTCACACTTAATCCAAATGCTAATGGCGTAAAAGAAGGAATAACCCAACAAGCTTAAGTTCCTGCAGTTGCATCAATGCAAGACCTCTCACCAAGCACTGCTGATTGAATGGAAGCCAACAGGGAAGAGAAGGATCCCCAGTTTACCTCAAGCATTTCTATACCTTGTCACAGATTGCCCTGACCTCCTACTGACACCGATGAATCAAGTCAGACACTTGGGTGGGAGATGTAAGGAAAAAATGTTCAGTAAATACTGTTACAAAAGGTAATCCAGATAACTCATTTGAGAGTACCTATAAATATTAACCATGGTTTGTGACAGGGTGTGGGTGTAAAATTCTTGGAGAGCATATTGTATAAGGTTTTTAGGATCCTGGATCAAAATTCCCATGTCATGGAGCTGTCCCTCAATGGGTGTAAATGGGTGGAGTTAAAAAGAGGAGAGACATATGTATGGAGAGCTAGGCAGAAGCTAGAAGGCAAGACACTGCATCTTAGAAACATGTACAGAGAAGCATGTGGAGTCGATCATCTAGCATTGGGCAATAAAGTTTACCGAATTGTTTTCAATAATATTAGAGCTTGGCATAGTAATGAACAACATGTAGAACAGAACAGAGCATTGTTACCTGTGTGACCAAAGTGCTTTTCATACATTTTCTTCTTTATGTCCCCCGCCCCAACCACCCCAAACACCCTACCCCCCCAAACCGGAGGACAATGTCTTAGTGAGTTCCCTGGTTCCACAACTGGAGACAGCTTGCTGTGTAGTGGAGCCATTGGCCCTGGAGGATTGGTCTGGCACCCCGTGAGGTACTTGTATCTAGGCAGGACAGCGACGTTTTGGGCAAAAGTCCTTCATCAGGAATAATTTTGCTCAGGCCCAGGCTGGAGAGGACCCTCGATGGTATCAGAATCAGGGACTCCATCCACATGCACAGGGAGGGACAGGAGTAGCAGGTTGGGATGTGGGACACATTAGCTTTCATTGCACCTGCTCCTCGATCTGCCTGACCTGCTGTGCTTTTACAGCACCGCTCTAATCTAGGCTTTCAGCGTCTGCAGTCCTCACTTTTTGTCTAGCCAGGCCATGCCTACCCTAAAGCTTCAACTTCCGAGGGTTGAAGGGTCAAGCCACCTCAGCATTGTCATGAATAGAGAAGTCTGCAGGGAGCTGTGTATATATGTCCCATTGAAAAGCTCTGTCTCCTTGTGAGGAAAGAGCAGCTAGCTGTACCAGGTTTCCTGCCTGGCTGTTGCCATACCTTCAGTCCTGAGGCAGTATTGGCTGGGCTGTTGGAGTGTAAGGTCTGAGCCTCCAGCAGATTCTTTGAGAGCTGAATTTGGCTTCACAAAGGCAGGCAGTTGATCACGTGTTTCACTGCACTGCTACAGGTTCAAGGCAATGAGGAGAAAGTGAGGACGTGTGGCACTGGAAAAGCACAGCAGGTCAGGCAGCATCCAATGAGCAGAAGCAATGAGAGCTAATGTGTCCCATATCTCAGTCTGCTCCTCCTGTCCCTCCCTGTGCATGTGGATGGAGTCCCTGATTCCGATACCATCGAGGGTCCTCTCCTACGTGGGTCTGAGCAAGGGCCTGATCTCTAACAGTTGTCAGAGTGCCAGCAGCATGGGCTATTTCTTCCTTGGCCAACCGCAGAGCTGTTGCAGTGAGGGGCTTGTAGTGTCCCACTGTTTCTGTTCCTATTGTGCTGATGGGGGAGGCAGAAGCAGCCTTGATGCTGCTTTCTCTCAAACCTCTTGACCTGAGAGGTGAGGAGGTGGTTTCTCAGGGGATCCAGCCATTTCTTCAGAGAGGCGGTGGGGATGCTGGTGATACCTGCAAGTCACAAGATAGTGGAGGCATCATGGCTATTTATCAGAAATGGTGTGCCAGGAATGAGATTGACAGCAGAGTCACTGTGCGCAGAATGAAGAATGGTACTTCTCTCACGATGTGGAGTGAGGAGCTTAATAGCCAAATCCCTTCCACACATGTGGGCTCTCTCTGTTACATTCATGAGAAAAAGGGAGGGATTGAGAGAGGTGAAAGTGAATGTTAGTGCTGGTGCAGGTTGGTGAAAACTGGTGGGGTGGCCTGAGGTAATGAGTAGGCAGCACAGAGGCTATGCAGAGTTAGCAAAGAGAGTGGTTGTAGGACGTGGGAGTGAGTGAAGGTGGATGTTGAAGACAATAGTGAGGGAGTCAGAGCATGAGCCTCGGTGGAAGGTGGGTACAAAAGAGTGAGTGTAAAGTAGCAGAGAGAATTTACACCAATGGAGGAGGGAAAGTTATTGACCTTTTTAGGGTCATGCTGGCCATTCCTCTGCACTGTGATGTACTCAGAACAGTCTGCCAGAGTCTGGTGGAATGGTGTCCTTTACCGAAACCACCCTCCTTGACCAGGATCTGTTGGGGAATCATGGACCCATCGTCCCCTTTTTCCAACATATTCAGATTCTGTCTGTCAACTTGCGGGCAGCTTGGGAATGCCAGTTCTTGTCCAGATGTACTGCACCCTTTTAAAGTTGGCGCAGGCACTAGGGATGTCTATCTTGCAGTAGACACCTGCTGATGAATTGTCTTGGGGCCTGAACCAGAGGTGACCGACACTGTAGGCAGATAGACAGATGATACAACAAGTTTAGTGAGATATAACAAGAAAACGTGCTATATCTTGTAGTGGAAATCCTTCCAAAGAACTCAACACAGTTTGGATTTAGTAAAAACAAGTAGGATCCAGCCTGGAAGTTTTTTTATATAACTTTCTGAACATTTTCTCGATTCAAAATGAGTTCACCATGTGATTCCTTAAAAACGAAGCCAGCAGTTTAATGCGTGCGTGGATTATGTGCTTTTCACTCAAAATCAAGTGACTTTGGAGAAACAGTTAAGCAACATTTTTGAGAAGGTAAGTGATGGGTTTATTGTCTTAATTGCTGAAAAAAATCACCTTATGAAGACTCGAGTCCCTGTGTTGATTGTTGCTTAGCAACCCTCTCTGCACTTGGAGTTCTATAGACTCAAGAATCAGCATAAAGAAGATACCTCTGAAGTGGCAAAATCTCCTGAAATCCTGTTCTCTGTCAGAACCACTAGGCACCTGGCAGAATTTCCAAATATCAGTGTTTCTGACTACCTGGTGATACCTGAAGGGCCAGACTGGAATCCAAGTTGTTTGGAATCAGAGTTAAACATTCACCATTAATCAACAGCTGGCTTCACTGACAGGAAAAAGTGGACATGAGAAATCATCACATTCTATCCTTCGTTTCCAAACCCTTGGCCAAAAGGGATTGTTTTTTCCATTTTTGCCATTTTCAAAAATGCTATCAATTCTCCAGTGACGTGTCATTTTGTATGGTGTGTGTGTATCTGTGTGTGGGATTAAGTGGATATAATTTTAATTCTGGATTATAGTTTAGAGGTCAACTGGAGTTTACCACTTGCTTTACGAAGACGTTTTGTTCAGAATAAATGCATTATTTTGAGTTCATTGAAGAAGCCTGGTAATTTTATTTTGTTTTGGATTATAGTACAAAACAGAAGCAATTGGCCAATTTGATAGATTTATACTAATGGTGAGACTGACAATAGCGCAGCTTGATTATCAGCCTCCCATCACAGTCATAACGCTATTTATCCACTTTGTTGCCATGTGAGACCATTTTTTTGATTAAGCCATCACAGTTATATTTATATGAGGGCCTAATTAAATAGAGGAAGTTGTGTGGCACAGTGGATAACATCCTTACATCTGAGCCAGAGGCTCTAGGATCTGATCCCAATTTGGCCTCAGAAGGTGCATTCAAGCCGTGGTAAAAGAGGTTGATTCGTATCCTATGAAACCTTCTGCTACACTTGATGGCAGCTGATTAGAATCCAGAGTCTCCTGATCAGTCACCCTGCAGTAGGTGTTGGAAAACCACTGTCATAATTTACCTGTGAGTGTGGACCAATTCAAGAGAAGTCCATGGCCAACACCTTGAAAAGACCAACACATAATTAAATACCATTAGCTATAAAAGGGTTCAAGCAAGGTAATATTGTGGTATTATCCACAAATTAGGAGCAGGAATAGGGCATTCGGCTTTTTGAACCTTCAATTAGACCATGTCTGAAATGATTTTAGAAGAGATTCCCTACAGTGTGGAAGCAGGCACTTTGGCCCAACATGGCCACACCGACCCTCCGAAGAGTAACCCACCCAGACCCATTCCCCTACCTTATTACTCTACATATACCCCTGACTAATGCACCTAACCTACACATCCCTGAACACTATGGGCAATGTAACATGGCCAATTCACCTAACCTGCACATCTTTGGATTGTGGGAGGAAACCCATGGAGATAAGGGGAGAATGTGCTAACTCCACACAGTCAGTCACCCACAGAGGCTAGAATCGAATCCAGATCCCTGGCACTGTGAGGCAGCAGTGCTAAACACTGAGCCACCATGTCATAACTTTAACTCCAAGTTTCTGACTACCTTGATCATCTTATACTCCTTTGCTTTTGAAAAATCTATCGACCTAAGCCTCATAAAAGTCAACGACCCTGCCTTTACTGCTTCTTGACAAAGAACGTTCCAAAGACTCAATGATCTGAGAGAAAACAATTCTTGGTATTTCTGTCTTCCATGGGCGAGCCCTAATTTTTAAACAATGACCCCTGTATCAAAAGTATCTGTTCCATCTCTGGTTGCTCAACTGGATGGAAAAATACTTTGAGCTCAAAGTTTAGGTACAGGTGTGGCGAACAAGGGAAAGCCCAACTAGTTTGAATCACCTTATCACAAATGTAAAAGTATAGGTATTGGTCAATATCAGTTCCAAACTAGATGTGGAGACTTTATTGATTTGAATTAATACTTGAGACTGTTATTCCTTTACTGCATAAACTCAACAAACACTGTGCAGCATTGTGAATGCCATATCACCGCCTGATTCAAGCTTTTCTAGTTAACTCCTGCCCTTAATCCTTCATGTGGCTTCACATTCTTATACTGTAACCTGTGAGGTTCAGCTTGTACAGTCACGCTGAGCTCAGCTATTGTCACAACAATGAGAAAAATCACATCAAAATGGTTTGCTAAAATCAACAAAATCTCTATCAATAACATTAGAAAGAAAATGCAATTCAAACTGAATTTGATTTGCTCTTAACTACAATTTTAAAAATAGTTTTAGCTTCTCCCCACCTATTGGGAACAGGACAAGAGTGGAGTTAAAATTAAATGATTTACCACCCAGTTTGCATTCATCTTAACTTCAGAATATTTTTTGGTATCTGAGATAGCCTGAGTAAGTGGAGTGCTGTGATCATGTGCAAAAGGCTCAGTGTAAAAAATTCCACGCAACACTGAATTTCCTGAAGGCATTCTGACCAACCATGTTGCGTGGGACTGAAGTCCTCAGTAAAGGAGTCTGGATTCACTCCTTGAAGAATATCAATGCACTAGTTGAATTTTTACAATAATCCAGCAGTTTTCATTATGCTATCCAATAGATATGTTTAAAACAGATAGGTGTCTGATGAAACATGGGATAAAGGGCTATGGGGAGCAGGCAGGAAAGTGCAGCTGGGACCAGGATAAGAAGAGCCATGATCATGTTAAATGGCAGAGTGGGCTCGGAGTTAGCATTGCTTACTCCTGCTCCTAATTCCCATGTTCCTATGCTCTCTAATGCCAGCCCACTATTTTAATTCTGCAATGAAAAAAAAAGCAACTTCACTCTCAATGCTAAATATATATACAACAACTGACAGCTTTGATCTACATGTTGGGATCCTTCTCTTTGGAGTGGTTTTGTGCACACCTCTAATTTTCCTCAAATCTGAATCATTTCCTTTGGGCAGCTCTTATTGAATATCCACATTGTGATTCTGAGGGATTCTGACCAGCAAGTGGGAGCTCATCAATGGAAATTCAGGGAAGTTGTAGTGGGATTGTCAGGCCAGTTACCATTAGCCATGCAGCTGGTGCAGCTCTCACCCCTACTGTGATCGATGACATCTCTCCCACCCACATCATGGCCGCTTCCACAGCCACTACCTCCCCCCTCACAATTCCTCATGCACCACATGTGACATCACTTCCACCCCACACATCATTGCTGATGTCACATGCTCAGTAACTTCCACCACCCCCTCCCCATTGCCACGGTTGCCACCACTTCCACCCCCACCGCCACTCCCCTGCATTCTGCTGACACGCCCCCTGCAGATCCCACTGTCATCATCCGGCCCCCTAGAAACCTGAGGGGAGCACCACCCCTGCTCATGACTCCACCCCCATTCCCCCCCACCATCACACCCACTCCAGTTATAGGCTCCGCCCCTACTCCCAGCTCCACACCTACACCGGGTCCCAGCTTCCAGCCCAGCCGAGTGTTCACCATCCCACCAGACCTCCCCCTCACTGAGGACGAACAATCAGTCCTCAGCAAAGGACTGACCATCATCCCCCTCTGTCCACACATCATTGAATTTAATACACGCCGTGACATCAAACACTTCTTCCGCCTCCGTGCTTACTTTTACAATCCGAACTCCCTTCCAAGGTGCCCTTCGCCCACCTCCAACACACTGCATCCACCTGGACACCCCGCGCTGGCCTATTACCTGCCCTCAACCTCTTCATTTCCAACTGCCGCCGGGACATTAACCGCCTCAACCTGTCTAACCCCCTCCCCCACTCCAACCTCTCACCCTCACAACGCGCAGCCCTCCAATCCCTCTGCTCCAATCCCAACCTCACCATTAAACCAGCGGATAAAGGGGGTGCAGTGGTAATCTGACGCACTGACCTTTATACCGCTGAAGCCAGACGCCAACTCAAAGACACCTCCTCCTACCACCCCCTTGACCATGACCCCACCCCCCATCACCAAACCGTCATCTCCCAGACCATACAGAACCTCATCATCTCAGGAGATCTCCCACCCACAGCTTCCAACCTCATAGTTTGGGAACCCCACATTGCCCGGTTCCACCTCCTCCCCAAGATCCACAAGCCTGACCACCCCTGGCCGACCCATTGTCTCAGCATGCTCCTGCCCCACTGAACTCATCTCTACCTACCTCGACACTGTCCTATTCCCCCTAGTCCAGGAACTCCCCACATACATTCGAGACACCACCAATGCCCTCCACCTCCTCCAAGGCTTCTGTTTCCCCTATCCCCAGTGTCTCATCTTCACCATGGATATCCAATCCCTCTACACCTCCATCTACCATGATCAGGGCCCCCAAGCCCTCCATTTCTTCCTCTCCCGACGTCCCCAACAGTACCCTTCCACCGACACTCTCATTCATTTGGCTGAGCTGATTCTCACCCTCAACAATTTTTCCTTTGAATCCTCCCACTTCCCCCAGACCAAAGGGGTAGCCATGGGCACCTGTATGGGTTGTGGTTCTGTTCGCCCCCTACAAAAAAACGGACAGATTCCTTAGTGTGTTATTTATTCTATTGGTGAGTAGGACAGATAACCAAAGCTGACCTACGAGGAATGAAACCGGAAAGTAACAACACCCCCAAATTCTATGGACTACCCAAAGTACACAAACCAGACATCCCACTCAGACCCATAGTATCACTACCAGGGACACCAGCATACAAACTGGCCAAAGAACTACAACAGAAACTGAAACACCTGGTCAGCGGATCCAAACACTCCATACAATCAACACAGGAATTCTTGGATGCCATCAGGAATACAAACATAGACAAAGAAGAAACCATGATCTCATTCGACGTGACGGCACTGTTCACTTCGATTGACAAAACCCTAGCCAGAGAAACAATAGCCAACCTACTGGACATACATAACAGAAAACAGGAGGCGGAACCTATCAACAAAGACGGCATACTTAAACTACTGGACTTGTGCCTCACTACACACTTTACATTCAACAATCAGATATACGAACAAATCAACGGAACACCCATGGGATCACCAATCTCGGGACTCATAGCAGAGGCAGTTATGCAAAGGTTAGAACAAACAGCCCTACCACAAATTCAACCCAAACTCTGGGTCAGATATGTCAATGACACGTTTGTAATCATCAAAAACACGGAAATAGAAAAAACACACCGGATCATCAACGCCACACTCACAGGAATCCGATTCACGAGAGAAGAAGAAAAGGATAGCCAACTCCCATTCCTAGACGTGATAGTACAGAGAACACCCAATGGAGAATTCACCACAAGGGTACACAGGAAAACAACACACACAGACCAAGTCCTAAACTATGAAAGTAACCACCCCAACACACACAAACGAAGCTGCATCAGGACACTATTCAAAAGAGCTACAACACACTGCAGTACACCAGAACTGCGAAAAGAGGAAGAGGAACACCTATACAAGGTATTCGCCAAAAACGGATACCCGCGCAACTTTATCAACAGATGCCTAAGAGATAGACCACGGAACGAGGACATGCCACAACCAAAAGGACTAGCCACACTACCATACATCAGGAGCGTTTCAGAACTGACAGCCAGACTACTGCGACCCTTAGGACTCATAACGGCACACAAACCAACAGTCACGCTCAGACAACAACTTACTAGAACAAAGGAGCCAATACCCAACATGAATAAAACTAATGTAGTTTACAAAATACCATGCAAGGACTGCACAAAACACTATATAGGACAAACAGGAAGACAGCTAACAATCCGCATACATGAACATCAACTAGCCACGAAACGACACGACCAGCTATCCCTAGTAGCCACACACTCAGACAACAAGCAACATGAATTCGACTGGGAAAACACTACTATCATAGGGCAAGCCAGACAGAGAACAGCCAGGGAATTCCTAGAGGCATGGCATTCATCCACAAACTCCATCAACAAACACATCGACCTGGACCCAATATACCAACCACTACAGCGGACAGCTGAAACTGACACCCGGAAGCGGCAAGGACAGACCACTATAAATACCAGAAGAAACATCAAAGAAGCGCTTCGCAGGAGGCTCCAGAACACTGATGATGTCTCCTAGCCAGGGGATGAAACGTTTGCAACAAAAACTTCCAGCTCGGCAAACAGAACCACAACAACGAGCACCCGAGCTACAAATCTTCGCACAAACCTTGAACCTGTATGGGCCCCAGCTATGCCTGTGTCTTTGTTGGCTATGTAGAACAATCCATCTTCCGTAGTTACACCGGCACCACTCCCTACCTCTTCCTCCGCTACATTGATGACTGCATTGGCACCACCTCGGGCTCCCGTGAGGAGGTTGAGCAATTCATCAACTTCACCAACACATTCCACCCTGACCTTAAATTTACCTGAACCATCTCTGACACCTCCTTCCCCTTCCTGGACCTCTCCATCTCCACTCATGATGACCGACTTGACACTGACATTTTTTTACAAACCCACCGACTCCCACAGCTACCTGGATTATACTTCTTCCTACCCTATCTCCTGAAAAAATGCCATCCCGTATTCCCAATTCCTCCGCCTCTGCCGTTCTGCTCCCAGAAGGGCCAGTTCCACCACAGAACACACCAGATGGCCTCCTTCTTTGGAGACCACAATTTCCCTTCTCACGTGTTTAAAGATGCCCTCCAACGCGTTTCGTTCACATCCCGCACCTCCGCCCTCAGACCCCACCCTTCCAAACGTAACAAGGACAGAACCCCCTTAGTGCTCACCTTCCACCCTACTAACCTTCGCATAAACCAAATCATCCGATGACATTTCTGCCACCTCCAAACGGACCCCACCACCAGGGATATATTTCCCTCTCCACCCCTTTCCACCTTCCGCAAAGACCGTTCCCTCCGTGACTACCTGGTCAGGTCCATGCCCCCCTACAACCCACCCTCCCGTCCTGGCACTTTCCCCTGCCACCGCAGGAATTGCAAAACCTGCACCGACACCTCCTCCCTCATCTCCATCCAAGGCCCTAAAGGAGCCTTCCACATCCATCAAAGTTTTACCTGCACATCCACCAATATCATTTATTGTATCCATTGCTCCTGATGCGGTCTCCTCTACATTGGGGAGACTGGACGTCTCTTAACAGAGTGCTTTAGGGAACATCTCCAGAACACCCACACCAATCAACCACACCGCCCCGTGGCCCAACATTTCAACTCCCCCTCCCATTCTCCAAGAACATGGAGGTCCTGGGCCTCCTTCACCGCTGTTCCCTCACCACCAGATGCCAGGAGGAAGAACGCCTTATCTTCTGCCTTGGAACACTTCAACCCCAGAGCATCAATGTTGACTTCAACAGTTTCCTCATTTCCCCTCCCCCCAACCTCACTCCAGCTCAACACTATCCTCATGACCTGTCCTACCTGCCTATCTCCCTTCCCACCTATCCACTTCACCCTCCCCCTCCCCGACCTATCACCTTCATCCCAACTCTATCCACCCATTGTACTCTTCGCTACCTTCCCCCACCCTCCTCCCTGACCTATCACCTTCACCCCACCCCATTCACCTATTGTACTCTATGCTACTTTCTCCTCACCACCACCCCTCCTCTCATTTATCTCTCCACCCTGCAGGCACTCTGCCTCTATTCCTGATGAAGGGCTTTTGCCCAAAACATCGATTTTCCTGCTCCTCGGATGCTGCCTGAACTGCTGTGCTTTTCCAGCACCACTACTCCAGAATCTGGTTTCCATCATCTGCAGTCATTGTTTTTTACCCTGTTACCATCCAGCAGAGTTGCTAGTGACACTGCTGTCATTTTATGCGAAATAAGTCAACCAACAAAGCAGCCTCAATGTTGGATATTTTTAAGATGGAAACAAGAAGTTGCTTTTAGTGAGCGCTTTAAATAATGATGGACGTAACAGTTTCACAACTTGTGTAGCCCATGATATGCAAGCTAGGTTGAAGAGTGCCGATTAACATGAGAATCATCTTGGGATCATAACTGTGTCAGGGACCTCATATTTCAATATTTAATTGAACTCCTGCTCTATTTCCAGTGGGATTTTAAACTGAGGCCACACAGAATCGGAGAAGGTTGGTGGTCAGTCATGAGTGTTTCAATTTTAATCTTGCTTTGGCTCTGTTCAATTCATTGCTAACGATGAACCCCAATCTCTTAAAACAAGGCAGGTGAACATAGATCACCATCTACAAATTGACCAGTGTCCACTTCTTAGCTTGAACAGCACCAGTAATCCTTAAACTGATTATAAGTGTGAAAATGAATGAACCTAAAGCCATTAAATGAACTGCAATGGCACAATCTAAAAATCTACAGCAACATAACTTTCAGATCTCAGCTGGTCTCAGTGGTCCTCAGAGATTGGGAATACAGCCAGAATTCCTGCTCCTGATTGCTATCCCCCTCTGAAAATGCACATGTAAATGATAGATGAGGTCAGGCTGTTGATCAATACATTCAAATGGGTTGCCAACACTCACCAATGAAGAATAGTTACTGAACTGAGATACAAGAAAGACACTGCATATGAAGTTATATATGGGTTTAATTCACTCCATTAAGGAGAGGAGATCAAAGGGCAAACAGGAAAAGATGGATAGAGAAAAAGTTAATTTTCAGTCAAGGGTCAATAGGCTGTTTGTAAACATTAATGCACTTGTCAGCCTGATGTTAATGTAATTCATGTGATTACTTTCAATTCTATTGTAATGAAGAGTGTGAGTTATTCACCTACATTTGTGATTAGAGACAGTGTAAAATTCAGGAAAAAGTTTTACAACTTTGTCTAAAAACATTAGGAGGTGTCCATGTGTCTCTTTTATTGATAAAATTCTATTAATTTGTCCTATCAAGTCCAATTTTACATTTTTAAATTCTTTTATTTTACATGCTGTTTCACCAGCCATCGCACTGAGAATAAAGAGTACGTTGTCTGTGTAGACTATAACTGCTTCGGATACCAAGGCAAGGCCATCGATCAGATAGCAGGTGCTAATTTGTTTGGGCAAGCAGACAGAATAAATTTGCTGATATTTTACTGGAAGGCTGACTAAGAGCTATCCAAACAATGTGCATTGCTAAACATAATGGAGAATTTTGGAACTGGATTAATTCAAAGCTCCAATCCCAAGAGGTACAGAAAGAACACTTTGACCACTTAAATGAGGCCATTTTAAGTACTTCTTGTCCTCACTGGGTTTAAAAACAATTATAAACAAAAATAAACTCTAAAGATTAGTTGGTGTTCTTATACAATTCTTTTCCCTGGAAATATTTACAAAATTAAATCATTTGCATTTTGCTCCTTGACTTTCATTTCCGTACCTGGGAGTAGTCCACAACTGAAATTATCTTGTTCATTTCACTAGTGTCGGCATTTTAATTTCAGTAAAGCTTGCTGAAATTACTTTAGCGATGATGAAGGACAATTATATTACTTTTGTCTTCTCTGTCCTCCCTTCAGTCAGTGCTGTACCTGAAGAATCATGGTCAAAATCAGAAACTGCCAAGCCCATGCTAAGTTGAGGTGTTGTGGGAGTAGCAACTTAAATCAAAGGCATCCCATCCATGGTACAGTATAATGGCTGAATAATCAATGGACTGCTTGCTTACCATTGTCAGCTATAGTGGGTACACAGGTTTTCACAACTAATTTGAAGTCTTTACTTAGTTGTTCAAAAAGAGATACATCCAACTGGGGGAAAAGACATACTTCATTAATCTTAAAATGTCTCTGTATTTTTCAGGCTTCTAATGTATTTGTTTTTTGCTGATAACTTAATGGTTAACATATTTAGATAGCTCTGGTCATTACATTGTTAATGTCATGCTCTGGGACTTGAGCAAGCTTTTCCCCAGCTAAAGAAACATAAATGTTCAGCTGTGATAGAAGTTTGTGAGTTCTCCTGACATAAATTAAGCTGATATCATCAGAGGACTATAAAACTGATTTATTATAAATACTGTTCTCATTTGTTTACAGCTTAAATTCTTTGGTTCTGGTCAATTAGCACATTAGCCATCTCTCAAATTGACAGGTGCTTAAAAGCATATTACACAAGCTTTCGGGCGTAAAAACACAAAGGAGCAGAACGAAAGTATTTTGCAGAGAAACCAGATATAATGGAGAGAAAATAACCTGCTGCTACCTCCATGACTGAAACATTTATGCCAAACGAGCACATTTACTTTCTCATCAAGGCAGATGAGCTATTCTTAAAAAGAAATCTTCACCAATTTCCTTTGTTGTAAGCCAATTTTTTTGGGGGGGAGGGGGGAAGGATGGTATGGGGAATGGTTATTAAAAAAGCACTAAGAGTTATCTCATTTTTGAGGACTTGAGATGTGAGGCTCTTAAAGGTTCTTTCTCCACCCACCTTTCCACCTATCACCTACTACCAGTTGTGTGAGGGCCAGCAGAGGTTGAACTCTGTAGATAAAGATCATCTGGGAACTCATACTAGAATCTTAATGCTGATTAAATTAAACTCTCGTTCAATGAACTGGCAAGGGGCCCTTTTTTTTTCATTGCACAATGGAATTCAGTGAAAAGTTAAGGCCAGGCAGCACTGCCTGTCATTTTGTTTTGGTTGCAAAATCACCTTATACTGTACCCTGAGTGAAAGGACTGCATATACACATCTTATTTATTCAGCTGGATCCATCAGGGCCCTGTTCCAACATATAAACAGATTTCATAAGTGGTTGCGTTTTCCCCTCCCCAGTGAGATTACCACTTAGAAAAGAGTGTGATCGAATTAATGGAAGGCCAGAAATTCCACTTTTAAGGCCAGCCCTGATAGGAACCACATTGCCATTCACTAAAAATGTAGATGAAAAAGGTGATGGATACAAAAAGAGGCTGACAGTTATTTGACCTCAGGTCTATTATCTCATTATTGAAGCTATGAATCTAAAACATCTGGGTTAGCATTTTGAAACCTTACTCCTTTCAATCAGAAACTAATTATCTGGCCAATATAGATTAAACAGTAATCCACAATCTACAACGCATGAACTTTTCCCTTTAAGTTGTTTTGAATGCAATTTTTCTTGTCAGTAGTTTCAACGACGAATTAAGAGAAGTTAAATATATGCGATTAGAAATGCATTCATCACAGCTGGATTTGGTACTGACTCACACAAAGTCAGAACTGTATGGTTTACCTGCCCCTGAGGTGTGTCATAATGTGTCCAAACTGGTTGATTTAAAACGAATATAAAACTAGCCACTCTGTGCGATGTAGCACTGGAGTGTGGGAGTTAAACAATTAAAGGAATTCAGAATAGAAAGGGAAAGCAACAACAAAGTAAAATTATACAGCACATCTAATATAATTTTTTTAAATATATATGTATAATGGAAAGGACATGGCCACTTTGATATAGAACAAGATTTTAGAAAACATAACCAAAACAGGCATTTTTAAGAATGGTTTTAAAGGAGAGGGAGAGGACAGCTGATGATTTCTACAAGAAGATGCATGTCTCTAACAGAGTACTCATTAACAGGATCGTTGTCTCTTAAAGTTGCACTTTCACTGCCTTGCACTGCAATACGTTCCAAACTTCTGACCGGCATTGTTTTAGCTTCCTGTGCTTGCACAGCATTGCTAACCAAAGTAAACTGGAAAAGGACATTCCTGCTTTGAAGACAGAACAACACAGAGGTAAGCATCAGGGCAATCCTCACTTTAAGGATTCCTGCGCGATGGCTGAAAGAGGCTTAACATTAGTAAAATAATCTAAGCTTTTAAATATTGCTTGTCACTATTGCTAGAACTCTTCCAAGAGAACATTTAAATAAGTGACAAATGGGTCTGTCCAATAGAAATCTTATAAAATCATATCATTTTACATTTAATACTGTTGGTTCTAGATGGCCATATAAATCATAATTCCCTCAATGAACAAGCAAATAGAAAAGAGATGTAACCATTCCATTAGGACTGTTAATATAAGTACATTAAATTCTCTTTCAAAAAAGATAACATCGAAAATAGTCATAAACAAAATCTAGCAATTTTTGTGCCAGCATTTTCTTAGGTGTCTAACCATGGCCTCCTTCCTTCTATGCTAGCCCTCCAACTATTTGCAACCTAAAGGTTAAACCTCATGCGTGCACTGCTGCAGATGACAAATGGCTTTTAAGCCAGTCTCTGAGAGTGCAATATCTGACAGGTGTGACTTTGGAGGTTATAGGCAGCAGCAAGATAGATTTTTCTGTTGTTGCAGGAATCAATGAATCATATTGACTTCATTAAAAATCATACAACACCAGGTGATAGTCGAACAGGTTTATTTGAAAGTACACTAGCTTTTGGAGTGCTGCTCCTTTATCAGGTAGCTATGGAGCAGGATCATAAGACACCGAATTTATAGCAAAAGATCACAGTGTCATGCAACTGAAACAATGTATTGAATAAACCTAGGTTGTTGTTAAGTGGTTGCAGGTTTTGGTTCAATACTATGTAAATCCCAGAATGTTTACCAGTCACATTCTCAAAGTAACTTATTAAAAAAAAGTGACATCTCCGCTCAGACAATGCATTAAAGGTGTAAGGTTAGACACTCTCTGTATCCCAGTCTTGAGTCAGACTGGTTCTATTTCCAAAGTCAGAATTTATAAAATGTTACATGTTTTAACTGCCTGCATTGATTGCCTGGAGATTGTATGCTTTTTAAACAAAATAGAATGTATCTGCAATTGCAATTTTGTAAATGAAAATTCACCCCATAGACTTATATGTGTGTGTGGGAGAGAATGAGGGAGCGAGAATGTGTGTGTGGGAGAGAATGAGGGAGTGCATGTGAGTGTGATTATGAGTGCGAGTGTATGTGAGCGCGTGTGTTTGCATGTGTGCGTGCTTAGCAGAGTGTGTGCGTGAATGTGATGGAGTATCAGCCTGTGAGAGGGTGTGTGCATGGGTGTGAGTGTGAGGGCTGTGTATGTGTCTGAGAGAGAGAGCATGCGTATGAGAGACTTTTATATGTATATGGGGTACTTTTCACACCTCTGATGCATTGTCTGAGCTGAATGTGACCTTTTTTCATAAAATCTCATGCAGGTAGCCTACAGTAAGTGACACTTGACTGACCAGGTAGAATCTCAAAAGATACAACCAAGGGCAACTGAGGGGAGGACACGCCTTGTGCAATTAATCTTCCATATTCCAAAAACAGGCAGCTACTCTTATGATTCAAGCCTCAAATAGCACAAGAGAAGTAGTGGAACGAGAGATACACAAGCATGTTCAGATACACAGAGAAAACTTGCCACAGGATGGCTTGTGTTTGCTTATGAAATGGTTGCAATAAATGAAAAAGTACACAGTTTTATTCTCAACAACTATTTATGGAACTTGTAGTGAGGTTTACGATCTGAAAAAAACCAAAGGGGTCAGTAGTGCAATGGCATCCTGTAGTGCCTTTAATATAGAGCAACATGACCAGATGTAAAGTAATTGCCCATTCAGATCTTGCAACCTCAATGGCAAGGAGAAGACTGACAAAGCTCACTTGGCTTGGGACAAACTGTAGTTGCTGATGACATGCCAGCAGAATTGGTCAAGCACAGGAAACTGACATAGACAAAAGTGAGGACTGCAGATGCTGGAAACCAGAGTGGCACTGGAAAAGCACAGCAGGTCAGGCAGGATCCAAGGAACAGGAAAATCGACATTTCGGGCAAAAGCCTGAAAAAGGGCTTTTGTCCAAAACGTCGATTTTCCTGCTCCGCGGACGCTGCCTGACCTGCTGCACTTTTCCAGCACCACTCTAATCTAAACCACAGGAAACTGACACATCTACAGCATCTGCTCAAAATTCTCTATCTCTGCTGGAGGGAGAGGGCAGTGTCACAGTACATGCATGGTACAAAGATTGTGATCCTGTGTGAGGGCAATGATAGCATATCTAACCAGATTACAACAGGATCTGGATCAGATGGGCTGAGAAGTGGTAGATGGAGTTTAATTCAGATAAATTAAATGCGAGATAATGTCAGATAAATGCGAGGTGCTGCATTTTGGGAAAGCAAATCTTAGCAGGACTTATACAATTAATGGTAATGTCCTACGGAGTGTTGCTGAACAAAGATGTTGGAGTGCAGGTTCATAGCTCCTTGCAAGTGGAGTCACAGATAGATAGGATAGTGAAGAAGGTGTTTGGTATGCTTTTCTTTATTGGTCAGATTATTGAGTACAGCAGTTGGGAGGTCATGTTGCAGCTGTACAGGACATTGGTTAGGCCACTATTGAAATATTGTGTGCAGCTCTGGTTGCGTCCTATCAGAAGGAAGTTGTGAAACTTGAAAGGGTTCAGAAAAGATTTACAAGGATGTTGCCAGGGTTGGAGGATCTGAGCTACAGGGAGAGGCTGAACAGGCTGGGGCTGTTTTCCCTGGAGCATCGGAGGTTGGTAGTGACCTTATTGAGGTTTACAAAATCACGAGGGGAATGGACAGGATAAATAGGCAAAGTCTTTTCCCTGGGGTTAGGGAGTCCAGAACTAGAGGGCTTAGGTTCAGGGTGAGAGGGGAAAAATATAAAAGAGACCTACGGGGCAACATTTTCACACAGAGGGTGGTACGTGTATGGAATGAGCTGCCAGAGGATGTGGTGGAGGCTGATACAATTGCGACATTTAAGATGCATCTGGATGGGTTTATGAATAGAAAGGGTTTGGAGAGATGTGGGCCAGGTGCTGGCAGGTGGAACTAGATTTGTTGGGATATCTGGTCAGCATGGACAGGTTGGACCTAAAGGTCTATTTCCATGCTGTACATTTCTATGACTCTATGACTCATACACTCCCTGGTGAGTATTATGGCAAAACTACTTGCCACTGTTTCTCTCGTCAGGCTGGAGATCCTGACTGAATACATTTACCCTGAAACCCAACATGGGTGCAAGAACTAAAAGGTTTACAATTGACTTTACTTATGAGTCAAGCAGTTACAAAACTAATGCTATGAATAAAAGTGGCCACTGTAAACTGATCTCATTGACCTCACCACGGTATTTGACCATGTGAGCAGAAACTGGCCACCTGCAGAAAACATTCAATGTGGTCTTCTCTTTCCATGCCAACATGGTTGTGTTCTTGACTTGACACTCTTTCGCATATTCTTCTCTCTGGTAGTGCCAGCTGCTTTCACATCACCTGCAGGAGGTGTCTATCTACATCCTAAAACGATGGAAGGCTGCTCATCCTTGTTTGCTGGAATCCAAGGTAAAGCTGTGTGTTCCTTTCAAAGAGTTACATTATGGCAATGAAGCTGCAATGAAGTTTTCAATACTCAGGGACACCTTCAGCATCCAATAGACTCTCTCACACCTGTAACTGAGTCTGGGTTTAGCATCAGCTTCAGAAAGACAAATTGCCATACCACCATTTATCAGCATCGACGATGTAACCTTGAAGGTTGTTGATAAGTTCACATTTCTAGGCTCCACAATCATCATTAATCTGTCATGCAATGCAGAAATAAAAATGCACATCACAAAAGTTGCTATGTTCAGGAAGAAAAAGAACGTGTGGTACAAGAGCCACATGACTGAGAACACTAAATGCATACATACCAAGCTGGCATCCTTGGTGAAATGTGTAAGAGAGAAAACTAAACAGATTCCATTGTCTCAGTCTCAGACACGTTCTAACATGATGTCCTGGCAGGGGGAATACTCATTCCATTAACATACTTATTGCCAATCCAACAATGTCTGCAAGAAGTTAGCCATATTCATCAGATGGATAACAACCATAAACCCAAAGACCTTCTATGCAATGATTAGGCCACTGCATCATGCCATCCTGAGCACTTAAACCTCTGCTACAAGAAGATGTGCAAGCAAGATATAAACATGGTGGATATTAACATTGACACCTGGGTGGTAGTCACTGATGGTTGAGACCTCTGGAAATTGACTGTTTGAAGGGAGAGGCAAGCAGAAGCAAAAAAACTCAGCTATGCAAAAAAGGAGATTAGAGAGAAAGCAGAGGTTACCAAATTTTGCACACAATCACAGCCCACTGTCTTCGTTTACAGCAAATGTGGTAGAGACTACTGCTCCACAGTGAGACCTCTGAGCCACACTGGGCAATGTTTAATGCAGAGCTGATCACCAAGACAGAAAGCGGTCAGCCACTTCACTTAGAATCATACTATTGAGCCATTCCCAATCTAATAAAGCTGCAAAAGTGTTACCTTGAAATACCTCTGGTATTCTCTGACATAATTTGAGGAGAAGCAAATATCTCAATGAGTGGTGCAGCTGCTAAAAATGGGAAAAGGCCATCATCTGAGGCTTTCTAGAGATAGCAACTGGGTATACAGCCTGAGGCTGCATGTTTGACATGTAATGAACCTTGTCAAGTTTAGCAATAATTGTTAATGGAGTGTGTTAAATACAGTATTGGCAAAGTATTTGCATCTTATATAATATCAACTTTGAATGGTCATGAAATTTACTATCATAAATTTTATCAATAAGATTGATTTCTTGAAAAAAAGAGATGCCTCACTCGCTGTAGCTCCATCAGATTTCCTGACACTCCCAGGCAGCCCACTGTCACAGGGATATGCTTCTCACCTATAAGCCAGATGGATGTTTGACTATCTTCCTTGGAGAGCTCAGAGTCGGCTAGAATTCTGGAGGATGAATGCTTCATGCAGAATGGAGACAATTCTTTGCACACTCTGGTCATTCTTTTGGTGGACCTGTTCTCTATTTCAAAGGCGAAAGGATTAGACAGTAGGGGCTCGAATTGCAGCGTACAGCTTATCAAATGCAACCTGGATTTAGTAAAACTTAGCTTTGAGATTAAATTAGATGGGTCTATCACACTGGTTTTCTTGTTCTCACATCAAATTACTCAAAAACTGTGGCTCAATTGATGGCACTGAGCTTATATTCTCTAGAATTTAGAAAGGAGAGGAAATCTTAAAGAAACTTACAAAATTCTTAAAAGTGTAGAAAGCTTATGGTCTTATGGTAATAGATGTAAAAAAGGATATTTTCCCTGTTTTTTAGACTAGGTTCCCTAAAGTGTGAAAACAGGTCTTTTAGCCCAACCAGTCCACACCGACCCTCCAAAGAGTAATCCACACAGACCCATTTCCCTCTGACTAATGCACCTAACACTATGGACAATTTAGCATGGCCAATTCACCTGACCTGCACATCTTTAGATTGTGGGAGGAAACCGGAGCACCCGGAGGAAACCCACACAGACACGGGGAGAACGTGCAAACTCCACACAGACAGTTGCCTGAGGCTGGAATTGAACCTGGGTCCCTGGCACAGTGAGGCAGCAGTGCTAACCACTGAGCCACCGTGCCGCCCACTGAGCTGAGAGGCACATTCTCCGAATAAGGGGTAGGCCATTAGGACTAAGACAGGAGTAAGTTTGTCACTCAGAAAGGAGTTTTTTTTTACTCTCCACAGATGTTGCAGGATTTCATTGGGATGAAGATGCTTTGATTGGTTATCTAACATTGAGAGTTGGAATAAAGGAAACTTGACAATGGGGTATCTCAACTGGAATGAACTAAGATACAATTAGAAATGAAAAGATATTAGTTTGAAGAAAAACAGAAGATAATGAAGATTAAGGAAAGAAAATATAGAGACAGAGTTTAGGAAATTTGAAAATGAAATGGAGGTATTTCCTGATGCTTCAAGTTATGAGGAGCATGGAGAGGGTAAATAGGCAAGTTCTTTTCGCTCAGCTGATGGAGTCCAGAACTAGAGAGCATAGGTTTATGGTGGGGGGGGGGTAAAGATATAAAATGGACCTAAGGGGCAACTTTTTTTACAGAGGGTGGTGTGTGTATAGAATGAGCTGTCAGAGGAAATGTTGAAGGCTGGTATGATTACAACATTAAAAAGGCATCTTGATGGGTATATGAATAGGAAAGGTTTAGAGGGATATGGGCCAAATGCTGGCAAATGGGAATACATTTATCTCGGATATCTGGTTGGCATGACAAGTTGGGCTGAATGGTCTATTTTCTTTCTGTACATATCTCTGACTCTATCCCGAAACGTCGAATTCCCTATTCCTGAGATGCTGCCTGGCCTGCTATGCTTTGACCAGCAACACATTTTTAGCTGTGATCTCCAGCATCTGCAGACCTCATTTTTTACTCTATGACTCTAAGTCAAGGAGGTGACCCAATAAAAATGCTGAGTGCGTCAATCACTGAGTGCTGGCTGATGGTACTATTTGTCTTCTAGAGGGATTAATGAAAAAGAATATATTAATTGGAAGTATTCATTGAGATTACAAATCAGTCTTATTATAAAGAGTTGGATTAAAGAGTTACTTCGTAAATGGAGAAATTGTAGTGGGAGCAGTGAAACAAATTTCTACAGAAGGAATTTGCTTTATTTTGGGAGATGGTTCAAGAACATTGACTAAGAATACCACCTAAGGTGGTGGAACACTCAGTAGGAAGGAAATTGAAATGTTACAAGAGAAACATCTTGATTGCTCTGTGACTGTGGTGCGGCTAGATCTCAGGACCATCAAATTAGATCGGAAGATAAGGACTCCACAAAACAGGGAGATGATTTGTAAGTTCAGTCACTGAACATAATTTAACAAAAATGGGTGAAGGTTAAGAGAATACAACGGTTACATTTAGCTTTTCTTCATTAATAGAAATGCAAGAAAGAGATTGCATTTCAGTGTTGCTCTAAACTCTTCAGGCTAAATCTTTCTTTTTTTCCTCCTTAGGTTATTCAAATCAGTGCTATTTCACAACAAGCGAAAGCTTTCACTGTATTTTATAGTATTCTTATTATAAAATACATGTGAAAATATATTCAAATCAATCAAACAACTGACTCAATCATTGAATCAGAAAAAAGTACCTGTGTTAATCCTTGGAAAACAAAGTATTAATGAGGACATGGAGACTGCCTCAAGTACCAGATGATAAGGAATGGACTGCGATCCATCAGGTGATGGATCCATTTGTGTATCGCTATGAAATTTTATGAGAGACTCATGAAATTTCGATGGCAGATCACGGAGGTGTAAGGAGAACACAGGTAACATGTAAACACATCTTTATTAGCCAGGGCTACATAAAGATATGATCAAATCTTGGCAGTTATGCCACATGTGGGTAAACCCTAACCCTCAATTAAACTTGAACTTTCAATTCTGATACCAGTTTTTGAAGAACTATTTAGCAGACTCTTAATAGATAGTGTACAGTCCCTAGAAAGAACCAGGACTAGAAACTAATGTCTTTTATTGTTTATGGACACTTCCATTGGATTTCCTGAATCAGTCTCTTCCTGAAAATTTACTGTGGAGGTGCTGGTGTTGGACTGGGATGGACAAAGTTAAAGATCACACAACACCAGGTTATAGTCCAACAGGTTTATTTGGAAGTACTAGCTTTCGGAGCACTGCTCCTTCATCAAGTAGTTATGGAGCAGGATCATAGGACACATTACAGCAAAAGATCATAGTATCATGCAACTGATGTGATATATTGAACAAACCAAAATTGCTGTTAAATCTTTCATCTTTTAAATTGGGTGCAGGTTTCGATTCAGTAATATGGAAATGACAGAACTTCTTTCCAGTTGTATTCCCAAGATAATTTAAGGTTTTATTAAAAAAAAGGTTGTCAGCTCAGACAATGCATTAAAGGTATGAGGTTAGAGACTGTCTGTATCCCTATCTTGAGTTAGACTGGCTCTATTTCCAAAGTAGGAATTTATAAAATGTCATATGGATTGACTGCCTACAGATTGTATGCTTTTTGAACAAAATAGAATATATCTGCAATTACATATATGCCCCATAGACTTATGTGTGTGTGTGTGCATGCATGTGAGGGAAAGAGAAAGAGGGAGAGAATATATGTGTGTGTGCGTGTGTGTGTGTGTGTGTGCGTGCATGTGAGTGAGTGAGTGTGTGTATGAACTTTATTGAGTGTGTGCATGAGTGTGATGGAGTATATGCCTGTGAGAGGGTGTGCGCATTGGTGTGGGTGCTGGGCTGTGTGTGTGTGTGCATGTGTGCCTGAGAGAGAGTGTGTATATGAGATAGGATCTTTGTGAGTGTGTGAGTACATAAAAGTGTGTGCGCATGTGTGCTTGTGTGTGAGAGTGTAGTGGAGTCACCTGTAGTGTGACATGAACCCACGGTCCTGTTTGAAGCCATCTTCATGGGTACTGAACTTGGCTATCAGCCTCTGCTCAGGCATGTACATGGCAGGTGCTCATATGACTCGGCCAACGTTGTCTCTCCCATTTGCGGCAGGCAAGGATGTCCTGAGACATGGTACATTGGTGAGTCAAAGCAGATGCCATGGCAACACGCCAGACCGGGGAACACTTCAGTGGTCAGGGTCATTCGACCATCCTCCTGGCAGACTTTGGAATTGGCAACAACGCAGAGTGGCCGAGAGGAGGCTGATAGCCAAGTTCGGCACCCATGGGGATGGCCTCAACTGGGACCTCGGGTTCATGTCACACTACTGGTGACCCCACTGCACTATACACTCTCTCACACACACACATACATGTACACACAAACTCTTACATACTCACACTCACTCTCTCTCATACACATGCTCTCACCTAGACACGCATGCGTATACACACACACGCACACATTCTCATAGGCATATACTCCATCACACTCACGCACACAATCAAGCAAGCGCGCTTGTGCACACACACACACACACACACACACTCAAGTCTATGGGGCGAATATGCATTTGCAGAATAGTTTTTGCAAATAGTCTGTTTTGTTCAAAAAACACACAATCTGTAAGCAGTCAATCCATGTGACATTTTATAAATTCCTACTTTGGAAATAGAGCCAGTCTGACTCAAGACTGGGATACAGACAGACTCTAACCTCACACCTTTAGTGCATTGTCTGAGAGGAGATGTCACCTTTTTTTGGAAAACCTTTAGTTATCTCAGGAATGTGACTTGAAAGAAGTTCTACGGTTGATATGTTAATGAATCAAAAGCTGCTATCTAATTTAAAAGATGAAAGATTTACAGCAATCTAAGTTTGTTCAATATATTGCATTAGTTGTCTGACATTATGATCTTTTGCTATAAATTCTGTGTCCTACAATCCTGTTCCGCTAGCTACCTGTCGAAGGAGCAGCGCTCCGAAAGCTTGTACTTCCAAAACCTGTTGAACCATAAGCTGGTATTGTGTGATTTTTAACTTTGAAAAATTACGGTTAAAGGTGATTTTCGTTGCCACCTCAGCCATTCCATTTGACTGGGAATAATGTGCAGTAGTAATATGGAGTTGAATGTTTCAATCAGTTATGAAGTGACTGAATTTTTGATTCATGATTTAAGGGTGATTTTCACACATCACAAAGTTGGGGGTGCTTAACAACTGAAGCATGCTTTCAGGCATTCTAGGTTCGCATTGGCAGTCATAGATGCCAGCAGCTCTACCTCCCAGTTGGTACAATAGTAGTTGATGGCGACAAGATGGTTACACATGCCAATTTGCCATTTCCACTGCTCCGGAAGAGCATCAGCCAAGATAGCACAAGATGATCTTCCTGGAGTGGACGTTGTTGTGGATGATCTTCTCGATGAATATGGAAACACAATGGAAAAGCAATCACAGACACCACCGGACTCAACCATGACTCAGCCAGAGAGAGAGGGATCAGCAAACAAATAAAAGCTAAACAAGAAAAATATGTGATTGAAGATGGCGGAGGTCAAATACATTAATCATGGTGCATATGTTCAGAAATTACGATATGTGAGACAGAGGGCATAGAAATGTCCATGTTATTGTAATAAACACTGCGTCAATAGTTACATTTAAATCTGAGATTGAGATGTAAGATGCAGTGTAAAGGACAAGAAACACCTGGTTAAAATCTTCGAGCTTTGTGCTATTGCATCTACCCTGCCTTTACCAGTCTGTGAATGGTGTGGATAAGGCCGTGGCTTTCTGTGTGTAGAAGTGTGTCAGTTATTTTAAAACAGATTAAGAAGGCAGTTCACCATCTGTTTCTCACATCAATTATTGATTAACCATAATTGCTGACCGTGTCAACAATGCTCATATCCCATGAACAAAGAAAAAACATTGTTAAAGTAATTACGCCAAGCTCTTTCCTGCCATTCAAGCAATCAAGCTTCTCTTCAAGGTGTGTCTGGGTTGCAAGCTTTAAAGTAGACCATTTGTGCCAGTATCAGGCCATTCTGGCATTTGATCATTTCCATCTTGTCTTTATTCTCAAGCACCTCCAATGCATGCAGGTGCAAGTCATGGTTTTTGGCTATGCTTACATTACATATACCATGCTAACCTCATAGCAACATCAGTGCATATACAACAGAAAAGTCCCAAACTCAAACATTATTAATGCGGCAGAAGTATGACAGAAAAAGATCATAATAAAATTATATCCCCAGCTGAACTATACTTACATCCAAGTTCATTGCAAAATTCGAACAAAATTTAGTCATTTTTTTCTTAAAAATACTGATCCAATTCCTATATTCTCTTTAATTCCTGTGGACATTTGCCACACCATGTCATCAGCAGAGATTGTTCAAAAGATTTCTAAAAAAAAAATCTCATTGTTCAGCAAGTTTAATTTCTGGGTCCTTCAGTAATTACAAAACAGAGTTGAAGCAATTCAATTCACCACAGTCTGTGTTGAGTTGGCTGTTCACAGGTAGGGCAGTGCTTAGGAGAAGAATAATCATTGATCCTGGGGTAGCAAAGAGAACATTGGCAAGGTTTTCACTTCTAAACGCCGTCCAGTGGCTCCAAATGCATTACATGTGTGGCCTTCAGGTGAAGGTAACATCATGCTTAGCAATTATATTAATCAAAGTTTAGCATCCTGCAAGATCCACACAGAGATAATGAATCATAGATGAAGCTCTGTAAGACAATCAAAGGGCATAGAATCATACCTCAGCCAATAAGCCAAAGTATTCAAGAGGGTAAGGGACAAGGGTAAATCAGCTGATAGCTGAAAATGTGTTGCTGGTTAAAGCACAGCAGGTTAGGCAGCATCCAAGGAACAGGAAATTCGACGTTTCGGGCCACAGCCTTCCTGATGAAGGGCTCTGGCCCGAAACGTCGAATTTCCTGTTCCTTGGATGCTGCCTGACCTGCTGTGCTTTAACCAGCAACACATTTTCAGCTCTGATCTCCAGCATCTGCAGACCTCACTTTTTACACTTAAATCAGCTGATAAGCAAAGGGAAAGCTTTGACTGGCCTAGAGTAACTGGTTAGTTGTGCTGATTTAAGAGAGCTTTGCTATAGTTCCATGAAGGACTGCAGAACGTATTTTACAGCATTAAATATTTTATCGCTTCAAAATCATGTGAACATTTCCATGACATTTTGGCAAAACAACTTGGAAATATCAGGTCGTATCCTTTCAACCACAATTTCTTCTTTGAATTCTGTTTTTCATTTGTTAAAGTAGTCAAGTGTGTGCTGGAATACCCCTGAGACTATAGTTCATTGTCTGACTTGGAAAACATTGCTCAACTCCTAAGTATATCATACAAGATGGAAATCAAAATCCTGACAACAACCTTTCTTTTTTGTACTGAAGTCCTGCTGTAATGTGTTCAGAACACACTGTAATGCTCTTGGTCACAGCATGAGCACAGCCTACAGTTAACTTTGTTTCATTACTGTGAAGTTGCATCCTACAAATCCTGTATAATCCATATTTGAAGATTTCATTTAAAGGTTAACATAGATTCGTTAGTTGCCATACAGTAAATCAGGAGCAAATAGTTGCACATTCTCCCCATATCTGCCAGGGTTTCCTCTGGGAGCTCCAGTTTCTTCCCACAGCCCAAAGGTGTGCAGGTCAGGTGAATTGGCCATGCTAAATTGTCCATAGTGTTCGGTGCATTAGTCAGAGGGAAATGGGTCTAGGTGGATTACTCTTCAGAGGGTTGGTGTGGACTTGTTGGGCTGAAGGGCCTGTTTTCACACTGTAGGGAATCTAATCTAAAAATGTTAGACTCTTAATTCCAAATTCACCATCTGCCATACTGGGATTTGAATCCAGGTCCCCAGATCATTATCAGGGTCTCTGGGTTAATAGCCTGGCAATAACACCACCGGGGCCATTGTTATTATTGTCAGTTGTGTGGGGAATCACAGCAGCTGAGGAAGCCCAATGGAATAATGGTATGGTACTGACAAATGAATAATTTTAAAACATGCACAAATACCCAATCAAGAGATGCAGGTTTAAAGTCCTGACTTTCCTGATGTTGAGATATTCAGAGTTAACAAAGAACTGCATTTATATAGAGCTTTTCATTACATTAGAGTGTTCACAAGAACCTGACAGTCTATGAAGTATTTCTGAGGTGAGATCACTGTTCTAGGAACTGTGGTCATTAATTTATTCACAGCAACAGCCAACAAAAAGCTATGAGCTAATGATCAGGTTTTTATTAGTGATGTCGATTGAAGGATAAATATTGCTCGTGACACCAAACTTTTCTCTGCTCTTTAAAATAATCTAGCTATGGTCTCACTTTTACATCTCATCATAAAGAACAGCATTTCTGTAAGTTCATACTCAGTACTGCACTGAAGTTCTAGCCCAGATTTTGTGCTCAAATCCCGAGAGGAAGTTAACCCAACAACCTTTTGCCTCTGAACTGAGTGTCATCACTGATGCAAAAGTTGACACCAAATTAAAAAAAGCTTCCTCCTTTGCTGTACTGCAAATTACTAAGAATGCTTTCTTAATTGAAAACTATTTGCACGTGCGATAACAAAGTCCCAGTGGGAAAGGCAAAACAACAAACAATTAGTTCATTGATGTCACTTCTCCACCCAATAGTATGGGAAAGAGTTCTTATTATAAAACATCTACCAATGACTGAGACTGAAAAAAAGCAAAGAGAGCTAGAACAATTACAATCTTATGAAATTGGTTGCAAATTACAAACAGATTAAAATGAGAGGTATTACATTAAAATTATACATAGCTCTGCTTAGCTGCTCCAACTGACCTGTGCAATTGTAAATAGTCAAACTTCAAACCTTTATTGAATCACGAACACAAGACAACCACAGCCCCAGTTATCAGTATAGCAACTCCAAATTTGTAAGCTGATTTGTCAACATTCAGATCTTTTGTTTATTTGATTAGTAAATGTAAGTTAAAATAGACACTTATAAGATCTACCTTAAAACCTGTCATAGAGTCATAGAGATGTACAGGACAGAAACAGAACCTTTGGTCCAACTTATCCATGCTGACCAGATATCTTAAATTAATCTATTTCTCATTTGTCCCATATCTCTCTAAACCCTTCCTATTTATGCACCCATCCAGATGCCTTTTAAATGTTGTAATTGTACCAGCCTCCACCACTTCCTCTGGCAGCTCATCCCATACAGGCACCACCCTCTGCATGAAAAAATTGTCCCTTGGTCCCTTTTAAATCCTTCCTCTTTCACCCTAAACCTATTCCCCTCTAGTTCTGGACTCCCCCACCCCAGGGAAAGACAAAGAACAAACAGAACAAAGAAAATTTACAGCCCAGAAACAGCCCCTTCAGCCCTCCAAGTCTGTGCTGATTCAAATCCACTGTCTGAACCTATTGCCCAATTCCTAAGGATCTGTATCCCTCTGCTCCCCACCTACTCATGCATCTTAAATGAATCTACCGTGCCTGCCTCTACTACCTCTGCTGGCAACACATTCCAGGCACCTACCACCCTGTGTGTGAAGTACTTTCCACATGTATCCCCCTTAAACTTTCCACCTCTCACCTTGAACACATGACCTCTTGTTATTGAATTCCTCGCCCTGGGAAAAAAACTTATCTCTATCTGTCTATAACCTTCACCATTTTGTAGACCTCAATCAGGTCCCCCTCAATCTCCTTTTTTTCTAGTGAAAGCAATCCTGACCTACTCATCCTCTATTCGTAGCTAGCACCTTCCATACCAGGCAACATCCTCATAAACCTTCTCTGCATCTTCTCCAAAGCATCTACATCCTTTTGGTAATGCGGTGACCAGAACTTACACAATACTCCAAATGCGGCTGAACCAAAGTCTTGTACAATTTTAATATGACCTGCCAGCTCTTATACACAATACCCCTTCCGATGAAGGCAAGCATACTATATGCCTTCCTGACCATTCTATCCACTTGTACAGCCACCTTCAGGGTACAATGGACCTCCCAGATCTCACTGCTCTTCAACTTTTCCCAAGGCTCTTTCGTTTACGGTATAATTCACTCTAGAATTAGACGTTTAAAAATATATCACCTCACATTTTTTTTTACTTAGATTAGACTTACAGTGTGGAAACAGGCCCTTCGGCCCAACAAGTCCACACCGACCCGCCGAAGCGCAACCCACCCATACATTTACCCCTTACCTAACACTACGGGCAATTTAGCTTGGCCAATTCACCTGACCCGCACATCTTTGTGACTGTGGGAGGAAACCGGAGCACCCGGAGGAAACCCACGCAGACACGGGGAGAACATGCAAACTCCACACAGTCAGTCGCCTGAGTCGGGAATTGAACCCGGGTCTACAGGCGCTGTGAGGCAGCAGTGCTAACCACTGTGCCACCGTGCCGCCCACATTTGTCTGGAATGAAATCCATCTGCCACTTTTCCACCCAACTCTCCAGTCTATCTATATCCTCCTGTATTCTCTGACAGTCCCTTATGCTTTCTGCTACTCCACCAATCTTTGTTTCATCTGCAAACTTGCTGATCATTCAAACAGTGCCCCCTTCCAGATCATTTATATATATTACAGAACTGATCCCTGTGGAACTCCACTGGTCACCTTTCTCCATGTCGAGAAACTCCCTTCAACTACTACTCTCTGTCTCCTGTTGTCAACCAGTTCTTTATCCACCTAGCTCGAACACCCTGCACACCATGTGACTTCATTTTCTCCATTAGTCTACCATGGGGAACCTTATCAAATGCCTTACTAAAGTCCATGTATATGACATCAACAGCCCTTCCTTCATCTATCAACTTGGTCACTTCCTCAAAGAACTCTATTATGTTGGTAAGACATGATCTCCTCCACGCAAAACCACGTTCCTATCACTGATAAGCCCATTATCTTCCAAATATAAATAAATCCTACGTCTCAGTACCTTCTCCTGCAACTTTCCCACCACTGACATCAGGCTCACTGGTCTGTAGTTACCTGGAATATTTCTACTCTCCTTCTTGTATAGGGGGACAACATGAGCAACTCACCAGCCCTCCAGCACTTCACCTGTGTTTAAGGATGCTACAAAGATATCTGTCAAGGCACCAGCTATTTTCTGTCTCACCTCACTGAGCAACCTGGGACCAGGAGGTTGCCGGCAAGCTAAGTGAACAGTATAAATACTTACCTTCAAAGGTTACAACTGTTTTCCTGTCTGGCAGCAGTGGGAGACAGAACGGAGGTGACGTTGGGAACAGGGGGTTGCAGGAAGGTAAGTGAACAGTATAAATAATTCCCTTCGAAGGCCACGGGCTATAGACCTTGTCTATTTACCCTATCCATGACCCTCATGATTTTATAAACCTCTATAAGGTCACTCCTCACCTTACATTCTAGTGAAAACAGCCGCAGCCTGTTCAGTTTCTCCCTGTAGCTCACATCCTCCAACCCTGGCAACATCCTTGTAAATCTTTTCTGAACCCTTTCAAGTTTCACAACGTCCCACCTAGTGGAGGGAGACCGTAATTGCATGCAATACTCCAACAGTGGCCGAACCAATATCCCTTGCAGCTGCAACATTACCTCTCAACTCCAATACTCGATAACTGACCAATTAAAGGAAAACATACCAAATCCTTCCTCACTATCCTATCTACCTGTAACTCACATTCAAGGAGCTATGAACCTGTACTTCAAGGTCTCTTTGTTCAGCAACACTCCCTAGGGCCTTACCATTAAGTGTATAAGTCCTGCTAAGATTTGCTTTCCCAAAATACAGCACCTCGCATTTATCTGAATTAAACTCCATCTGTCACTTCTCAGCCCAATTGCCCATCTGATCAAGATCCCACTGTACTCTGAGGTAACCTTCTTCGCTGTCCACTACACCTCCAATTTTGGTGTCATCTGCAAACTTACTAACTATACCTCTTATGTTCACATCCAAATCATTCATATAAATGATGGAAAGCAATGGATGCAGCACCAATCCCTGTGGCCTCCAGTCTGAAAGTCAACCCTCCTCCACCACCCTCAGACTTCTACCTTTGAGCCAGTTCTCCATCCAAATGGCTAGTTCTCCCTGTACTCCATGTGATCAAACCCTGCTAACCAGTTTCCCATGGGAACCTTGTCAAATGATTTACTGGAGTCCTTCTAGATCATGTCAACTGTTCTGCCCTCATCAATCCTCTTCATTACTTCTTCAAAAACTCAATCAAGTCAGTGAAACATGATTTCCCACACACAAAGCCATGTTGACTATCCCTAATCAGTTCTTGCTTTTCCAAATACATGTAAATCTTGTCCCTCAGGATTCCCTCCAACAACTTGCCCACCACCTGTGTCAGGCTCACTGGTCTATAATTCCCTGGCTTGTCCTTACCGCCCTTCTTAAACAGTGGCACCATGTTAGCCAACCTCCAGTCTTCCGGCACCTCGCCTGTGACTATTGATGATACAAATATCTCAGCAAAAGGCCCAGCAATCACTTCCCTAGCTTCCCACAGAGTTCTAGGATGCATCTGATCTGGTCCTGGGGATTTATCCACCTTTATGTGTTCCAAGACATGCAGCACTTCCTCCTCTGTAATGTGGACATTTTTCAAGATGTCATCAATTATTTTCCCACATTCTATATCTTTCATGTTCTTCTCCACAGTAAACACTGATGCAAAATACTTGTTTAGTATCTCCCCCATCTCCTCCGGCTCCACACAAAGGCTGCCTTGCTGATCTTTGAGGGGTCCTATTCTCTCCCTAGTTACCCTTTTGTCCTTAATATATTTATAAAAACTCTTTGGATTCTCCTTAACTCTATTTGCCAAAGCTATCTCATGTCCCCTTTTTGCCCTCCTGATTTCCCTCTTCAGGATACTCCTACTTCCTTTCTACACTTCGAAGGATTCACTCAATCTCTGCTGTCTATCCTTGACATATGCTTCCTTCACTTTTTTTTTACAAAAACCTTAATTTCTTTAGTTATAGTGTAGCTTTCCCTACACCTAGCAGCCTTGTCTTTCACCAAACAGGAACAGACTGTCTCTGGACTCTTGTTATCTTATTACTGAAGGCTTCCCATTTTCCAGCTTTTACCTGCGAACATCTGTCCCCTGTCAACTTTTGAAAGTTCTTGCTTCTTACCATCAAAATTGGCCCTCCTCCAATTTAGAACTTTAAGTTTTAGATCCAGTCTATCCTTTTCCATCACTACTTTAAAGCTATTAGAAGTATCGTCACAGGCCCCAAAGCGCTCCCCCACTGACACCTCAGTCACTTGCCCTGCCCTATTTCCCAAGAGTAGGTCAAGTGTCGATATAAAGGCAGATTGTTTTCATTAGATTTAAGGGACATTCATAAGGCTTGATGCCATTTTCACTTCATACAGTGATGCAATCAATGCACCAAACATAAGATTGCATATCCTGCTGCCAACGAATTTGTCACATGCATTATATCCACATTGGAGTACTGCAAACCAGAGGCATGTTATGAGTTCACATAACACAATTTCCAGTAGATCACCAAAAGAAGCTGAACACTCCACCTCCCAAAATACGACTGGGGTAATCAGATTAAAGCACATAACCAGAAGATCCCCATCTCTACAAGTCGGTTTCCAGACACAAGATTGCAAAATGGTCTCAGCTCTGCATGGATCAATATGTTTCAGATGAATGAGTATGGCCACACATTTGTTGCAGAAGATTGCTAAGAAATTATTTCCCCACACTAACATTAAAAATGAACTGATGTTTGTACCTCAGGAAACAGAGCTTTGGATATGCCTGTATGGTTTTCTTACCAAAACAGTGACATGGAACCAGGAGTATAAATCAGGATAACTCAGGGTTTGCAGCACTCTGAACAAATTTCCATTAGTGTATCATCATGTTATCATCTTAATACTTCTTTTGGTAGCTGGAGACAGTGGTGCAGTATCTGTAAAGTTAGTCCAAAAATATGAAAAAATAAGTATCAGTCAATCTTAGATAGGAAACATTAGACACGTACAAGTAAAACAATCTCCAAGCAATGGATATTGTATGACCATTTCTTTGTTATGAATATACTCATTACATCATAATTGGTATTGTTTTGCAACTTGTCAGAAGTCACTTTTTATTTCCATGAAATTTATTTTTTGCTTTCCCTTAACATTGCGCAACTAGTATCGATTAACAGCTGCTAAATTATTTGTAACTCTCAGTGCAGTTACCCATTGATCCTTTCAATATCTGTGTTCTATCAATGTTAAAACCATCAAGCAAAATGCATCGAGTAAGATTAAAAAATCTTCATCATGTGTTTTTTCAACTCCGAAATAATGTTCCACAGAGTAAACATAAACTGAAACAAAATCTTACTCCAGTAGTTATTTTCATCCTGGCGCAAAGCATTATAAACCCGTAACAAATACTTTTTTGAAATAAGGCTCTATGAGGAAATGTCAGGGAGAGAGACTGAGGGAGGAAATCATATATGTACCGATGTCACAGGTAGAACGCAGAATGTAAAAATCAGTGACAGCTTTCCCAAATTCAATTTTGCCAGCACCTCAGCAAAGGAACTGGAAGAGGGAGGAAAAGAAATCTTTCACATGTCTGTTTTTCACCTGAAAATGGGGAACTGAGTGAAAAATCTAATGAATATCTTGAACACCTGTTCGTCAATTAAAAGCAAAAGTTGAAGATCACCCACCTATTAGCTTGCCCAATTTAATTTTAAACTGGAAAAATGTGTTGAAAATTGACTACTCCTGGGTCTGGATCCATGTGAGTCGAGAAAGCAACAATTTTAATTGATCTCACGCAAGAAGAGGATCTCAGTTACTCAAAGATGTTTCTCAATATTACCGTGTTTACAGCACATAGAATTGCAAAGTCATAGAGATGTACAGCATGGAAACAGACCTTCGGTTCAACTTGTCCCTGCCGCCCAGATATCCTAATCTAATCTAGTCCCATTTGCCAGCACTTGGCCATATCCCTTTAAATACTTCTTATTCATATACTCATTCAGATGCTTTGTAAATGTTGTAATTCTACCAACCTCCACCATTTCCTCTGGCAGTTCATTCCATACACACACCACCATCTGTGTAAAAATGTTGCCCCTTAGGTCTCTTTTATATCTTTCCCCTCTCTCCCTAAACCTATGCCTTCCAGTTCTGGACTTCCCCACCTGTGGGGAAAAGACCGTATCTATTTAAAGCTGAAAATGTGTTGCTGGAAAAGCGCAGCAGGTCGGGCAGCATCCAAGGAACAGGAAATTCGACGTTTTGGGCACAAGCCCTTCTTCAGGACCTGAAGAAGGACATTCCTGAAGAAGGGCTTATGCCCGAAATGTCGAATTTCCTGTTCCTTGGATGCTACCTGACCTGCTGCGCTTTTCCAGCAACACATTTTCAGCTCTGATCTCCAGCATCTGCAGACCTCACTTTCTCCACCGTGTCTATTTACCCTAGCCATGACCCTCATGATTTTATAAATCTCTATAAGGTCACCCTCAGCCTCCAACGCTCCAGGGAAAACAGTCCCAGCCTATTCAGCCTCTCCCTCTAGCTCAAATCCTCCAACCCTGGCAACATCCTTGTAAGTCTTTTCTGAACCCTTTCAAGTTTCACAACATCCTTCCAATGGGATAGAGACCAGAATCGCACGCAATATTCCAAAAGTGGCCTAAACAATGTCCTGTACAGCCGCAACATGACCTCCCAACTCCCGTACTCAATACTCTGACCAATAAAAGAAAGCATACCAGACACCTTCTTCACGATCCTATCTACCTGCGACTCCACTTTCAAGGAGCTATGAACCTGCACTTCAAGGTCTCTTTGTTCAGCAACACTCCCTAGGACCTTACCATTAAATGTATAAGCCCTGAACATGTGTGCTCAGCGACATGAATACCTCTGTTGTCTCAACCTTCAGTTTTGGATCTGCTAGTTTATGTGGTGACTCAACCATTTTGTCTGGCCTTTAGTTCCTCTTATTTAGATGTTCCTTGAAACAATGAATAATAGCTGAAACTGTGTTGCTGGAAAAGTGCAGCAGGTCAGGCAGCATCCAAGGAGCAGGAGAATTGGATGCTGCCTGACCTGCTGCGCTTTTCCAGCAACACATTTTCAGCTCTGATCTCCAGCATCTGCAGACTTCACTTTCTCCAACAATCAATAGTATGCTTGCACAAACTCTGAACTAACCTTTTCAAAGCCACCCATGGTCAAGTATCATGTTACACATGGAAGAAATCAAGTGAAATTAAACCATTTATTTCGTGGCTATCATTTACTTTACTTTTAAGCCTACTAACAGTAAATTCATGAAGCCCTATAAAATGTGTGCCTTATAAGTACCCAAAACAGGCTGGAGGCAGTTTAAATATACAATGTGGTGTCATATAGTCAAACAGCATAGAAAAAGGCCCTTTGGCCCACCATTTCTATGGTGAGCAACAAACTACACTGATCCTATATGCCTGCACATTGACCATAGCTTACGATGCACTGACATTTTAAGATCTTCTCCAACACTCTCTCCTTCCCTATTTGTACCAGCCCTCTGGATGAAAAAGGGTTTCCCTCAGATCTCCTCGAAACCATTTACTTCTCACCTTAAATCCATCCCCTCTGGTCTCAGACATGTCTGCCATGGAAAAAGGGATTCTCAAGATCTATCCTGTCGATGTGGGTCTACCCAAGCAGATTCCACCCGCCATTCCCTGCTCCAAGGAAAACAAACCTAGCCTATCCATCCTCTCCTCATAACAGAGACATTTTTTTGTCCCAGGCAACATCTTGGTGAATTTCCTATGTATCGTCTCCAGTGCAATCATATCTGTCCAATAGTATGGCGACCAGAACTGTACACCATCCATGAGCTAAGCAATGGTTTATAAAGTTGTAATAAGACTTGACTGCTCCTAATTTCCAAGCCCTGGCTAATTAAGACAGCATTCCATCTGCCTTCTTCAGCACTCTGTCTATCTGGACCTTCAGGGATGTATGGGCTTGTACCCCAAGGTCCCTTCATTCCTTAGTTCTCCCTAGGGACCCACCATTCATTGTGTATATCCTTCTCTTATTAAACCTTATGAGATGCAGCACCTTACACCTATCAGAAGTGAGTTCCATCTGCCATTGCTCTGCTCAGTTTACCAGCGGGTCAATATCAGACTGTAGCCTGAAACCATCCTCCTCACTATCAACAATGCCACTAATTTTCATGTCATCTGCAAACTTATAAGTTATACCTTCAACATTCGCATCCAAGTTGCTAATATATATAACAAACAGCAAGATTTCCAGCACCAGTCCCTGTGATATATCCCCAATTACAGGCTTCTAATCACAAAAACAACCCTCCATCACCACCTTTTGCTTCCCATTTCTAAGCCAAGCTTCAATCAAGTTTTCCAACAACAGAGATGCCTTGAGCTCTTTCCCTAAGGACCAGCCGTTCATGTAGAACCTCATCAAAGGCCTGACTGAAGTTCATGTAAATCACACCAACTGCATTATCCTCATCAATGTCATTAGTCATCACTCCACAGTGATAGTGTCCCAGACCAGGATGCCAGCGTTCAGGTCCCACTTGCTCCTGAGAGGTGTAGTAACATCTCTGAACAGGTTAATTACAAAAATAGGTTAAATTAGTCAGACAGGCGCTCCCTCTAACTAATCTGTGCTGACAATCCCTGACCGATCCCTGCCTTTCCAAGTGTTGATCAATCCTGTCCCTCAGGGATTTTCCAATACTGCCCTGACCACTGAGATCAGATTAACTGTCCTGTAATTTCCTGGCCTGTCCTATTACAGGGAAACCACCAGCTCAGTCAGAGCGGGAGTGGGAGAGGGAATAGATCGAGGTCAGTCGGAGCGGGAGTGGGAGAGGGAGCAGATTGAGGTCAGTCAGAGAGGGAGTGGATCAACATCAGTCGGAGTGGGAACAGATCGAGGTCAGCCTGAGAGGGAGTGGGAGCAGATTGAGCCCAATTGGGACGGGAGTGGGAGATGGAGCGGTTGGAGCAGATAGAGGTCAGTCGGAGAGGGAGTGGATCGAGGTCAGTCGGAGAGGGAGTGGATCTAGGTCAGTCAGAGAGGGAGCGGATCAAGGTCAGTCGGAGTGGGAGCGAATCGAGGTCAGTCGGAGAGGGAGTGGATCAAGGTCAGTCAGAGAGGGAGCGGGTCGAGGTCAGTCAGAGAGTGAGCGGATCAAAGTCAGTCGGACAGGGAGTGGATCGAGGTCAGTCGGAGCGGGAGTGGGAGAGGGAATGGATTGAGGTCAGTCAGAGAGGGAGTGGATCAACATCAGTCGGCATGGGAACAGATCGAGGTCAGCCTGAGAGGGAGTGGGAGCAGATTGAGCCCAATTGGAGCGGGAGTGGGAGATGGAGCGGATGGAGCAGATAGAGGTCAGTCGGAGTTGGAGCAGATAGAGGTCAGTCGGAGAGGGAGTGGATCGAGTTCAGTCGGAGAACAGATTGAGGTTTGTCGAAGTGGGAGTGGGAGATGGAGCGGATTGAGCCCAGTCAGATTCTGAGAGGTAGAGGGAGCGGATCGATAACAGGCAAAGTGGGAGCGGATCGAGGCCAGTCGGAGAGGGAGTGGAGCGAGGTCAGTCTGAGAGGGAGAGGATCAATGTCAGTCGGAATGGGAGGAGATCATGAACAGTCGAACAAGATGCGGATCGAGGTCAGTCGAAGAGGGAGAGGGTGCGGATCGAGTTCCGTTATAAAGGGAGCGGATTGAGATCAGTCGCAAAGGGAGTGGATCGAGGTGAGTTGGAGAGGGACTGGATTGTGGTCAATCATGGTGGGCGTGAATCAAGGTCAGTCCGAGATGATATGGATCGAGGTCAGTCGGAGCAGGAATGGATCGAGGTCCATCAGAGAGGGAACAGATCAAGGTCAGTCGGAGAGGAAGCGGATCAAGGTCAGTCGGAGAGTGAGGGGATCGAGGTCAGTCGGAGAGGAAGCGGGATCAAGGTCAGTCGGAGAGGGAGTGGATCAAGGTCAGTCGGAGAGGGAGTGGATCAAGGTCAGTCGGAGAGGCAGTGGATCAAGGTCAGTCGGAGAGGGAGTGGATCAAGGTCAGTCGGAGAGGAAGTGGATCAAGGTCAGTCGGAGAGGAAGTGGATCAAGGTCAGTCGGAGAGTGAGGGGATCAAGGTCAGTCAGAGAGGAAGTGGATCAAGGTCAGTCGGAGAGGGAACGGATTGAGGTCAGTTAGACATAGAGCTAATTGAGGTCAGTCAGAGAGGGAACGGATTGAGGTCAGTCTTAAAGGGAGTGGTTTGAGGTCAGTTGTAGAGGGAACAGATTGATGTCAGTCGGAGAGGGAACAGATTGATGTCAGTCGGAGAGGGAGCGGGTCGAGGTCAGTCAGAGAGGGTGTGGATCGAGGTCAGTCATAGAGGGAGTGGTTTGAGGTCAGTCGGAGAGGGAACAGATTGACGTCAGTTGGAGAGGGAGCGGATCATGGTCAGTCGGAAAGGGAACTGATCGACTTCAGTCAGAGAGGGAGCGGATCGAGGTCAGTCGGAGATGGAACGGATCGAGGTCAGTCAGAGAGGGAGCTGATCGAGGTCAGTCAGAGAGGGAGCGGATCGAGGACAGTCAGAGAGGGAGCGGATTGTGGTCAGTCGGAGAGGGAGCGGATCGATGTCAGTCGGAGAGGGAGAGGATCGATGTCAGTTGGAGAGGGAGTGGATTGACGACAAACGGAGAGGGACTAGATCGATGTCAGTCGTAAAGGGAGCGGTTTGAGGTCAGTCGGAGAGGAAACAGATTGACGTCAGTCGGAGAGGGAGCGGATCGAGGTCAGTTGGAGAGGGAGCGGATCGAGGTCAGTCGTAGAGGGAACAGATTGATGTCAGTCGGAGAGGGAACAGATTGATGTCAGTTGCAGAGGGAGCGGGTCGAGGTCAGTCGGAGAGGGTGTGGTTTGAGGTCAGTCGTAGAGGGAGTGGTTTGAGGTCAGTCGGAGAGGGAACAGATTGACGTCAGTCGGAGAGGGAGCGGATCAAGGTCAGTCGGAAAGGGAACTGATCGACTTCAGTCAGAGAGGGAGCGGATTGAAGTCAGTCGGAGTTGGAACGGATCGAGGTCAGTCGGAGAGGGAGCGTATCGAGGTCAGTCGGATAGGGAGCAGGTCGATGTCAGTCGGAGAGGGAGAGGATCGATGTCAGTCGGAGACGGAAAGGATTGACGTCAAACGGAGAGGGAGTTGATTGACGTCCAACGGAGAGGGAGTGGATTGCTGTCAGTCATAAAGGGAGCGGTTTGAGGTCAGTCGGAGAGGGAACAGATTAACGTCAGTCGGAGAGGGAACAGATTGATGTCAGTTGGAGAGGGAACAGATTGATGTCAGTTGGAGAGGGAGTGGATTGACGACAAACGGAGAGGGACTAGATCGATGTCAGTCGTAAAGGGAGTGGTTTGAGGTCAGTCGGAGAGGAAACAGATTGACGTCAGTCGGAGAGGGAGCGGATCGAGGTCAGTTGGAGAGGGAGCGGAACGAGGTCAGTCGTAGAGGGAACAGATTGATGTCAGTCGGAGAGGGAACAGATTGATGTCAGTCGCAGAGGGAGCGGGTCGAGGTCAGTCGGAGAGGGAGAGGATCGATGTCAGTCGGAGAGGGAGTGGATTGACGTCAGTCAGAGAGGGAGTGGATCGAGGTCTGTCGGAGTGGGAGCGGATCGAGGTCAGTCGTAGAGGGAACAGATTCAGTTGGATATCAGTTGGAGAGGGAGCGGGTCGAGGTCAGTCGGAGAGGGTGTTGATCGAGGTCAGTCGTAGAGGGAGCAGATGGAGGTCAATCGGAGAGGGAGTTGATCAAGAGCAATCGTAGATGGAGCAGATCGATATCAGTCGGAGAGGGAGTGGATCGAGGTCAGACGAGAGGGAGTGGATTGACGTCAAACAGAGTGGGAGTGGATTGATGTCAGTCATAAAGGGAGCGGTTTGAGGTCAGTCGGAGAGGGAACAGATTGACGTCAGTCAGAGAGGGAGTGGATCAAGGTCAGTCGGAGAGGGAGCTGATTGAGAGCAATTGTAGATGGAGCTGATCAATGTCAGTCGGAGAGGGCGTGGATCGAGGTCAGTCGGAGAAGGAGCGGATCAAGGTCAGTCGGAGTGGGAGCAGATCGAGGTCAGTCGGAGAAGTAGCGGATCAAGGTCAGTCGGATTGGGAGAGGATCAAGATCAGTCGGAAAAGGAGAGGGAGCGGATCGAGGTCAGTTGGAGTGTGAGTGGATCGATGTCAGTCGGATTGGGAGCAGATCGAGTTCAGTCAGAAAGGGAGTGGATCGAGGTCAGTCGAGAGGGAGAGGATCAATGTCAGGCGGAGTGGGAGCGCATCTAGGTCAGTCGGAGAGGGAGTGGATCGAGGTCAGTCGGAATGGGAGAAGATCAAGGTCAGTCAGGGAGGGAGTGGTTCGATGTCAGTCGGAGTGGGAGCGGATCAAGGTCAGTCGGAGTGGGAGAGGATTGATGTCAGTTGGAGAGTGAGCGGATCGAGGTCAGTCGGAGTGGGAGCGGATAGAGGTCAGTCGGAGAGGGAGAGGATCGATGTCAGTCGGAGAGGGAGAGGATTGACGTCAAACGGAGAGGGAGTGGATTGCTGTCAGTCGTAAAGGGAGCGGATCGAGGTCAGTCGGAGAGAGAACGGATTGAAGTCAGTCGGAGAGGTGGCAGATCGAGGTCAGTCGGAGTGGGAGCAGATCGATGGCAGTTGGAGAGGGAGAGGATCGATGTCAGTCGGATTGGGATTGGACCAATGTCAGTCGGATTGGGAGAGGATCAATGTCGGTCAGATTGGCAGCAGATTGCGGTCAATCAGAGAGGGAATGGTCCGATGTCACTCGGAGTGGGAGAGGATCAAGGTCAGTCGGAAAAGGAGATGGAGCGGATTGAGCCCAGTCGGAGTGGGAGCAGGTCAAGGTCAGTCGGAGAGAAAATGAACTGAGGTCAGTTGGAGAAGGATAAGATTGAGGGCAGTCGCAGAGAGTGTGGATAGACGTCAGTCGGAGAGGGAGTGGATTGAGCACAGTCGGAGAGGGAGTGGATCAAGGTCAGTCGGAGCGGGAGCAGATCGAGGACTTTCGGAGAGGGAGTGGATCGAGGTCAGTCGGAGTGGGAGAAGATCTAGGTCAGTCGGAGAGGGAGTGGATCGATGTCAGTCGAAGAGGGAATGGATCGAGGTCAGTTGGAGAGGAAGTGGATCGAGGTCAGTCGGAGAGGGAGTGGATCGAGGTCAGTCGGAGAGAGAGCGGATCGAGGTCAGTCGGAGAGGGAGCGGATCGAGGTCAGTCGGAGAGGGAGCGAATCGTGGTCAGACGGCGAGGGAACGGATCAACATCAGGCAGAGAGGGTACCGATCAAGGTCAGTTGGAAATGGAGCGGATCGAGGTCAGTCAGAGAGGGAACTGATCGACATCAGTCGGAGAGGGAGAGGATCGAGGTCAGTCGGAGAGTAAGCGGATCAAGGTCAGTCGGAGAGGGAGTGGACCAAGGTCAGTCTGAAAGGGAGAGGGAGCAGATTGAGCCCAGTCGGAGCAGAAGTGGGAGATGGAGTGGATCGAACGGATCGAGGTCAGTTGGAGAGGCAATGGATCGATGTCACTCAGAGAGGGAATGAATCGAGGTCAGTCTAGAGAGGGAGTGGATCAAGGTCAGTCGGAGATGGAGCAGATAGAGCCCAGTCAGAGAGGGAGCAGATCAAGGTCAGTCGTAGAGGGAACAGATTGATGTCAGTCGGAGTGGGAACAGATTGATGTCAGTCGGAGAGGGAATAGATCGGGGTCAGTCGGCGATGGAGCAGATAGAGCCCAGTCGGTGAGGGAGCAGATCAAGGTCAGTCGGAGAGGGAGCGGATCAAGGTCAATTGTAGAGGGAACAGATTGATGTCAGTCGGAGCGGGACAGATTGATGTCAGTTGGAGAGGGAGCGGGTCACGGTCAGTCGGAGAGGGTGCGGATCGAGGTCAGTCGTAGAGGGAGTGGTTTGAGGTCAGTCGGAGATGGAACAGATCGAGGTCAGTCGGAGAGGGAGCGGATCGAGGTCAGTCGGAGAGGGAGCTGATTGAGGTCAGTCGGACAGGGAGCGAATTGAGGTCAGACGGCGAGGGAACGGATCAACGTCAGGCAGAGAGGGTACCGATCAAGGTCAGTCAGAAATGGAGCGGATCGAGGTCAGCCAGAGAGGGAACTGATCGACATCAGTCGGAGAGGGAGAGGATCGAGGTCAGTCGGAGAGGGAGTGGATCAAGGTCAGTCGGAGAGGGAATGGATCGAGGCCAGTCGGAGAGGGAGCAGATCAAGGACAGTCAGAGAGGGAGCAGAACGAGGTCAGTCAGAGAGGGAGCGGATTGAGGTCAGTCGGCGAGGGTGCAAATCGAGGTCAGTGGGAGAGGGTCTGGATTGATGTCAGTCGGAGAGGGAACGGATCGAGGTCAGTCGGAAAGAGAACGTATCGAGGTCAGTCAGAGGGGGAGCAGATCAAGGTCAGTCGCAGGGGGAGTGGATCGAGGTCAGTCGGAGTGGGAGTGGGTCAAGAGCAGTCGGAGAGGGTATGGATGGAGGTCACTCGGAGAGGGAGCAGATCGAGGTCAATCGGAGAAAGAGTGGATCGAGGTCAGTCAGAGAGGGAGTGGATCGAGGTCAGTCTGAGAGGGAGTGGATCGAGGTCAGTCGGAGTGGGAGTGGGTCAAGATCAGTCGGAGAGGGAGTGGATCGAGGTCAGTCGGAGTGGGAGTGGGTCAAGATCAGTCGGAGTAGGAGTGGATTGAGGTCAGTCGGAGAAGGAGCAGATCGAGGTCAGTCGAAGAGGGTATGGATAGAGGTCGATCGGAGAGTGAGCAGATTGAGGTCAGTCGGAGTGGGAGCAGAAGGAGGACTTACGGAGAGGGAGTGGATCGAGGTCAGTCGGAGAAGGACCGGATCGAGGTCAGTTGGAAAGAAAATGGATCGAGGTCAGTCGGAGAGGGAGCAGATCAAGGTCAGTCGCAGAGGGAGTGGATCGAGGTCAGTCGGAGTGGGAGTGGGTCAAGATCAGTCGGAGTAGGAGTGGATTGAGGTCAGTCGGAGAAGGAGCAGATCGAGGTCAGTCGGAGAGGGAACGGATCGAGGTCAGTCGGAGAAGGAGCGGATCGAGGTCAGTCGGACTGGGAGTGGATCGATGTCAGTCGGACTGGGAGTGGATCGATGTCAGTCGGAGAGGGAGCGGATCGAGGTCATTCGGATTGGGAGTATATCGATGTCAGTCGGAGTGGGAGAGATCGATGTCAGTCGGATGGGAACAGATTGAGGTCAGTCAGAAAGGGAGTGGATCGAGGTCAGTCGGAGTGGGAGCAGATCGAGGTCAGTCGGAGAAGTAGCGGATCGAGGTCAGTCGGATTGGGAGAGGATCAAGATCAGTCGGAAAAGGAGAGGGAGCGGATCAAAATCAGTTGGTGTGTGAGTGGATCGATGTCAGTCGCATTGGGAGCAGATCGAGTTCAGTCAGAAAGGGAGTGGATCGAGGTCAGTCGGAGAGGGAGAGGATCAATGTCAGTCGGAGTGGGAGCGCATCTAGGTCAGTCGGAGAGGGAGTGGATCGAGGTCAGTTGGAGTGGGAGAAGATCAAGGTCAGTCAGAGAGGGAGTGGTTCGATGTCAGTCGGAGTGGGAGCGCATCTAGGTCAGTCGGAGAGAGAGTGGATCGAGGTCAGTCGGAGAAGGAGCGGATCAAGGTCAGTCGGAGTGGGAGAGGATTGATGTCAGTTGGAGAGTGAGCGGATCGAGGTCAGTCGGAGTGGGAATGGATAGAGGTCAGTCGGAGAGGGAGAGGATCGATGTCAGTCGGAGAGGGAGAGTATTGACGTCAAACGGAGAGGGAGTGGATTGCTGTCAGTCGTAAAAGGGAGCGGATCGAGGTCAGTCGGAGAGAGAACGGATTGAAGTCAGTCGGAGAGGTGGCAGATCGAGGTCAGTCGGAGTGGGAGCAGATCGAGGGCAGTCGGAGAGGGAGAGGATCGATGTCAGTCGGATTGGGAGAGGATCAATGTCGGTCAGATTGGCAGCGGATTGCGGTCAATCGGAGAGGGAATGGTTCGATGTCACTCGGAGTGGGAGAGAATCAAGGTCAGTCGGAAAAGGAGATGGAGCGGATTGAGCCCAGTCGGAGTGGGAGCAGGTCAAGGTCAGTCAGAGAGAAAATGAACTGAGGTCAGTCGGAGAAGGATAAGATCGAGGTCAGTCACAGAGAGTGTGGATAGAGGTCAGTCGGAGAGGGAGTGGATCGAGGTCAGTCGGAGAGGGAGCGGATCAAGGTCAGTCGGAGAAGGAGCAGATCAAGGTCAGTCGCAGAGGGAATGGATCAAGGTCAGTCGGAGTGGGAGAGTATTAATGTCAGTCGGAGAGGGAGCAGATCGAGGTCAGTCAGAGTGGGAGAAGACCGAGGTCAGTTGGAGAGGGAGCGGATAGACGTCAGTCCGACAGGGAACAGATCAAGGTCAGTCAGAGAGGGAGTGGATCGAGGTCAGTCGGACTGGGAGTGGATCGAGGTCAGTCAGAGTCGGAGCAGATCAAGGTCAGTCGGAGAGAGTGTGGATCGAGGTCAGTCGGAGAGGGAGCGGATCGAGGTCAGTCGGCGAAGGAGCAGATCAATGTCAGTCAGAGCGAGTGTGGATCGAGGTCAGTCGGAGAGGGAGCAGATCGAAGTCAGTCAGAGAGGGAGCAGATCAAGGTCAGTCAGAGAGAGTGTGGATCGGGGTCAGTCGGAGAGGGAGTAGATCAAGGTCAGTCGGAACTGGAACGAATCGAGGTCAGTCGGAGAGGGAGCAGATCAAGGTCAGTCGGAAAGAGTGTGGATTGAGGTCAGTCGGAGAGGGAACAGATCGAGGTCAGTCGGAAAGAGTGTGGATCGAGGTCAGTCGGAGAGGGAACGGATCGAGGTCAGTCAGAGAGGGAGTGGATCGAGGTCAGTCAGAGAGGGAATGGATCAAGGTCAGTCAGAGAGGGAGCGGATCAAGGCCAGTCAGAATGGGAGTGGATCAAGGTCAGTCAGACAGGTGGTGGATCGAGATCAGTCGGAGAGGGAACAGATCGAGGTCAGTCGGAAAGTGTGTGGATCGAGGTCAGTCGGAGTGGGAACGGATCGAGGTCAGTCAGAGAGGGAGCGGATCGAGGTCAGTCGGAGAGGGAGTGGATCGAGGTCAATTGGAGAGGGAACGGATCGAGGTCAGTCAGAGAGGCAGCAGATCAAGGACAGTTGGAGTGGGAGAGGATCGAGGTCAGTCGGAAAAGGAGAGGGAGCAGATCGAGTTCAGTCAGAAAGGGAGTGGATCGAGGTCAGTCGGAGAGGGAATGGATCGAGGTCAGTCGGAGAGGGAGCGGATCACGGCCAGTCGGACAGGGAGTGGATCGAGGTCAGTCGGAGAAGGAGCGGATCGAGGTCAGTCGGAGAGTGAGTGGATTGACGTCAAACGGAGAGGGAGTGGATCGATGTCAGTCGTAAAGGGAACGGTTTGAGGTCAGTCGGAGAGGGAACAGATTGACGTCAGTCGGAGAGGGAGCGGATCGAGGTCAGTCGGAGATGGAACAGATTGATGTCAGTCGGAGAGGGATCCGATTGATATCAGTTGGAGAGGGAGCGGGTCGAGGTCAGTCGAAGAGGAAGTGGATCGAGGTCAGTCGGAGATGGAACAGATTGATGTCAGTCGGAGATGGAACGGATCGAGGTCAGTCGGAGAGGGAGCGGATCGAGGTCAGTCGAAGAGGAAGTGGATTGAGGTCAGTCGGAGAAGGAACAGATTGATGTCAGCCGGAGAGGGAGCGAATTGAGGTCAGTCGGAGAGGGAGCAGATTGATATCCGTCGGACAGGGAGTGGATTGACGTCAATCGGAGAGGGAGTGGATCGATGTCAGTCGTAGAGGGTGCGGTTTGAGCTCAGTCGGAGAGGGAACAGATTGACGTCAGTCGGAGAGGGACCGGATCAAAGTCAGTCGGAGAGGGAGCGGATCAAGGTCAGTCGTAGAGGGAACAGTTTGATGTCAGTCGGAGCGGGAAAAGATTGATGTCAGTCAGAGAGGGAGCGGGTCACGGTCAGTCGGAGAGGGTGTGGATCGAGGTCAGTCGTAGAGGGAGTGGTTTTAGGTCAGTCGGGGAGGGAACAGATTGACGTCAGTCGGAGAGGGAGTGGATCAAGGTCAGTCGGAAAGGGAACTGATCGACTTCAGTCGGAGACGGAGCGAATCGAGGTCAGTTAGAGATGGAACAGATCGAGGTCAGTCGGAGAGGAAGCGGATCGAGGTCAGACGGCGAGGGAACGGATCAACGTCAGGCAGAGAGGGTACTGATCAAGGTCAGTTGGAAATGGACCGGATCGAGGTCAGTCCGAGAGGGAACTGATCAACGTCAGTCGGAGAGGGAGCAGATCAAGGTCAGTCGGAGAGGGAGCGGATCAAGGTCAATCGTAGAGAGAACAGATTGATGTCAGTCGGAGCGGGAACAGATTGATGTCAGTCGGAGAGGGAGCAGGTCACGGTCAGTCGGAGAGGGTGTGGATCAAGGTCAGTCATAGAGGGAGTGGTTTGAGGTCAGTCGGAGATGGAACAGATCAAGGTCAGTCGGAGAGGGAGTGGATCGAGGTCAGTCGGAGAGGGAGCTGATTGAGGTCAGTCGGAGAAGGAGCGAATTGAGGTCAGACGGCGAGGGAACGGATCAACGTCAGGCAGAGAGGGTACCGATCAAGGTCAGTCAGAAATGGAGCGGATCGAGGTCAGTCAGAGAGGGAACTGATCAACATCAGTCGGAGAGGGAGAGGATCGAGGTCAGTCGGAGAGGGAATGGATCAAAGACAGTCAGAGAGGGAGCAGATCGAGGTCAGTCAGAGAGGGAGCGGATTGAGGTCAGTCGGCGAGGGTGCGAATCGAGGTCAGTGGGAGAGGGTCTGGATTGATGTCAGTCGGAGAGGGAACGGATCGAGGTCAGTCGGAAAGGGAACGTATCGAGGTCAGTCAGAGGGGGAGCAGATCAAGGTCAGTCGCAGGGGGAGTGGATCGAGGTCAGTCGGAGTGGGAGTGGGTCAAGAGCAGTCGGAGAGGGTATGGATAGAGGTCACTCGGAGAGGGAGCAGATCGAAGTCAATCGGAGAAAGAGTGGATCGAGGGCAGTCTGAGAGGGAGTGGATCGAGGTCAGTTGGAAAGAAAATGGATCGAGGTCAGTCGCAGAGGGAGTGGATCGAGGTCCGTCGGAGTAGGAGTGGATTGAGGTCAGTCGGAGAAGGAGCAGAAGGAGGACTTATGGAGTGGGAGCGGATCTAGGTCAGTCGGAGAGGGAACGGATCGAGGTCAGTCGGAGAAGGAGTGGATCGATGTCAGTCGGAGAGGGAGAGCATTGATGTCTGTCGGAGAGGGAGCGGATCGAGGTCATTCGGATTGGGAGTATATCGATGTCAGTCGGAGTGGGAGAGATCGATGTCAGTCGGATGGGAACAGATTGAGGTCAGTCAGAAAGGGAGCAGATCGAGGTCAGTCGGAGAAGTAGCGGATCAAGGTCAGTCGGATTGGGAGAGGATCAAGATCAGTCGGAAAAGGAGAGGGAGCGGATCGAGGTCAGTTGGAGTGTGAGTGGATCGATGTCAGTCGGATTGGGAGCAGATCGAGTTCAGTCAGAAAGGGAGTGGATCGAGGTCAGTCGGAGAGGGAGAGGATCAATGTCAGTCGGAGTGGGAGCGCATCTAGGTCAGTCGGAGAGGGAGTGGTTCGATGTCAGTCGGAGTGGGAGCAGATCTAGGTCAGTCGGAGAGGGAGTGGATCGAGGTCAGTCGGAGAAGGAGCGGATCAAGGTCAGTCGGAGAGGGAGTGGATCGATGTCAGTCGGAGAGGGATAGGATTGACATCAAACGGAGAGGGAGTGGATTGCTGTCAGTCGTAAAGGGAGCGGATCGAGGTCAGTCGGAGAGAGAACGGATTGAAGTCAGTCGGAGTGGTGGCAGATCGAGGTCAGTCGGAGTGGGAGCAGATCGAGGGCAGTCGGAGAGGGAGAGGATCGATGTCAGTCGGATTGGGATTGGACCAATGTCAGTCGGATTGGGAGAGGATCAATGTCGGTCAGATTGGCAGCGGATTGCGGTCAATCAGAGAGGGAATGGTCCGATGTCACTTGGAGTGGGAGAGGATCAAGGTCAGTCGGAGAGAAAATGAACTGAGGTCAGTCGGAGAAGGATACGATCGAGGTCAGTCGCAGAGAGTGTGGATAGAGGTCAGTCGGAGAGGGAGTGGATCGAGGTCAGTCGGAGAGGGAGCGGATCAAGGTCAGTCGGAGAAGGAGCAGATCAAGGTCAGTCGCAGAGGGAATGGATCGAGGTCAGTCGGACTGGGAGTGGATCGAGGTCAGTCGGAGTGGGAGAGTATTAATGTCAGTCGGAGAGGGAGCAGATCGAGGTCAGTCGGAGTGGGAGAAGATCGAGGTCAGTTGGAGAGGGAGCGGATAGACGTCAGTCCGACAGGGAACAGATCAAGGTCAGTCAGAGAGGGAGTGGATCGAGGTCAGTTGGACTGGGAGTGGATCGAGGTCAGTCAGAGTGGGAGCAGATCAAGGTCAGTCGGAGGGAGTGTGGATCGAGGTCAGTCGGAGAGGGAGCGGATCGAGGTCAGTCGGCGAAGGAGCAGATCAATGTCAGTCAGAGAGAGTGTGGATCGAAGTCAGTCAGAGAGGGAGCAGATCGAGGTCAGTCGGAGAGAGTGTGGATCGGGGTCAGTCGGAGAGGGAGTAGATCAAGGTCAGTCGGAACTGGAACGAATCGAGGTCAGTCGGAGAGGGAGCAGATCAAGGCCAGTCGGAAAGAGTGTGGATTGAGGTCAGTCGGAGAGGGAACGGATTGAGGTCATTCAGAGAGGGAGTGGATCGAGGTCAGTCGGAGAGGGAATGGATCAAGGTCAGTCGGAGAGCGAGCGGATCAAGGCCAGTCAGATTGGGAGTGGATCGAGGTCAGTCAGACAGGTGGTGGATCGAGATCAGTCGGAGAGGGAACAGATCGAGGTCAGTCGGAAAGTGTGTGGATTGAGGTCAGTCAGAGAGGGAGCGGATCGAGGTCAGTCGGAGAGGGAGCAGATCGAGGTCAGTCGGAGTGGGAGCAGATCGAGGTCAGTCGGTGTGGGAGTGGATCAAGGTCAGTCGGAGAGGGAGCGGATCGAGGTCAGTCGGATTGGGAGTGGATCGAGGTCAGTCAGACAGGGAATGGATCGAGGTCAGTCAGAGATGGAGCAGATCAAGGACAGTTGGAGTGGGAGAGGATCGAGGTCAGTCGGAAAAGGAGAGGGAGCAGATCGGCAGAAAAGGAGTGGATCGAGGTCAGTCGGAGAGGGAGTGGATCGAGGTCAGTCGGAGAGGGAGTGGATCAAGGTCAGTCGGAGAGGGAGCAGATCAAGGTCAGTCGGAAAGTGTGTGGATTGAGGTCAGTCAGAGAGGGAACGGATCGAGGTCAGTCAGAGAGGGAGCGGATCGAGGTCAGTCGGAGAGGGAGCAGATCGAGGTCAGTCGGAGTGGGAGCAGATCGAGGTCAGTCGGTGTGGGAGTGGATCAAGGTCAGTCGGAGAGGGAGTGGATCAAGGTCAGTCGGAGAGGGAGCAGATCAAGGTCAGTCGGAGAGGGAGTGGATCAAGGTCAGTCGGAGTGGGAGCGGATCGAGGTCAGTCGGAGAGGGAGTGGATCAAGGTCAGTCGGAGAGGGAGCAGATCAAGGTCAGTCGGAGAGGGAGTGGATCAAGGTCAGTCGGAGTGGGAGCGGATCGAGGTCAGTCGGAATGGGAGTGGATCGAGGTCAGTCAAACAAGGAGTGGATCGAGGTCAGTCGGAGAGGAAGGAGATCAAGGACAGTCAGAGAGGGAGCAGATCGAGGTCAGTCGGATTGGAAGAGGACCAAGGTCAGTCGGTAAAGTAGAGGGAGCAGATCGAGTTCAGTCAGAAAGGGAGTGGATCAAGGTCAGTCGGAGAGGGAACATACCAAGGCCAGTCGGAGAGGGAGTAGATTGAGGTCAGTCAGAGAGGGAGCAGATCGAGGTCAGTCAGAGAGAGTGTGGATCGAGGTCAGTCGGAGAGGGAGCGGATTGAGGTCAGTCGGAGAGGGAGTGGATCGAGGTCAGTCGGAGAGGTAGCGGATCGAGGTCAGTCGGAGAGGGAGTGGGAGATCGAGCGGATCGAGGTCAGTCGGAGAGGTAGCAGAAAAAGGTCAGTTGGAGAAGGAGTGAATCGAGGTCAGTTGGAGTGGGATCAGATCGAGGTCAGTCGGAGAGGGATCAGATCGATGTCAGTGGGATTGGATGCGGATCGATGTCAGTCGGATTGGGAGAGGATCAATGTCGATCGGACGGGCAGCGGATTGCAGTCAATCGGAGAGGGAATGGATCGATGTCACTCGGAGTGGGAGAGGATTAAGGTCAGTCGGAAAAGGAGATGGAGCGGATTGAGCCCAATCGGAGAGGGAATGGATCGAGGTCAGTCGGAGAGGGAGCGGATCGAGGTCAGTTGGAGAGGGAGCGGATCGAGGTCACTCGGAGAGGGAGAGGATCAAGGTCAGTCGGAGAAGGAACGGATCGAGGTCAGTCAGAGAGAATCAAGGTCAGTGGGAAAGGGAGAGGGAGCGGATTGAGCCCAGTCGGAGAGGGAGCAGATCAAGGTCAATCGGAGTGGGAGTGGATCAAGATCAGTCGGAGAGGGTGTGGATAGAGGTCAGTCGGAGTGGGAGCGGATCTAGATCAGTCGGAGAGGGAACGGATCAAGGTCAGTCGGAGAAGGAGCGGATCGAGGTCAGTCGGACTGGGAGTGGATCGATGTCAGTCGGAGAGGGAGAGCATTGATGTCTGTCGGAGAGGGAGCGGATCGAGGTCATTCGGATTGGGAGTATATCGATGTCAGTCGGATTGGGAGTATATCGATGTCAGTCGGAGTGGGAGAGATCGATGTCAGTCGGATGGGAACAGATTGAGGTCAGTCAGAAAGGGAGTGGATCGAGGTCAGTCGGAGTGGGAGCAGATCGAGGTCAGTCGGAGAAGTACCGGATCGAGGTCAGTCGGATTGGGAGAGGATCAAGATCAGTCAGAAAAGGAGAGGGAGCGGATCGAGGTCAGTTGGAGTGTGAGTGGATCGATGTCAGTCGGATTGGGAGCAGATCGAGTTCAGTCAGAAAGGGAGTGGATCGAGGTCAGTTGGAGAGGGAGAGGATCAATGTCAGTCGGAGTGGGAGCGCATCTAGGTCAGTCGGAGAGGGAGTGGATCGAGGTCAGTCGGAGAGGGAGTGGATCGAGGTCAGTCGGAGAGGGAATGGATCAAGGTCAGTCGGAGAGGGAGCGGATCTAGGTCAGTCGGAGAGGGAGTGGATCGAGGTCAGTCGGAGAAGGAGCGGATCAAGGTCAGTCGGAGTGGGAGAGGATTGATGTCAGTTGGAGAGTGAGCGGATAGACGTCAGTCCGACAGGGAACAGATCAAGGTCAGTCAGAGTGGGAGCAGATCAATGTCAGTCGGAGAGAGTGTGGATCGAGGTCAGTCGGAGAGGGAGCAGATCGAAGTCAGTCAGAGAGGGAGCAGATCGAGGTCAGTCGGAGAGAGTGTGGATCAGGGTCAGTCGGAGAGGGAGTAGATCAAGGTCAGTTGGAACTGGAACGAATCGAGGTCAGTCGGAGAGGGAGCAGATCGAGGTCAGTCGGAGAGGGAGCAGATCGAGGTCAGTCAGAGAGAGTGTGGATCAGGGTCAGTCGGAGAGGGAGTAGATCAAGGTCAGTCGGAACTGGAACGGATCGAGGTCAGTCGGAAAGTGTGTGGATCGAGGTCAGTCGGAGAGGGAATGGATCGAGGTCAATCAGAGATGGAGCAGATCAAGGACAGTTGGAGAGGGAGAGGATCGAGGTCAGTCGGAAAAGGAGAGGGAGCAGATCGAGTTCAGTCAGAAAGGGAGTGGATCGAGGTCAGTCGGAGAGGGAGTGGATCAAGGTCAGTCGGAGTGGGAGCGGATCGAGGTCAGTCGGAATGGGAGTGGATCGAGGTCAGTCAAACAAGGAGTGGATCGAGGTCAGTTGGAGAGGAAGGAGATCAAGGACAGTCAGAGAGGGAGCAGATCGAGGTCAGTCGGATTGGGAGAGGATCAAGGTCAGTCGGTAAAGTAGAGGGAGCAGATCGAGTTCAGTCAGAAAGGGAGTGGATCAAGGTCAGTCGGAGAGGGAACACATCAAGGTCAGTCGGAGAGGGAGTAGATCGAGGTCAGTCAGAGAGGGAGCAGATTGAGGTCAGTCAGAGAGAGTGTGGATCGAGGTCAGTCGGAGAGGGAGCGGATCGAGGTCAGTCGGAGAGGGAGTGGATCGAGTTCAGTCGGAGAGGGAGCGGATCGAGGTCAGTCAGAGAGGGAGTGGGAGATCGAGCGGATTGAGGTCAGTCGGAGAGGTAGCGGAAAAAGGTCAGTTGGAGAAGGAGTGATTCGAAGTCAGTCGGAGTGGGATCAGATCGAGGTCAGTCGGAGAGGGATCAGATCGAAGTCAGTCGGATTGGGTGCGGATCGATGTCAGTCGGATTGGGAGAGGATCAATGTCGATCGGACGGGCAGCGGATTGCAGTCAATCGGAGAGGGAATGGATCGATGTCACTCGGAGTGGGAGAGGATCAAGGTCAGTCGGAGAAGGAACGGATCGAGGTCAGTCAGAGAGAATCAAGGTCAGTGGGAAAGGGAGAGGGAGCGGATTGAGCCCAGTCGGAGAGGGAGCAGATCAAGGTCAATCGGAGTGGGATCAGATCGAGGTCAGTCGGAGAGGGATCAGATCGAGGTCAGTCGAAGAGGGAGCAGAGCAAGATCAGTCGAAGAGGGAGCAGAGCAGGATCAGTCGGGGTGGGAGTGGATCGAGGTCAGTCAGAGAGGAAACAGATCGAGGTCAGTTGGAGAGGGAGCGGATCGAGGTCAGTCGGTGAGGGAACGGAACAAGATCAGTCAGAGAGGGAGCGGATCGAGGTCAGTCGGAGAGGATCAAGATCAGTGGGAAAGGGAGAGGGAGCAGATTGAGCCCAGTCGGAGCGGGAGCAGATCAAGGTCACTCGGAGAGGGTGTGGATCAAGATCAGTCGGAGTGGGAGTGGATCAAGAACAGTCGGAGAGGGAGTGGATCGAGGTCAGTCGGAGAGGGAGCGGATCGAGGTCAGTCGGAGATCGAGCGGATCGAGGTCAGTCGGAGAGGGTGTGGATCGAGGTCAGTCGGAGAGGGATAGGATCGAGGTCAGTCGGAGAAGGAGCGGATCGAGGTCAGTCAGAAAGGGAATGGATCGAGGTCAGTGGGAAAGGGAGAGGGAGCGGATTGAGCCCTGTCGGAGCGGGAGCAGATCATGGACAATCGGAGAGAAAATGAACTGAGGTGAATCGGAGGGAATGGATCGAGGTCAGTCGGAGAGGGAGTGGATCGAGGTCAGTCGGAGAGGGAGAGGATCGAGGTCAGTCGGAGAGGGAGAGGATCGAGGTCAGTCGGAGAGGGAGCGGATCGAGGTCAGTCGGAGAGGGAGAGGATCAAGGTCAGTCGGAGAGGGAGCGAATCAAGGTCAGTCGGAGAGGGAGCGGATCGAGGTCAGTCGGAGTGGGAGCAGATCGAGGTCAGCCGGAGTGGGAGAGGGTCAAGGTCAGTCGGAGAGTGAGCGGATCGAGGTCAGTCGGAAAGGAAGTGAATCAAGGTCAGTTGGAGAGGGAATGGAACAAGATCAGTCGGAGAGGGAACAGATCGAGGTCAGTCGGAGAGGGTGTGGATCGAGGTCAGTCGGAGAGGGAGCTGATCGAGGTCAGTCGGAGAGGGAGCGGATCGAGGTCAGTCGGAGAGGGAGCGGATCGAGGTCAGTCGGAGAGGGAGCAGATCGAGGTCAGTCAGAGAGGGATAGGATCAAGGTCAGTCGGAGAAGGAGCGGATCGAGGTCAGTCGGATAGGGAGTGGATCGAGGTCAGTCAGAAAGGGAATGGATCGAGGTCAGTCGGAGAGAATCAAGGTCAGTGGGAAAGGGAGATGGAGCGGATTGAGCCCATTCGGAGAGGGAGCAGATCAAGGTCAGTCGGAGAGGGAGCGGATCGAGGTCAGTCAGAGTGGGATCAGATCGAGGTCAGTCGGAGAGGGATCAGATCGATGTCAGTCGGATTGGGAGCGAATCGATGTCAGTCAGATTGGGAGAGGATCAATGTCGATCGGACGGGCAGCGGATTGCAGTCAATCGGAGAAGGAATGGATCGATGTCACTCGGAGTGGGAGAGGATTAAGGTCAGTCGGAAAAGGAGATGGAGCGGATTGAGCCCAGTCGGAGAGGGAACAGATCATGGACAATCGGAGAGAAAACGAATTGAGGTGAATCGGAGGGAATGGATCGAGGTCAGTCGGAGAGGGAGCAGATCAAGATCAGTCGCAGAGGGAGCGGATCGAGGTCAGTCGGAGAGGGAGCAGATCAAGATCAGTCGCAGAGGGAGCGGATCGAGGTCAGTCGGAGAGGGAGAGGATCAAGGTCAGTCGGAGAGGGAGCAGATCGAGGTCAGTCGGAGTGGGAGAGGATCGATGTCAGTCGGATTGGGAGAGGATCAATGTCGATCGGACGGGCAGTGGATTGCGGTCAATCGGAGAGGGAATGGATCGATGTCACTCGGAGTGGGAGAGGATCAAGGTCAGTCGGAAAAGGAGATGGAGCAGATTGAGCCCAGTCGGAGACGGAGCAGATCATGGACACTCGGAGTGAAAACGAACTGAAGTGCGTCGGAAAAGGAGCAGATCAAGGTCAATCGGAGAGGGAATGGATCGAGGTCAGTCGGAACTGGAGCAGATCGAGGTCAGTCGGACAGGGAGCGGATCGAGGTCAGTCAGAGAGGGAGTGGACCGATGTCAGTCGGAGGGGGAGCGGATCGAGGGCAGTCGGAGAGGGAGTGGATCGAAGTCAGTCAGAGAGGGAGCGGATCGAGGTCAGTCGGAGAAAGATAGGATCAAGGTCAGTCGGAGAGGAAGCAGATCGAGGTCAGTTGGAGAGGAAATGGATCGAGGTCAATCGGAACTGGAGCAGATCGAAGTCAGTCAGACAGGGAGCGGATCGAGGTCAGGCGGAGAGGGAGTGGACCGATGTCAGTCAGAGAGGGAGCGGATCGAGGTCAGTCGGAGAGGGAACGGATCGAGGTCAGTCGGAGAAAGATAGGATCAAGGTCAGTCAGAGAAGGAGCGGATCGAGGTCAGTCAGAAAGGGAATGGATCGAGGTCAGTTGGAGAGAATCAAGGTCAGTGGGAAAGGGAGAGGGAGCGGATTGAGCCCAGTCGGAGCGGGAGCAGATCATGGACAATCGGAGAGAAAACGAACTGAGGTCATTCGGAGAGGGAGAGGATCGAGGTCAGTCGGAGAGGGAACGAATTGAGGTCAGTCGGAGATGAAGCGGATCGAGGTCAGTCGGAGACGGGGCGAATCAAGGTCAGTCGGAGATGAAGCGGATCGAGGTCAGTCGGAGAGGGAACGAATTGAGGTCAGTAGGAGAGGGAGAGGATCAATGTCAGTCGAATTGGGAGCGGATCGATGTCAGTCAGATTGGGAGAGGATCTATGTCGATCGGATGGACAGCGGATAGCGGTCAATCAGAGAGGGAACGGATCGATGTCACTCGGAGTGGGAGAGGATCAAGGTCAGTCGGAAAAGGAGATGGAGTGGATTGAGCCCAGTTGGAGAGGGAGCATATCATGGACACTCGGAGTGAAAACCAATTGAGGTGAATCAGAGGGGATCGGATCGAGGTCAGTCGGAGAGGGAGCGGATCGAGGTCAGTCGGAAAAGGAGCGGATCGAGGTCAGTCGAAGAGGGAGCGAATCGAGGTCAGTCGGAGAGGGAGCGGATCGAGGTCAGTCAGAGAGGGAACAGTTCGAGGTCAGTCGGAGAGGGTCTGGATGGAGGTCAGTCGGAGAGGGAGTGAATCGAGGTCAGTCAGAGAGGGAGCGGATCGTGGTCAGTCGGAGTGGGAGAGGATCGAGGTCAGTCCGAGTGGGATCAGATCGAGGTCAGTCGGAGAGGGATCAGATCGAGGTCAGTCGGAGTGGGAGAGGATCGATGTCAGTCGGATTGGGAGCGGATCGATGTCAGTCGGAGTGGGAGAGGATCGAGGTCGGTCAAACAGGGAACGGATCGAGGTCAGTCAGAGAGGGAACAGATCGAGGTCAGTCGGAGAGGGTCTGGATGGAGGTCAGTCGGAGAGGGAGTGAATCGAGGTCAGTCAGAGAGGGAGAGGATCGAGGTCAGTCCGAGTGGGATCAGATCGAGGTCAGTCGGAGAGGGATCAGATCGAGGTCAGTCGGAGTGGGGGAGGATCGATGTCAGTCGGATTGGGAGCGGATCGATGTCAGTCGGAGAGGGAGAGGATCGAGGTCAGTCAAACAGGGAACGGACCGAGGTCAGTCAGAGAGGGAACAGATCGAGGTCAGTCAGAGAGGGTCTGGATGGAGGTCAGTTGGAGTGGGAGAGGATCGATGTCAGTCGGAGAGGGTGTGGATCGAGGACAGTCAGAGAGAGAACGGATCGAGGTCAGTCGGAGTGGGAAGTGATCGAGGTCAGTCAGAGAGGGAACAGATCGAGGTCAGCCGGAGTGGGAGAGGATCAAGGTCAGTCGGAGAGGGAGTATATCAAGGTCGGTCGGAGAGGGAGCAGATCGAGGTCAGTCGGAGAGGGAGCGGATCGAGGTCAGTCGGAGAGGGAGCGGATCGAGGTCAATCAGAGAGGAAGTGGATCGAGGTCAGTCAGAAAGGGAATGGATCGAGGTCAGTCGGAGAGAGAGAGGATCAAGGTCAGTCGGAGAGGGAGCGGATCAAGGTCAGTCGGAGAGGGAGCGGATCAAGGTCAGTCGGAGAGGGAGCGGATCGAGGTCAGTCGGAGTGGGAGCGGATCGAAGTCAGCCGGAGTGGGAGAGGATCGAGGTCAGTCGGAGAGGGAGCTGATCGAGGTCAGTCAGAGACGGGGCGAATCAAGGTCAGTCGGAGAGGGAATGGATCGATGTCAGTCCGAGAGGGCACAGATCGAGGTCATTCGGAGAGGGTCTGGATCGAGGTCAGTCGGAGAGGGAGCGGTTCGAGGTCAGTCGGAGAGAGAGAGGATCAAGGTCAGTCGGAGAAGGAGCGGATCGAGGTCACTCGGACAGGGAGAGGATCAAGGTCAGTCGGAGAAGGAGCAGATCGAGGTCAGTCAGAGAGGATCAAGGTCAGTGGGAAAGGGAGAGTGAGCAGATTGAGCCCAGTCGGAGCGGGAGTGGATCAAGATCAGTCGGAGTGGGAGTGGATCGAGGCCAGTCGGAGAGGGAACGGATCGAGGTCAGTGGGAGAGGGAACAGATCGAGGTCAGTCGGAGTGGGAGTGGATCGAGGTCAGTGGGAGAATGAGTGAATCGAGGTCAGTCAGAGAGGGATCAGACCGAGGTCAGTCGGAGAGGGTCTGGATGGAGGTCAGTCGGAGAGGGAGCGGATCGAGGTCAGTCGGAGAGGGAGAGGATCGAGGTCAGTCGGAGAGGGTCTGGATGGAGGTCAGTCGGAGAGGGAGCGGATCGAGGTCAGTCGGAGAGGGTCTGGATGGAGGTCAGTCGGAGAAGGAGTGGATCGAGGTCAGTCAGGAAGGGAATAGATCGAGGTCAGTTGGAGAGAATCAAGGTCAGTGGGAAAGGGAGAGGGAGCGGATTGAGCCCAGTCGGAGAGGGAGCAGATCAAGGTCAGTCGGAGAGGGTGTGGATAGAGGTCAGTCGGAGTAGGAGTGGATCAAGATCAGTCGGAGAAGGAACGGATTGAGGTCAGTCAGAGAGGGAACAGATCGAGGTCAGTCGGAGAGAGTCTGGATCGAGATCAGTCGGATAGGGAGTGGATCGAGGTCAGTCAGAAAGGGAATGGATCGAGGTCAGTCGGAGAGAATCAAGGTCAGTGGGAAAGGGAGAGGGAGCAGATTGAGCCCAGTCGGAGCGGGAGCAGATCAAGGACAATCGGAGAGAAAACGAACTCTGATCAGTCGGAGAGGGAGAGGATCGAGGTCAGTCAGAGAGGGAGCGGATCGATGTCAGTCGGATTGGGAGCGGATCGATGTCAGTCGGATTTGGAGAGGATCAATGTCGATCGGACGGGCAGCGGATTGCAGTCAATCGGAGAGGGAATGGATCGATGTCACTCGGAGTGGGAGAGGATCAAGGTCAGTCAGAAAGGAAGCAGATCAAGGTCAGTCGGAGAGGAAGAGGATCAAGGTCAGTCGGAGAGGGAGTGGATCGAGGTCAGTCAGAGAGGGAGCGGATCGAGGTCAGTCGGAGAGGGAGTGGATCGAGGTCAATTGGAGAGGGAACGGATCGAGGTCAGTCAGAGAGGCAGCAGATCAAGGACAGTTGGAGTGGGAGAGGATCGAGGTCAGTCGGAAAAGGAGAGGGAGCAGATCGAGTTCAGTCAGAAAGGGAGTGGATCGAGGTCAGTCGGAGAGGGAATGGATCGAGGTCAGTCGGAGAGGGAGCGGATCACGGCCAGTCGGACAGGGAGTGGATCGAGGTCAGTCGGAGAAGGAGCGGATCGAGGTCAGTCGGAGAGTGAGTGGATTGACGTCAAACGGAGAGGGAGTGGATCGATGTCAGTCGTAAAGGGAACGGTTTGAGGTCAGTCGGAGAGGGAACAGATTGACGTCAGTCGGAGAGGGAGCGGATCGAGGTCAGTCGGAGATGGAACAGATTGATGTCAGTCGGAGAGGGATCCGATTGATATCAGTTGGAGAGGGAGCGGGTCGAGGTCAGTCGAAGAGGAAGTGGATCGAGGTCAGTCGGAGATGGAACAGATTGATGTCAGTCGGAGATGGAACGGATCGAGGTCAGTCGGAGAGGGAGCGGATCGAGGTCAGTCGAAGAGGAAGTGGATTGAGGTCAGTCGGAGAAGGAACAGATTGATGTCAGCCGGAGAGGGAGCGAATTGAGGTCAGTCGGAGAGGGAGCAGATTGATATCCGTCGGACAGGGAGTGGATTGACGTCAATCGGAGAGGGAGTGGATCGATGTCAGTCGTAGAGGGTGCGGTTTGAGCTCAGTCGGAGAGGGAACAGATTGACGTCAGTCGGAGAGGGACCGGATCAAAGTCAGTCGGAGAGGGAGCGGATCAAGGTCAGTCGTAGAGGGAACAGTTTGATGTCAGTCGGAGCGGGAAAAGATTGATGTCAGTCAGAGAGGGAGCGGGTCACGGTCAGTCGGAGAGGGTGTGGATCGAGGTCAGTCGTAGAGGGAGTGGTTTTAGGTCAGTCGGGGAGGGAACAGATTGACGTCAGTCGGAGAGGGAGTGGATCAAGGTCAGTCGGAAAGGGAACTGATCGACTTCAGTCGGAGACGGAGCGAATCGAGGTCAGTTAGAGATGGAACAGATCGAGGTCAGTCGGAGAGGAAGCGGATCGAGGTCAGACGGCGAGGGAACGGATCAACGTCAGGCAGAGAGGGTACTGATCAAGGTCAGTTGGAAATGGACCGGATCGAGGTCAGTCCGAGAGGGAACTGATCAACGTCAGTCGGAGAGGGAGCAGATCAAGGTCAGTCGGAGAGGGAGCGGATCAAGGTCAATCGTAGAGAGAACAGATTGATGTCAGTCGGAGCGGGAACAGATTGATGTCAGTCGGAGAGGGAGCAGGTCACGGTCAGTCGGAGAGGGTGTGGATCAAGGTCAGTCATAGAGGGAGTGGTTTGAGGTCAGTCGGAGATGGAACAGATCAAGGTCAGTCGGAGAGGGAGTGGATCGAGGTCAGTCGGAGAGGGAGCTGATTGAGGTCAGTCGGAGAAGGAGCGAATTGAGGTCAGACGGCGAGGGAACGGATCAACGTCAGGCAGAGAGGGTACCGATCAAGGTCAGTCAGAAATGGAGCGGATCGAGGTCAGTCAGAGAGGGAACTGATCAACATCAGTCGGAGAGGGAGAGGATCGAGGTCAGTCGGAGAGGGAATGGATCAAAGACAGTCAGAGAGGGAGCAGATCGAGGTCAGTCAGAGAGGGAGCGGATTGAGGTCAGTCGGCGAGGGTGCGAATCGAGGTCAGTGGGAGAGGGTCTGGATTGATGTCAGTCGGAGAGGGAACGGATCGAGGTCAGTCGGAAAGGGAACGTATCGAGGTCAGTCAGAGGGGGAGCAGATCAAGGTCAGTCGCAGGGGGAGTGGATCGAGGTCAGTCGGAGTGGGAGTGGGTCAAGAGCAGTCGGAGAGGGTATGGATAGAGGTCACTCGGAGAGGGAGCAGATCGAAGTCAATCGGAGAAAGAGTGGATCGAGGGCAGTCTGAGAGGGAGTGGATCGAGGTCAGTTGGAAAGAAAATGGATCGAGGTCAGTCGCAGAGGGAGTGGATCGAGGTCCGTCGGAGTAGGAGTGGATTGAGGTCAGTCGGAGAAGGAGCAGAAGGAGGACTTATGGAGTGGGAGCGGATCTAGGTCAGTCGGAGAGGGAACGGATCGAGGTCAGTCGGAGAAGGAGTGGATCGATGTCAGTCGGAGAGGGAGAGCATTGATGTCTGTCGGAGAGGGAGCGGATCGAGGTCATTCGGATTGGGAGTATATCGATGTCAGTCGGAGTGGGAGAGATCGATGTCAGTCGGATGGGAACAGATTGAGGTCAGTCAGAAAGGGAGCAGATCGAGGTCAGTCGGAGAAGTAGCGGATCAAGGTCAGTCGGATTGGGAGAGGATCAAGATCAGTCGGAAAAGGAGAGGGAGCGGATCGAGGTCAGTTGGAGTGTGAGTGGATCGATGTCAGTCGGATTGGGAGCAGATCGAGTTCAGTCAGAAAGGGAGTGGATCGAGGTCAGTCGGAGAGGGAGAGGATCAATGTCAGTCGGAGTGGGAGCGCATCTAGGTCAGTCGGAGAGGGAGTGGTTCGATGTCAGTCGGAGTGGGAGCAGATCTAGGTCAGTCGGAGAGGGAGTGGATCGAGGTCAGTCGGAGAAGGAGCGGATCAAGGTCAGTCGGAGAGGGAGTGGATCGATGTCAGTCGGAGAGGGATAGGATTGACATCAAACGGAGAGGGAGTGGATTGCTGTCAGTCGTAAAGGGAGCGGATCGAGGTCAGTCGGAGAGAGAACGGATTGAAGTCAGTCGGAGTGGTGGCAGATCGAGGTCAGTCGGAGTGGGAGCAGATCGAGGGCAGTCGGAGAGGGAGAGGATCGATGTCAGTCGGATTGGGATTGGACCAATGTCAGTCGGATTGGGAGAGGATCAATGTCGGTCAGATTGGCAGCGGATTGCGGTCAATCAGAGAGGGAATGGTCCGATGTCACTTGGAGTGGGAGAGGATCAAGGTCAGTCGGAGAGAAAATGAACTGAGGTCAGTCGGAGAAGGATACGATCGAGGTCAGTCGCAGAGAGTGTGGATAGAGGTCAGTCGGAGAGGGAGTGGATCGAGGTCAGTCGGAGAGGGAGCGGATCAAGGTCAGTCGGAGAAGGAGCAGATCAAGGTCAGTCGCAGAGGGAATGGATCGAGGTCAGTCGGACTGGGAGTGGATCGAGGTCAGTCGGAGTGGGAGAGTATTAATGTCAGTCGGAGAGGGAGCAGATCGAGGTCAGTCGGAGTGGGAGAAGATCGAGGTCAGTTGGAGAGGGAGCGGATAGACGTCAGTCCGACAGGGAACAGATCAAGGTCAGTCAGAGAGGGAGTGGATCGAGGTCAGTTGGACTGGGAGTGGATCGAGGTCAGTCAGAGTGGGAGCAGATCAAGGTCAGTCGGAGGGAGTGTGGATCGAGGTCAGTCGGAGAGGGAGCGGATCGAGGTCAGTCGGCGAAGGAGCAGATCAATGTCAGTCAGAGAGAGTGTGGATCGAAGTCAGTCAGAGAGGGAGCAGATCGAGGTCAGTCGGAGAGAGTGTGGATCGGGGTCAGTCGGAGAGGGAGTAGATCAAGGTCAGTCGGAACTGGAACGAATCGAGGTCAGTCGGAGAGGGAGCAGATCAAGGCCAGTCGGAAAGAGTGTGGATTGAGGTCAGTCGGAGAGGGAACGGATTGAGGTCATTCAGAGAGGGAGTGGATCGAGGTCAGTCGGAGAGGGAATGGATCAAGGTCAGTCGGAGAGCGAGCAGATCAAGGCCAGTCAGATTGGGAGTGGATCGAGGTCAGTCAGACAGGTGGTGGATCGAGATCAGTCGGAGAGGGAACAGATCGAGGTCAGTCGGAAAGTGTGTGGATTGAGGTCAGTCAGAGAGGGAGCGGATCGAGGTCAGTCGGAGAGGGAGCAGATCGAGGTCAGTCGGAGTGGGAGCAGATCGAGGTCAGTCGGTGTGGGAGTGGATCAAGGTCAGTCGGAGAGGGAGCGGATCGAGGTCAGTCGGATTGGGAGTGGATCGAGGTCAGTCAGACAGGGAATGGATCGAGGTCAGTCAGAGATGGAGCAGATCAAGGACAGTTGGAGTGGGAGAGGATCGAGGTCAGTCGGAAAAGGAGAGGGAGCAGATCGGCAGAAAAGGAGTGGATCGAGGTCAGTCGGAGAGGGAGTGGATCGAGGTCAGTCGGAGAGGGAGCGGATCGAGGTCAGTCAGAGAGGGAGTGGATCAAGGTCAGTCGGAGAGGGAGTGGATCAAGGTCAGTCGGAGAGGGAGCAGATCAAGGTCAGTCGGAAAGTGTGTGGATTGAGGTCAGTCAGAGAGGGAACGGATCGAGGTCAGTCAGAGAGGGAGCGGATCGAGGTCAGTCGGAGAGGGAGCAGATCGAGGTCAGTCGGAGTGGGAGCAGATCGAGGTCAGTCGGTGTGGGAGTGGATCAAGGTCAGTCGGAGAGGGAGTGGATCAAGGTCAGTCGGAGAGGGAGCAGATCAAGGTCAGTCGGAGAGGGAGTGGATCAAGGTCAGTCGGAGTGGGAGCGGATCGAGGTCAGTCGGAGAGGGAGTGGATCAAGGTCAGTCGGAGAGGGAGCAGATCAAGGTCAGTCGGAGAGGGAGTGGATCAAGGTCAGTCGGAGTGGGAGCGGATCGAGGTCAGTCGGAATGGGAGTGGATCGAGGTCAGTCAAACAAGGAGTGGATCGAGGTCAGTCGGAGAGGAAGGAGATCAAGGACAGTCAGAGAGGGAGCAGATCGAGGTCAGTCGGATTGGAAGAGGACCAAGGTCAGTCGGTAAAGTAGAGGGAGCAGATCGAGTTCAGTCAGAAAGGGAGTGGATCAAGGTCAGTCGGAGAGGGAACATACCAAGGCCAGTCGGAGAGGGAGTAGATTGAGGTCAGTCAGAGAGGGAGCAGATCGAGGTCAGTCAGAGAGAGTGTGGATCGAGGTCAGTCGGAGAGGGAGCGGATTGAGGTCAGTCGGAGAGGGAGTGGATCGAGGTCAGTCGGAGAGGTAGCGGATCGAGGTCAGTCGGAGAGGGAGTGGGAGATCGAGCGGATCGAGGTCAGTCGGAGAGGTAGCAGAAAAAGGTCAGTTGGAGAAGGAGTGAATCGAGGTCAGTTGGAGTGGGATCAGATCGAGGTCAGTCGGAGAGGGATCAGATCGATGTCAGTGGGATTGGATGCGGATCGATGTCAGTCGGATTGGGAGAGGATCAATGTCGATCGGACGGGCAGCGGATTGCAGTCAATCGGAGAGGGAATGGATCGATGTCACTCGGAGTGGGAGAGGATTAAGGTCAGTCGGAAAAGGAGATGGAGCGGATTGAGCCCAATCGGAGAGGGAATGGATCGAGGTCAGTCGGAGAGGGAGCGGATCGAGGTCAGTTGGAGAGGGAGCGGATCGAGGTCACTCGGAGAGGGAGAGGATCAAGGTCAGTCGGAGAAGGAACGGATCGAGGTCAGTCAGAGAGAATCAAGGTCAGTGGGAAAGGGAGAGGGAGCGGATTGAGCCCAGTCGGAGAGGGAGCAGATCAAGGTCAATCGGAGTGGGAGTGGATCAAGATCAGTCGGAGAGGGTGTGGATAGAGGTCAGTCGGAGTGGGAGCGGATCTAGATCAGTCGGAGAGGGAACGGATCAAGGTCAGTCGGAGAAGGAGCGGATCGAGGTCAGTCGGACTGGGAGTGGATCGATGTCAGTCGGAGAGGGAGAGCATTGATGTCTGTCGGAGAGGGAGCGGATCGAGGTCATTCGGATTGGGAGTATATCGATGTCAGTCGGATTGGGAGTATATCGATGTCAGTCGGAGTGGGAGAGATCGATGTCAGTCGGATGGGAACAGATTGAGGTCAGTCAGAAAGGGAGTGGATCGAGGTCAGTCGGAGTGGGAGCAGATCGAGGTCAGTCGGAGAAGTACCGGATCGAGGTCAGTCGGATTGGGAGAGGATCAAGATCAGTCAGAAAAGGAGAGGGAGCGGATCGAGGTCAGTTGGAGTGTGAGTGGATCGATGTCAGTCGGATTGGGAGCAGATCGAGTTCAGTCAGAAAGGGAGTGGATCGAGGTCAGTTGGAGAGGGAGAGGATCAATGTCAGTCGGAGTGGGAGCGCATCTAGGTCAGTCGGAGAGGGAGTGGATCGAGGTCAGTCGGAGAGGGAGTGGATCGAGGTCAGTCGGAGAGGGAATGGATCAAGGTCAGTCGGAGAGGGAGCGGATCTAGGTCAGTCGGAGAGGGAGTGGATCGAGGTCAGTCGGAGAAGGAGCGGATCAAGGTCAGTCGGAGTGGGAGAGGATTGATGTCAGTTGGAGAGTGAGCGGATAGACGTCAGTCCGACAGGGAACAGATCAAGGTCAGTCAGAGTGGGAGCAGATCAATGTCAGTCGGAGAGAGTGTGGATCGAGGTCAGTCGGAGAGGGAGCAGATCGAAGTCAGTCAGAGAGGGAGCAGATCGAGGTCAGTCGGAGAGAGTGTGGATCAGGGTCAGTCGGAGAGGGAGTAGATCAAGGTCAGTTGGAACTGGAACGAATCGAGGTCAGTCGGAGAGGGAGCAGATCGAGGTCAGTCGGAGAGGGAGCAGATCGAGGTCAGTCAGAGAGAGTGTGGATCAGGGTCAGTCGGAGAGGGAGTAGATCAAGGTCAGTCGGAACTGGAACGGATCGAGGTCAGTCGGAAAGTGTGTGGATCGAGGTCAGTCGGAGAGGGAATGGATCGAGGTCAATCAGAGATGGAGCAGATCAAGGACAGTTGGAGAGGGAGAGGATCGAGGTCAGTCGGAAAAGGAGAGGGAGCAGATCGAGTTCAGTCAGAAAGGGAGTGGATCGAGGTCAGTCGGAGAGGGAGTGGATCAAGGTCAGTCGGAGTGGGAGCGGATCGAGGTCAGTCGGAATGGGAGTGGATCGAGGTCAGTCAAACAAGGAGTGGATCGAGGTCAGTTGGAGAGGAAGGAGATCAAGGACAGTCAGAGAGGGAGCAGATCGAGGTCAGTCGGATTGGGAGAGGATCAAGGTCAGTCGGTAAAGTAGAGGGAGCAGATCGAGTTCAGTCAGAAAGGGAGTGGATCAAGGTCAGTCGGAGAGGGAACACATCAAGGTCAGTCGGAGAGGGAGTAGATCGAGGTCAGTCAGAGAGGGAGCAGATTGAGGTCAGTCAGAGAGAGTGTGGATCGAGGTCAGTCGGAGAGGGAGCGGATCGAGGTCAGTCGGAGAGGGAGTGGATCGAGTTCAGTCGGAGAGGGAGCGGATCGAGGTCAGTCAGAGAGGGAGTGGGAGATCGAGCGGATTGAGGTCAGTCGGAGAGGTAGCGGAAAAAGGTCAGTTGGAGAAGGAGTGATTCGAAGTCAGTCGGAGTGGGATCAGATCGAGGTCAGTCGGAGAGGGATCAGATCGAAGTCAGTCGGATTGGGTGCGGATCGATGTCAGTCGGATTGGGAGAGGATCAATGTCGATCGGACGGGCAGCGGATTGCAGTCAATCGGAGAGGGAATGGATCGATGTCACTCGGAGTGGGAGAGGATCAAGGTCAGTCGGAGAAGGAACGGATCGAGGTCAGTCAGAGAGAATCAAGGTCAGTGGGAAAGGGAGAGGGAGCGGATTGAGCCCAGTCGGAGAGGGAGCAGATCAAGGTCAATCGGAGTGGGATCAGATCGAGGTCAGTCGGAGAGGGATCAGATCGAGGTCAGTCGAAGAGGGAGCAGAGCAAGATCAGTCGAAGAGGGAGCAGAGCAGGATCAGTCGGGGTGGGAGTGGATCGAGGTCAGTCAGAGAGGAAACAGATCGAGGTCAGTTGGAGAGGGAGCGGATCGAGGTCAGTCGGTGAGGGAACGGAACAAGATCAGTCAGAGAGGGAGCGGATCGAGGTCAGTCGGAGAGGATCAAGATCAGTGGGAAAGGGAGAGGGAGCAGATTGAGCCCAGTCGGAGCGGGAGCAGATCAAGGTCACTCGGAGAGGGTGTGGATCAAGATCAGTCGGAGTGGGAGTGGATCAAGAACAGTCGGAGAGGGAGTGGATCGAGGTCAGTCGGAGAGGGAGCGGATCGAGGTCAGTCGGAGATCGAGCGGATCGAGGTCAGTCGGAGAGGGTGTGGATCGAGGTCAGTCGGAGAGGGATAGGATCGAGGTCAGTCGGAGAAGGAGCGGATCGAGGTCAGTCAGAAAGGGAATGGATCGAGGTCAGTGGGAAAGGGAGAGGGAGCGGATTGAGCCCTGTCGGAGCGGGAGCAGATCATGGACAATCGGAGAGAAAATGAACTGAGGTGAATCGGAGGGAATGGATCGAGGTCAGTCGGAGAGGGAGTGGATCGAGGTCAGTCGGAGAGGGAGCGAATCAAGGTCAGTCGGAGAGGGAGCGGATCGAGGTCAGTCGGAGTGGGAGCAGATCGAGGTCAGCCGGAGTGGGAGAGGGTCAAGGTCAGTCGGAGAGTGAGCGGATCGAGGTCAGTCGGAAAGGAAGTGAATCAAGGTCAGTTGGAGAGGGAATGGAACAAGATCAGTCGGAGAGGGAACAGATCGAGGTCAGTCGGAGAGGGTGTGGATCGAGGTCAGTCGGAGAGGGAGCTGATCGAGGTCAGTCGGAGAGGGAGCGGATCGAGGTCAGTCGGAGAGGGAGCGGATCGAGGTCAGTCGGAGAGGGAGCAGATCGAGGTCAGTCAGAGAGGGATAGGATCAAGGTCAGTCGGAGAAGGAGCGGATCGAGGTCAGTCGGATAGGGAGTGGATCGAGGTCAGTCAGAAAGGGAATGGATCGAGGTCAGTCGGAGAGAATCAAGGTCAGTGGGAAAGGGAGATGGAGCGGATTGAGCCCATTCGGAGAGGGAGCAGATCAAGGTCAGTCGGAGAGGGAGCGGATCGAGGTCAGTCAGAGTGGGATCAGATCGAGGTCAGTCGGAGAGGGATCAGATCGATGTCAGTCGGATTGGGAGCGAATCGATGTCAGTCAGATTGGGAGAGGATCAATGTCGATCGGACGGGCAGCGGATTGCAGTCAATCGGAGAAGGAATGGATCGATGTCACTCGGAGTGGGAGAGGATTAAGGTCAGTCGGAAAAGGAGATGGAGCGGATTGAGCCCAGTCGGAGAGGGAACAGATCATGGACAATCGGAGAGAAAACGAATTGAGGTGAATCGGAGGGAATGGATCGAGGTCAGTCGGAGAGGGAGCAGATCAAGATCAGTCGCAGAGGGAGCGGATCGAGGTCAGTCGGAGAGGGAGAGGATCAAGGTCAGTCGGAGAGGGAGCAGATCGAGGTCAGTCGGAGTGGGAGCAGATCGAGGTCAGTCGGAGTGGGAGAGGATCGATGTCAGTCGGATTGGGAGAGGATCAATGTCGATCGGACGGGCAGTGGATTGCGGTCAATCGGAGAGGGAATGGATCGATGTCACTCGGAGTGGGAGAGGATCAAGGTCAGTCGGAAAAGGAGATGGAGCAGATTGAGCCCAGTCGGAGACGGAGCAGATCATGGACACTCGGAGTGAAAACGAACTGAAGTGCGTCGGAAAAGGAGCAGATCAAGGTCAATCGGAGAGGGAATGGATCGAGGTCAGTCGGAACTGGAGCAGATCGAGGTCAGTCGGACAGGGAGCGGATCGAGGTCAGTCAGAGAGGGAGTGGACCGATGTCAGTCGGAGGGGGAGCGGATCGAGGGCAGTCGGAGAGGGAGTGGATCGAAGTCAGTCAGAGAGGGAGCGGATCGAGGTCAGTCGGAGAAAGATAGGATCAAGGTCAGTCGGAGAGGAAGCAGATCGAGGTCAGTTGGAGAGGAAATGGATCGAGGTCAATCGGAACTGGAGCAGATCGAAGTCAGTCAGACAGGGAGCGGATCGAGGTCAGGCGGAGAGGGAGTGGACCGATGTCAGTCAGAGAGGGAGCGGATCGAGGTCAGTCGGAGAGGGAACGGATCGAGGTCAGTCGGAGAAAGATAGGATCAAGGTCAGTCAGAGAAGGAGCGGATCGAGGTCAGTCAGAAAGGGAATGGATCGAGGTCAGTCGGAGAGAATCAAGGTCAGTGGGAAAGGGAGAGGGAGCGGATTGAGCCCAGTCGGAGCGGGAGCAGATCATGGACAATCGGAGAGAAAACGAACTGAGGTCATTCGGAGAGGGAGAGGATCGAGGTCAGTCGGAGAGGGAACGAATTGAGGTCAGTCGGAGATGAAGCGGATCGAGGTCAGTCGGAGAGGGAACGAATTGAGGTCAGTAGGAGAGGGAGAGGATCAATGTCAGTCGAATTGGGAGCGGATCGATGTCAGTCAGATTGGGAGAGGATCTATGTCGATCGGATGGACAGCGGATAGCGGTCAATCAGAGAGGGAACGGATCGATGTCACTCGGAGTGGGAGAGGATCAAGGTCAGTCGGAAAAGGAGATGGAGTGGATTGAGCCCAGTTGGAGAGGGAGCATATCATGGACACTCGGAGTGAAAACCAATTGAGGTGAATCAGAGGGGATCGGATCGAGGTCAGTCGGAGAGGGAGCGGATCGAGGTCAGTCGGAAAAGGAGCGGATCGAGGTCAGTCGGAGAGGGAGCGGATCGAGGTCAGTCGGAAAAGGAGCGGATCGAGGTCAGTCGAAGAGGGAGCGAATCGAGGTCAGTCGGAGAGGGAGCGGATCGAGGTCAGTCAGAGAGGGAACAGTTCGAGGTCAGTCGGAGAGGGTCTGGATGGAGGTCAGTCGGAGAGGGAGTGAATCGAGGTCAGTCAGAGAGGGAGCGGATCGTGGTCAGTCGGAGTGGGAGAGGATCGAGGTCAGTCCGAGTGGGATCAGATCGAGGTCAGTCGGAGAGGGATCAGATCGAGGTCAGTCGGAGTGGGAGAGGATCGATGTCAGTCGGATTGGGAGCGGATCGATGTCAGTCGGAGTGGGAGAGGATCGAGGTCGGTCAAACAGGGAACGGATCGAGGTCAGTCAGAGAGGGAACAGATCGAGGTCAGTCGGAGAGGGTCTGGATGGAGGTCAGTCGGAGAGGGAGTGAATCGAGGTCAGTCAGAGAGGGAGAGGATCGAGGTCAGTCCGAGTGGGATCAGATCGAGGTCAGTCGGAGAGGGATCAGATCGAGGTCAGTCGGAGTGGGGGAGGATCGATGTCAGTCGGATTGGGAGCGGATCGATGTCAGTCGGAGAGGGAGAGGATCGAGGTCAGTCAAACAGGGAACGGACCGAGGTCAGTCAGAGAGGGAACAGATCGAGGTCAGTCAGAGAGGGTCTGGATGGAGGTCAGTTGGAGTGGGAGAGGATCGATGTCAGTCGGAGGGGGAGCGGATCGAGGGCGGTCGGAGAGGGAGTGGATCGAAGTCAGTCAGAGAGGGAGCGGATCGAGGTCAGTCGGAGAAAGATAGGATCAAGGTCAGTCGGAGAGGAAGCAGATCGAGGTCAGTTGGAGAGGAAATGGATCGAGGTCAATCGGAACTGGAGCAGATCGAAGTCAGTCAGACAGGGAGCGGATCGAGGTCAGGCGGAGAGGGAGTGGACCGATGTCAGTCAGAGAGGGAGCGGATCGAGGTCAGTCGGAGAGGGAACAGATCGAGGTCAGTCGGAGAGAGTCTGGATCGAGATCAGTCGGATAGGGAGTGGATCGAGGTCAGTCAGAAAGGGAATGGATCGAGGTCAGTCGGAGAGAATCAAGGTCAGTGGGAAAGGGAGAGGGAGCGGATTGAGCCCAGTCGGAGCGGGAGCAGATCATGGACAATCGGAGAGAAAACGAACTGAGGTCATTCGGAGAAGGAGCAGATCAAGGTCAGTCGGATTGGAAGCGGATCGAGGTCAGTCGGAGAGGGAACGAATTGAGGTCAGTAGGAGAGGGAGAGGATCGATGTCAGTCGAATTGGGAGCGGATCGATGTCAGTCAGATTGGGAGAGGATCTATGTCGATCGGATGGACAGCGGATAGCGGTCAATCAGAGAGGGAACGGATCGATGTCACTCGGAGTGGAAGAGGATCAAGGTCAGTCGGAAAAGGAGATGGAGTGGATTGAGCCCAGTTGGAGAGGGAGCATATCATGGACACTCGGAGTGAAAACCAATTGAGGTGAATCAGAGGGGATCGGATCGAGGTCAGTCGGAGAGGGAGCGGATCGAGGTCAGTCGGAAAAGGAGCGGATCGAGGTCAGTCGGAGAGGGAGCGGATCGAGGTCAGTCGGAAAAGGAGCGGATCGAGGTCAGTCGAAGAGGGAGCGAATCGAGGTCAGTCGGAGAGGGAGCGGATCGAGGTCAGTCGGAAAAGGAGCGGATCGAGGTCAGTCGAAGAGGGAGCGAATCGAGGTCAGTCGGAGAGGGAGCGGATCGAGGTCAGTCAGAGAGGGAACAGTTCGAGGTCAGTCGGAGAGGGTCTGGATGGAGGTCAGTCGGAGAGGGAGTGAATCGAGGTCAGTCAGAGAGGGAGCGGATCGTGGTCAGTCGGAGTGGGAGAGGATCGAGGTCAGTCCGAGTGGGATCAGATCGAGGTCAGTCGGAGAGGGATCAGATCGAGGTCAGTCGGAGTGGGAGAGGATCGATGTCAGTCGGATTGGGAGCGGATCGATGTCAGTCGGAGTGGGAGAGGATCGAGGTCGGTCAAACAGGGAACGGATCGAGGTCAGTCAGAGAGGGAACAGATCGAGGTCAGTCGGAGAGGGTCTGGATGGAGGTCAGTCGGAGAGGGAGTGAATCGAGGTCAGTCAGAGAGGGAGAGGATCGAGGTCAGTCCGAGTGGGATCAGATCGAGGTCAGTCGGAGAGGGATCAGATCGAGGTCAGTCGGAGTGGGGGAGGATCGATGTCAGTCGGATTGGGAGCGGATCGATGTCAGTCGGAGAGGGAGAGGATCGAGGTCAGTCAAACAGGGAACGGACCGAGGTCAGTCAGAGAGGGAACAGATCGAGGTCAGTCAGAGAGGGTCTGGATGGAGGTCAGTTGGAGTGGGAGAGGATCGATGTCAGTCGGAGAGGGTGTGGATCGAGGACAGTCAGAGAGAGAACGGATCGAGGTCAGTCGGAGTGGGAAGTGATCGAGGTCAGTCAGAGAGGGAACAGATCGAGGTCAGCCGGAGTGGGAGAGGATCAAGGTCAGTCGGAGAGGGAGTATATCAAGGTCGGTCGGAGAGGGAGCAGATCGAGGTCAGTCGGAGAGGGAGCGGATCGAGGTCAGTCGGAGAGGGAGCGGATCGAGGTCAATCAGAGAGGAAGTGGATCGAGGTCAGTCAGAAAGGGAATGGATCGAGGTCAGTCGGAGAGAGAGAGGATCAAGGTCAGTCGGAGAGGGAGCGGATCAAGGTCAGTCGGAGAGGGAGCGGATCAAGGTCAGTCGGAGAGGGAGCGGATCGAGGTCAGTCGGAGAGGGAACGAATTGAGGTCAGTAGGAGAGGGAGAGGATCGATGTCAGTCGAATTGGGAGCGGATCGATGTCAGTCAGATTGGGAGAGGATCTATGTCGATCGGATGGACAGCGGATAGCGGTCAATCAGAGAGGGAACGGATCGATGTCACTCGGAGTGGAAGAGGATCAAGGTCAGTCGGAAAAGGAGATGGAGTGGATTGAGCCCAGTTGGAGAGGGAGCATATCATGGACACTCGGAGTGAAAACCAATTGAGGTGAATCAGAGGGGATCGGATCGAGGTCAGTCGGAGAGGGAGCGGATCGAGGTCAGTCGGAAAAGGAGCGGATCGAGGTCAGTCGGAGAGGGAGCGGATCGAGGTCAGTCGGAAAAGGAGCGGATCGAGGTCAGTCGAAGAGGGAGCGAATCGAGGTCAGTCGGAGAGGGAGCGGATCGAGGTCAGTCGGAAAAGGAGCGGATCGAGGTCAGTCGAAGAGGGAGCGAATCGAGGTCAGTCGGAGAGGGAGCGGATCGAGGTCAGTCAGAGAGGGAACAGTTCGAGGTCAGTCGGAGAGGGTCTGGATGGAGGTCAGTCGGAGAGGGAGTGAATCGAGGTCAGTCAGAGAGGGAGCGGATCGTGGTCAGTCGGAGTGGGAGAGGATCGAGGTCAGTCCGAGTGGGATCAGATCGAGGTCAGTCGGAGAGGGATCAGATCGAGGTCAGTCGGAGTGGGAGAGGATCGATGTCAGTCGGATTGGGAGCGGATCGATGTCAGTCGGAGTGGGAGAGGATCGAGGTCGGTCAAACAGGGAACGGATCGAGGTCAGTCAGAGAGGGAACAGATCGAGGTCAGTCGGAGAGGGTCTGGATGGAGGTCAGTCGGAGAGGGAGTGAATCGAGGTCAGTCAGAGAGGGAGAGGATCGAGGTCAGTCCGAGTGGGATCAGATCGAGGTCAGTCGGAGAGGGATCAGATCGAGGTCAGTCGGAGTGGGGGAGGATCGATGTCAGTCGGATTGGGAGCGGATCGATGTCAGTCGGAGAGGGAGAGGATCGAGGTCAGTCAAACAGGGAACGGACCGAGGTCAGTCAGAGAGGGAACAGATCGAGGTCAGTCAGAGAGGGTCTGGATGGAGGTCAGTTGGAGTGGGAGAGGATCGATGTCAGTCGGAGAGGGTGTGGATCGAGGACAGTCAGAGAGAGAACGGATCGAGGTCAGTCGGAGTGGGAAGTGATCGAGGTCAGTCAGAGAGGGAACAGATCGAGGTCAGCCGGAGTGGGAGAGGATCAAGGTCAGTCGGAGAGGGAGTATATCAAGGTCGGTCGGAGAGGGAGCAGATCGAGGTCAGTCGGAGAGGGAGCGGATCGAGGTCAGTCGGAGAGGGAGCGGATCGAGGTCAATCAGAGAGGAAGTGGATCGAGGTCAGTCAGAAAGGGAATGGATCGAGGTCAGTCGGAGAGAGAGAGGATCAAGGTCAGTCGGAGAGGGAGCGGATCAAGGTCAGTCGGAGAGGGAGCGGATCAAGGTCAGTCGGAGAGGGAGCGGATCGAGGTCAGTCGGAGTGGGAGCGGATCGAAGTCAGCCGGAGTGGGAGAGGATCGAGGTCAGTCGGAGAGGGAGCTGATCGAGGTCAGTCAGAGACGGGGCGAATCAAGGTCAGTCGGAGAGGGAATGGATCGATGTCAGTCCGAGAGGGCACAGATCGAGGTCATTCGGAGAGGGTCTGGATCGAGGTCAGTCGGAGAGGGAGCGGTTCGAGGTCAGTCGGAGAGAGAGAGGATCAAGGTCAGTCGGAGAAGGAGCGGATCGAGGTCACTCGGACAGGGAGAGGATCAAGGTCAGTCGGAGAAGGAGCAGATCGAGGTCAGTCAGAGAGGATCAAGGTCAGTGGGAAAGGGAGAGTGAGCAGATTGAGCCCAGTCGGAGCGGGAGTGGATCAAGATCAGTCGGAGTGGGAGTGGATCGAGGCCAGTCGGAGAGGGAACGGATCGAGGTCAGTGGGAGAGGGAACAGATCGAGGTCAGTCGGAGTGGGAGTGGATCGAGGTCAGTGGGAGAATGAGTGAATCGAGGTCAGTCAGAGAGGGATCAGACCGAGGTCAGTCGGAGAGGGTCTGGATGGAGGTCAGTCGGAGAGGGAGCGGATCGAGGTCAGTCGGAGAGGGAGAGGTTCGAGGTCAGTCGGAGAGGGTCTGGATGGAGGTCAGTCGGAGAGGGAGCGGATCGAGGTCAGTCGGAGAGGGTCTGGATGGAGGTCAGTCGGAGAAGGAGTGGATCGAGGTCAGTCAGGAAGGGAATAGATCGAGGTCAGTTGGAGAGAATCAAGGTCAGTGGGAAAGGGAGAGGGAGCGGATTGAGCCCAGTCGGAGAGGGAGCAGATCAAGGTCAGTCGGAGAGGGTGTGGATAGAGGTCAGTCGGAGTAGGAGTGGATCAAGATCAGTCGGAGAGGGTGTGGATAGAGGTCAGTCGGAGAGGGAGTACATCGAGGTCAGTCAGACAGGGAGTGGATCGAGGTCAGTCAGAGAGGGAACGGATCGAGGTCAGTCAGAGAGGGAGCAGATCGAGGTCAGTCGGAGAGAGTCTGGATCGAGATCAGTCGGATAGGGAGTGGATCGAGGTCAGTCAGAAAGGGAATGGATCGAGGTCAGTCGGAGAGAATCAAGGTCAGTGGGAAAGGGAGAGGGAGCAGATTGAGCCCAGTCGGAGCGGGAGCAGATCATGGACAATCGGAGAGAAAACGAACTCTGATCAGTCGGAGAGGGAGAGGATCGAGGTCAGTCAGAGAGGGAGCGGATCAATGTCAGTCTTAGTGGGAGAGGATCGAGGTCAGTCAGAGAGGGATCAGATCGAGGTCAGTCGGAGAGGGATCAGATCGATGTCAGTCGGATTGGGAGCGGATCGATGTCAGTCGGATTTGGAGAGGATCAATGTCGATCGGACGGGCAGCGGATTGCAGTCAATCGGAGAGGGAATGGATCGATGTCACTCGGAGTGGGAGAGGATCAAGGTCAGTCAGAAAGGAAGCAGATCAAGGTCAGTCGGAGAGGAAGAGGATCAAGGTCAGTCGGAGAGGGAGTGGATCGAGGTCAGTCGGAGAGAGAGCGGATCGAGGTCAGTCGGAGAGGGAGCGGATCGAGGTCAGTCGGAGAGAGAGCGGATCGAGGTCAGTCGGAGAGGGAGCGGATCGAGGTCAGTCGGAGAGAGAGCGGATCGAGGTCAGTCGGAGAGGGAGCGGATCGAGGTCAGTCGGAGAGGGAGTGGATCGAGGTCAGTCAGAGAGGGAGCGGATCGAGGTCAGTCGGAGAGGGAGTGGATCGAGGTCAGTCAGAGAGGGAGCAGATCGAGGTCAGTCGGAGAGGGTGTGGATCGAGGTCAGTCGGAGAGGGAGACAATCGAGGTCAATCGTAGATGAAGTCGATCAAGGTCAGTCGGAAAGGAAGCGGATCAAGGGGGTCAAAGATGGAACAGATCAAGGTCAGTCGGAGAGGGAAAGGATCAAGGTCAGTCGCAGAGGGAGTGGATCGAGGACAGATGGAGATGGAGTGGATCAAGGTCAGTCGGAGAGGAAGAGGATCGAGATCAGTCTGGGAAGGAGCAGATCGAGGTCAGTCGGAGAAGGAGCAGATCCTGGTCAGTCGGAGAGGAAGCGGATCAAGGTCAGTCAGAGAGTGAGCGGATCGAGATCATTCGAAGAGGAAGCAGATCAAAGTCAGTCGGAGAGAGAGCGGATCGAGGTCAGTCGGAGAGGGAGCAGATCGAGGTCAGTCAGAGAGGGAGCGGATCAAGATCAGTCGGAGAGGGAGCAGATCGAGGTCAGTCAGAGCGGGAATGGATCGAGGTCAGTCGGAGAGGAAATGGATCAAGGTCAGTCGGAGAGGGAGTGGATCGAGGTCAGTCGGACAGGGAGTGGATCGAGGTCAGTCGGAGAGGGAGTGGATCGAGGTCAGGCGGAGAGGAAGTTGATCAAGGACAGTGAGAGTTGGAGAGGATCAAGGTCAGTCGGAGAGGGATCAGATCGAGGTCAGTCGGATTGGGAGAGGGTCAATGTCGGTCGGATGGGCAGCAGATTGCGGTCAATCAGAGTGGGAATGGATCGATGTCACTCGGAGTGGGAGAGGATCAAGGTCAGTCGGAAAAGGAGATGGAGCGGATTGAGCCCAGTCGGAGAGGGAACAGATCATGGACAATCGGAGAGAAAACGAATTGAGGTGAATCGGAGGGAAATGGATCGAGGTCAGTCGGAGAGGGAGCAGATCGAGGTCAGTCGGAGAGGGAGTGGATTGAGGTCAGTCGGAGAGGGAGTGGATCGAGGTCACTCGGAGAGGGAGTAGATCAAGGTCAGTGGGAGAGTGTGTGGATCGAGGTCATTCGGAGAGGGAGCGGATCGAGGTCAGTCGGAGAGGGAGCGGATCAAGGTCAGTCGGAGAGGGAGCGGATCGAGGTCAGTCGGAGTGGGAGCGGATCAAGGTCAGGCGGAGAGGAAGCGGATCAAGGTCAGTTGGAGAGGGAGCAGATCGAGGTCAGTCGGAGAGGGAGGGGATCGAGGTCAGTCGGAGCGGGAATGGATCAAGGTCAGTCGCAGAGGGAGTGCATCGAGGTCAGTCAGAGAGGGAGAGGATCAACGTCAATCGTAGAGGGAGTGGATCGAGGACAGTCGGAGAGGGAGTGGATCGAGGTCAGTCGGAGAGAGAGCGGATCGAGGTCAGTCGGAGAGGAAGCAGATCGAGGTCAGTCGGAGCGGAATCGGATCAAAGTCAGTCGGAGAGGAAGCGGATCAAAGTCAGTCGGAGAGAGAGCGGATCGAGGTCAGTCGGAGAGGAAGTGGATCGAGGTCATTCGGAGAGGGAGCGGATCGAGGTCAGTCGGAGAGGAAGTGGATCGAGGTCAGTCGGAGAGGGAGCGGATCGAGGTCAGTCGGAGAGGAAGTGGATCGAGGTCAGTCGGAGAGGGAGCGGATCGAGGTCAGTCGGAGAGGAAGTGGATCGAGGTCAGTCGGAGAGGGAGCGGATCGAGGTCAGTCGGAGAGGAAGTGGATCGAGGTCAGTCGGAGATGGAGCGGATCAAAGTCATTCGGAGAGGAAGTGGATCGAGGTCAGTCGGAGAGGGAGCGGATCGAGGTCAGTCGGAGAGGAAGTGGATCGAGGTCAGTCGGAGATGGAGCGGATCGAGGTCAGTCGGAGAGGGAGCAGATCGAGGTCAGTCGGAGAGGAAGTGGATCGAGGTCAGTCGGAGAGGAAGTGGATCAAGGTCGTAAAAGATGGAACAGATCAAGGTCAGTCGGAGAAGGAGCAGATCGAGGTCAGTCGGTGAGGGAATGGATTGAGATCCATCGGAGAGGGGGCGGATCAAGGTCATTCGGAGAGGAAGTGGATCGAGGTCAGTCGGAGAGGGAGCGGATCGAGGTCAGTCGGAGAGGAAGTGGATCGAGGTCAGTCGGAGATGGAGCGGATCGAGGTCAGTCGGAGAAGGAGCAGATCGAGGTCAGTCGGTGAGGGAATGGATTTAGATCCATCGGAGAGGGGGCGGATCAAGGTCATTCGGAAAGAAAGCGGATCAAGGTCAGTCGGAGAGGGAGTGGATCAAGGTCAGTCGGAGAGGAAGCTGATCTAAGTCATTCGGAGAGGAAGTGGATCGAGGTCAGTCGGAGAGGGAACGGATCAAGGTCAGTCGGAAAGGAAGCGGATCAAGGTCAGTCGGAGAGGAAGTGGATCAAGGTCAGTCGGAGAGAGAGCGGATCGAGGTCAGTCGGAGTGGGAGCGGATCGAGGTCAGTCGGAGAGGGATCAGATCGAGGTCAGTCGGAGTGGGAGCAGATCGAGGTCAGTCGGGGAGGTAGCGGATCGAGGTCAGTCGGAGAGGGATCAGATCGAGGTCAGTCGGAGTGGGAGCAGATCGAGGTCAGTCGGGGAGGTAGCGGATCGAGGTCAGTCGGAGAGGGAGTGGATCGAGGTCAGTTGGAGACGGGGCGAATCAAGGTCAGTCGGAGAGGGAATGGATCGAGGTCAGTCGGAGAGGAAGTGGATCAAGGTCAGGCGGAGAGGAAGCGGATCAAGGTCAGGCGGAGAGGAAGCGGATCAAGGTCAGTTGGAGAGGGAGCAGATCGAGGTCAGTCGGAGAGGGAGAGGATCAACGTCAATCGTAGAGGGAGTGGATCGAGGACAGTCGGAGAGGGAGTGGATCGAGGTCAGTCGGAGAGGAAGCAGATCGAGGTCAGTCGGAGCGGAATCGGATCAAAGTCAGTCGGAGAGGAAGCGGATCAAAGTCAGTCGGAGAGAGAGCGGATCGAGGTCAGTCGGAGAGGAAGTGGATCGAGGTCATTCGGAGAGGGAGCGGATCGAGGTCAGTCGGAGAGGAAGTGGATCGAGGTCAGTCGGAGAGGGAGCGGATCGAGGTCAGTCGGAGAGGAAGTGGATCGAGGTCAGTCGGAGAGGAAGTGGATCGAGGTCAGTCGGAGAGGGAGCGGATCGAGGTCAGTCGGAGATGGAGCGGATCAAAGTCATTCGGAGAGGAAGTGGATCGAGGTCATTCGGAGATGGAGCGGATCGAGGTCAGTCGGAGAGGAAGTGGATCGAGGTCAGTCGGAGATGGAGCGGATCGAGGTCAGTCGGAGAGGGAGCAGATCGAGGTCAGTCGGAGAGGAAGTGGATCGAGGTCGTAAAAGATGGAACAGATCAAGGTCAGTCGGAGAAGGAGCAGATCGAGGTCAGTCGGTGAGGGAATGGATTGAGATCCATCGGAGAGGGGGCGGATCAAGGTCATTCGGAGAGGAAGTGGATCGAGGTCAGTCGGAGAGGGAGCGGATCGAGGTCAGTCGGAGAGGAAGTGGATCGAGGTCAGTCGGAGATGGAGCGGATCGAGGTCAGTCAGAGAGGGAGTGGATCGAGGTCAGTCGGAGATGGAGCGGATCGAGGTCAGTCGGAGAAGGAGCAGATCGAGGTCAGTCGGTGAGGGAATGGATTGAGATCCATCGGAGAGGGGGCGGATCAAGGTCATTCGGGAAGAAAGCGGATCAAGGTCAGTCGGAGAGGGAGTGGATCAAGGTCAGTCGGAGAGGAAGCTGATCTAAGTCATTCGGAGAGGAAGTGGATCGAGGTCAGTCGGAGAGGGAACGGATCAAGGTCAGTCGGAAAGGAAGCGGATCAAGGTCAGTCGGAGAGGAAGTGGATTGAGGTCAGTCGGAGAGAGAGCGGATCGAGGTCAGTCGGAGAGGAAGTGGATCAAGGTCAGTCGGAGAGGAAGAGGATCAAGGTCAGTCGGAGAGAGAGCGGATCGAGGTCAGTCGGAGAGAGAGCGGATCGAGGTCAGTCGGAGAGGAAGAGGATCAAGGTCAGTCGGAGAGGGAGTGGATCAAGGTCAGTCAGTGAGGAAGCGGATCAAGGTCAGTCGGAACCGGAACTAATCGAGGTTAGTCAGAGAGGGAGCGGATCGAGGTCAGTCGGAGAGGCAACGGATCGAGGTCAGTCGGAGAGGGAAAGGATCGAGGTTAGTCAGAGAAGGTGCGGATCGAGGTCAGTCGGAGTGGGAGAAGATCGTGGTCAGTCGGTCTGGGCGTGTAGAGGATTGATGTCAATTGTAGAGGGAGTGGATTGAGGTGAGTCGGAGTGGGATAGGATCAAGGTCAGTTGGAAAAGGAGTAGGAGTGGATCGAGGTCAGTCAGAGAAGGAGCAGATCGAGGTCAGTCGGAGAGGGAATGGATCGAGGTCAGTCGGAGAGGGAACGGATCAAGGTCAGTCGGAGAGGAAGCGGATCAAAGTCAGTCGGAGAGGGAGTGGACCAAGGTCGGCCTGAAAGGGAGAGGGAGCAGATCGAGCTGATTGAGATCAATCAGAGAGGGAGTGGATCGAGGTCAGTCGGAGAGGGAGTGGATCAAGGTCAGTCAGAGAGGGAGCGGATCAAGGTCAGTCGGAGTGGGAGCGAATCGAGGTCAGTCGGAGAGGGAGTGGATCAAGGTCAGTCAGAGAGGGAGCGGATCAAGGTCAGTCGGAGAGGGAGCGGATCGAGGTCAGTCGGAGAGGAAGAGGATCAAGGTCAGTCGGAGAGGGAACGGATCAAGGTCAGTCGGAGAGGAAGTGGACCAAGGTCGTCAAAGAGGGAACGGATTGCACTGACCTTTGTACCGCTGAGGCCAAACGCCAGCTTGCGGACGCCTCCTCTTATCGCCCTCTTGACCACGACCCCACCTCCCACCACCAAACCATCATCTCCCAGACCATCCATGACCTCATCACCTCAGGGGATCTCCCATCCACCGCCTCCAACCTCATAGTCCCACAACCCCGCACCGCCCGTTTCTACCTCCTGCCCAAAATCCACAAACCTGACTGCCCCGGCCGACCCATTGTCTCAGCCTGCTCCTGCCCCATCGAACTCATCTCCCAATACCTCGACACGGTCCTGTCCCCTTTAGTCCAAGAACTCCCCACCTACGTTCGGGACACCACCCACGCCCTCCACCTCCTCCAGGATTTTCGCTTCCCCGGTCCCCAACGCCTTATTTTCACTATGGACATCCAGTCCCTGTACACCTCCATCCCCCATCACGAAGGACTCAAAGCCCTCAGCTTCTTCCTTTCCCGCCGCACCCATCAGTACCCTTCCATCGACACCCTCCTTCGACTGACTGAACTGGTCCTCACCCTGAATAACTTCTCTTTTCAATCCTCCCACTTCCTCCAAACTAAAGGAGTTGCCATGGGCACCCGCATGGGCCCCAGCTATGCCTGTCTCTTCGTAGGATATGTGGAACAGTCCATTTTCCGCAACTACACTAGCACCATCCCCCACCTTTTCCTCCGCTACATCGATGACTGTATCGGCGCTGCCTCGTGCTCCCACGAGGAGGTTGAACAGTTCATCAACTTTACTAAAACCTTCCATCCCAACCTGAAAAGGAGAGGAAGCGGATCGAGGTCAGTCGGAGAGGAAGTGGATCAAGGTCAGTCGGACAGGGACCGGATCGAGGTCAGTCGGAGAGAGAACGGATTGAGGTCAGTCGGAGAGGAAGCAGTTGGAGGTCAGTCGGAATGGGCGTGGATAGACGTCAGTTGGACAGGGACCGGATCGAGGTCAGTCGGAGAGGAAGTGGATCGAGGTCAGTCGGACAGGGACCGGATCGAGGTCATTCGGAGAGAGAATGGATTGAGATCAGTCGGAGAGGAAGCAGTTGGAGGTCAGTCGGAATGGGAGTGGATCGAGGTCAGTTGGAGAAGGAACGAATCAAGGTCAGTCAGAGTGGGAACGAATCGAGATCAGTCGGAGAGGGAGCAGATCGAGGTCAGTCGGAGAGAGTGTGGATCGAGGTCAGTCGGAGAGTAAATGGATCAAGTTCAGTCGGAGTGGGAGCAGATCGAGGCCAGTCGGAGTGGGAGTGGATCGAGGTCAGTTGGAGAGTGAGTGGATTAAGGATGGTCTGAAAGGAAGAGGGAGAAGATTGAGCCCAGTCAGAGCAGGAGTGGGAGATGGAGTGGATCGAGCGGATCGAGATCAGTCAGAGATAAAGCTGGTCGAGGTCAGTCGGAGTGGACGAAGATCAAGGTCAGTCGGAGATGGAGCGGATCGAGGTCAGTCGGAGAGGGAGTGGATCGAGGTCAGTCGGAGTGGACGATGATCAAGGTGAGTCTGAGAGGGAGCGGATCGATGTCAGTTGGAATGGGAGCAGATTGATTTCAATTGTAGAGGGAGTGGATTGACATCAGTCGGAGTTGGATAGGATCAAGGTCAGTTGGAAAAGGAGAGGGAGCGGATCGAGGTCAGTTGGAGTGGAAGTGGATCGAGGTCAGTCGGAGAGGGAATAGATCGAGATCAGAGAGGGAGTGGATCGAGGTCAGTCGGAGAGGGAATAGATCGAGATCAGTCGGAGAGGGCGTGGATAGACGTCAGTCGGACAGGGACCGGATCGAGGTCAGTTGGAGAGGGAGTGGATCGAGGTCATTCGGAGAGAGAATAGATTGAGGTCAGTCGGAGAGGAAGCAGTTGGAGGTCAGTCGGAATGGGAGTGGATCGAGGTCAGTCGGAGAGGGAACGAATCGAGATCAGTCGAAGAGGGAGCAGATTGAGGTCAGTCAGAGAGAGTGTGGATCGAGATCAGTCGTAGAGGGAGTGGATCGAAATCAGTTGGAGAGTGGGTGGATCAAGTTTGGTCTGAAAGGAAGAGGGAGCAGATTGAGCCCAGTCGGAGCAGGAGTGGGAGATGGAGTGGATCGAGCGGATCGAGGTCAGTCAGAGATAAAGCTGATCGAGGTCAGTCGGATTGGGAGCGAATTTAGATCAATTGGAGAGGGAGTGGATTGAAGTCAGTCGGAGTGGGAGCGGATCGAGGTCAGTCGGTCTGGGCGTGGATCGATGTCTGTCGGAATTGGAGAGTATTGATGTCAGTCGGAGCGGGAGCGGATGGAGGTCAGTTGGAATATGAGCGGATTGATTTCAATTGTAGAGGGAGTGGATTGAGGTCAGTCGGAGTGGGAGCGGATTTAGATCAATTGAAGAGGGAGTGGATTGAAGTCAGTCGGAGTGGGAGCGGATCGAGGTCAGTCGGTCTGGGCGTGGATCGATGTCAGTCGGATTGGGAGCGGATTTAGATCAATTGGAGAGGGAGTGGATTGAAGTCAGTTGGAGTGGGAGCGGATCGAGGTCAGTCGGTCTGGGCGTGGATCGATGTCTGTCGGAATTGGAGAGTATTGATGTCAGTCGGAGAGGGAGCGGATGGAGGTCAGTCGGAGCGGGAGTGGATCGATGTCAGTCAGAATGGGAGCGGATTGATTTCAATTGTAGAGGGAGTGGATTGAGGTCAGTCGGAATGGGCGTGGATAGACGTCAGTCGGACAGGGAACGAATCGAGATCAGTCGGAGAGGGAGCAGATTGAGGTCAGTCGGAGAGAGTGTGGATCGAGGTCAGTCGGAGTGGGAGTGGATCGAGGTCAGCTGGAGAGTGAGTGGAACAAGGTTGGTCTGAAAGGAAGAGGGAGCAGATTGAGCCCAGTCGGAGCTGGAGTAGGAGATGGAGTGGATCAAGCAGATCGAGGTCAGTCAGAGATAAAGCTGATCGAGGTCAGTCGGAGTGGACGAAGATCAAGGTCAGTCGGAGATGGAGCGGATCGAGGTCAGTCGGAGAGGGAGTGGATCAAGGTCAGTCGGAGTGGACGAAGATCAAGGTCAGTCGGAGATGGAGCGGATCGAGGTCAGTCGGAGAGGAAGCAGTTGGAGGTCAGTCGGAATGGGCGTGGATAGACGTCAGTTGGACAGGGACCGGATCGAGGTCAGTCGGAGAGGAAGTGGATCGAGGTCAGTCGGACAGGGACCGGATCGAGGTCATTCGGAGAGAGAATGGATTGAGATCAGTCGGAGAGGAAGCAGTTGGAGGTCAGTCGGAATGGGAGTGGATCGAGGTCAGTTGGAGAAGGAACGAATCAAGGTCAGTCAGAGTGGGAACGAATCGAGATCAGTCGGAGAGGGAGTGCATCGAAGTTAGTCAGAGAGTGGATGGATTGAGGTCAGTCGGAGAGGGAGCGGATCGAGGTCAGTTGGAGAGGGTGCGGATCGAAGTCACTCAGAGTGGGAGAAGATCGAGGTCAGTCGGAGGAGGAGCGGATCGAGGTCAGTCAGTCTGGGAGTGGATCGATGTCAGTCGGATTGGGAATAGATTGAGATCAGTCGGAGAGGGAGTGGATAGACGTCAGTCGGACAGGGACCGGATCATGGTCAGTCGGAGAGAGAACGGATTGAGGTCAGCCGGAGTGGACGATGATCAAGGTGAGTCTGAGAGGGAGCGGATCGATGTCAGTCGGAGAGGGAGTGGATTGAGGTCAGTCGGAGAAGGAGTGGATCGAGGTCAGTTGGAGAGGGAGTGGATCGAGGTCAGTCGGAGAGAGTGTGGATCAAGGTCAGTCGGAGAGTGAGTCGATCGAGGTCAGTAGGAGAGTGAATGGATCAAGTTCAGTCGGAGAGGGAGCTGATCGAGTTCAGTCGGAGAGGGAGTGCATCGAGGTTAGTCAGAGAGTGGATGGATCGAGGTCAGTCAGATAGGGGTGGATCGAGGTCACTCAGAGTGGGAGAAGATCGAGGTCAGTCAGAGGAGGAGTGGATCGAGGTCAGTCAGTCTAGGAGTGGATCGATGTCAGTCAGATTGGGAGCGGATTTAGATCAATTGGAGAGGGAGTGGATTGAAGTCAGTCGGAGTGAGTGCAGATCGAGGTCAGTCGGAGAGGGAGTGGATTGAAGTCAGTTGGAGTGAGTGCGGATCGAGGTCAGTCGGTCTGGGCGTGGATCGATGTCTGTCGGAATTGGAGAGTATTGATGTCAGTCGGAGAGGGAGCGGTTGGAGGTCAGTCGGAGCGGGAGTGGATCGATGTCAGTCGGAATGGGAGCGGATTGATTTCAATTGTAGAGGGAGTGGATTGAGGTCAGTCGGAGTGGGATAGGATCAAGATCAGTTGGAAAAGGAGAGGAAGCGGATCGAGGTCAGTCGGAGAGGAAGTGGATCGAGGTCAGTCGGAGAGGGAGTGGATCGATGTCAGTCGGAGAGGGAATAGATCGAGATCAGTCGGAGAGGGCGTGGATAGACGTCAGTTGGACAGGGACCGGATCGAGGTCAGTTGGAGAGGGAATGGATGGAGGTCAGTCGAAGCGGGAGTGGATCGATGTCAGTTGGAATGGGAGCAGATTGATTTCAATTGTAGAGGGAGTGGATTGAGGTCAGTCGGAGTTGGATAGGATCAAGGTCAGTTGGAAAAGGAGAGGGTGCGGATCGAGGTCAGTTAGAGTGGGAGTGGATCGAGTTCAGTCAGAGAGGGAATAGATCGAGATCAGTCGGAGAGGGAGTGGATCGAGGTCAGTCGGAGAGGGAATAGATCGAGATCAGTCGGAGAGGGCGTGGATAGACGTCAGTCGGGCAGGGACCGGATCGAGGTCAGTTGGAGAGGGAGTGGATCGAGGTCATTCGGAGAGAGAATGGATTGAGGTCAGTCGGAGAGGAAGCAGTTGGAGGTCAGTCGGAATGGGAGTGGATCGAGGTCAGTCGGAGAGGGAACGAATCGAGATCAGTCGGAGAGGGAGCAGATTGAGGTCAGTTGGAGAGGGTGCGGATCGAAGTCACTCAGAGTGGGAGAAGATCGAGGTCAGTCGGAGGAGGAGCGGATCGAGGTCAGTCAGTCTGGGAGTGGATCGATGTCAGTCGGATTGGGAGCAGATTTAGATCAATTGGAGAGGGAGTGGATTGAAGTCAGTCGGAGTGGGAGCGGATCGAGGTCAGTCGGTCTGGGCGTGGATCGATGTCTGTCGGAATTGGAGAGTATTGATGTCAGTCGGAGAGGGAGCGGATGGAGGTCAGTCGGAGCGGGAGTGGATCGATGTCAGTCAGAATGGGAGCGGATTGATTTCAATTGTAGAGGGAGTGGATTGAGGTCAGTCGGAATGGGCGTGGATAGACGTCAGTCGGACAGGGAACGAATCGAGATCAGTCGGAGAGGGAGCAGATTGAGGTCAGTCGGAGAGAGTGTGGATCGAGGTCAGTCGGAGTGGGAGTGGATCGAGGTCAGCTGGAGAGTGAGTGGAACAAGGTTGGTCTGAAAGGAAGAGGGAGCAGATTGAGCCCAGTCGGAGCTGGAGTAGGAGATGGAGTGGATCAAGCAGATCGAGGTCAGTCAGAGATAAAGCTGATCCAGGTCAGTCGGAGTGGACGAAGATCAAGGTCAGTCGGAGATGGAGCGGATCGAGGTCAGTCGGAGAGGGAGTGGATCAAGGTCAGTCGGAGTGGACGAAGATCAAGGTCAGTCGGAGATGGAGCGGATCGAGGTCAGTCGGAGAGGAAGCAGTTGGAGGTCAGTCGGAATGGGCGTGGATAGACGTCAGTTGGACAGGGACCGGATCGAGGTCAGTCGGAGAGGAAGTGGATCGAGGTCAGTCGGACAGGGACCGGATCGAGGTCATTCGGAGAGAGAATGGATTGAGATCAGTCGGAGAGGAAGCAGTTGGAGGTCAGTCGGAATGGGAGTGGATCGAGGTCAGTTGGAGAAGGAACGAATCAAGATCAGTCAGAGTGGGAACGAATCGAGATCAGTCGGAGAGGGAGTGCATCGAAGTTAGTCAGAGAGTGGATGGATTGAGGTCAGTCGGAGAGGGAGCGGATCGAGGTCAGTTGGAGAGGGTGCGGATCGAAGTCACTCAGAGTGGGAGAAGATCGAGGTCAGTCGGAGGAGGAGCGGATCGAGGTCAGTCAGTCTGGGAGTGGATCGATGTCAGTCGGATTGGGAATAGATCGAGATCAGTCGGAGAGGGAGTGGATAGACGTCAGTCGGACAGGGACCGGATCATGGTCAGTCGGAGAGAGAACGGATTGAGGTCAGCCGGAGTGGACGATGATCAAGGTGAGTCTGAGAGGGAGCGGATCGATGTCAGTCGGAGAGGGAGTGGATTGAGGTCAGTCGGAGAAGGAGTGGATCGAGGTCAGTTGGAGAGGGAGTGGATCGAGGTCAGTCGGAGAGAGTGTGGATCAAGGTCAGTCGGAGAGTGAGTCGATCGAGGTCAGTAGGAGAGTGAATGGATCAAGTTCAGTCGGAGAGGGAGCTGATCGAGTTCAGTCGGAGAGGGAGTGCATCGAGGTTAGTCAGAGAGTGGATGGATCGAGGTCAGTCAGATAGGGGTGGATCGAGGTCACTCAGAGTGCGAGAAGATCGCGGTCAGTCAGAGGAGGAGTGGATCGAGGTCAGTCAGTCTAGGAGTGGATCGATGTCAGTCGGATTGGGAGCGGATTTAGATCAATTGGAGAGGGAGTGGATTGAAGTCAGTCGGAGTGAGTGCGGATCGAGGTCAGTCGGTCTGGGCGTGGATCGATGTCTGTCGGAATTGGAGAGTATTGATGTCAGTCGGAGAGGGAGCGGTTGGAGGTCAGTCGGAGCGGGAGTGGATCGATGTCAGTCGGAATGGGAGCGGATTGATTTCAATTGTAGAGGGAGTGGATTGAGGTCAGTCGGAGTGGGATAGGATCAAGATCAGTTGGAAAAGGAGAGGAAGCGGATCGAGGTCAGTCGGACAGGAAGTGGATCGAGGTCAGTCGGAGAGGGAGTGGATCGATGTCAGTCGGAGAGGGAATAGATCGAGATCAGTCGGAGAGGGCGTGGATAGACGTCAGTTGGACAGGGACCGGATCGAGGTCAGTTGGACAGGGACCGGATCGAGGTCAGTTGGAGAGGGAATGGATGGAGGTCAGTCGAAGCGGGAGTGGATCGATGTCAGTTGGAATGGGAGCAGATTGATTTCAATTGTAGAGAGAGTGGATTGAGGTCAGTCGGAGTTGGATAGGATCAAGGTCAGTTGGAAAAGGAGAGGGTGCGGATCGAGGTCAGTTAGAGTGGGAGTGGATCGAGTTCAGTCGGAGAGGGAATAGATCGAGATCAGTCGGAGAGGGAGTGGATCGAGGTCAGTCGGAGAGGGAATAGATCGAGATCAGTCGGAGAGGGCGTGGATAGACGTCAGTCGGGCAGGGACCGGATCGAGGTCAGTTGGAGAGGGAGTGGATCGAGGTCATTCGGAGAGAGAATGGATTGAGGTCAGTCGGAGAGGAAGCAGTTGGAGGTCAGTCGGAATGGGAGTGGATCGAGGTCAGTCGGAGAGGGAACGAATCGAGATCAGTCGGAGAGGGAGCAGATTGAGGTCAGTTGGAGAGGGTGCGGATCGAAGTCACTCAGAGTGGGAGAAGATCGAGGTCAGTCGGAGGAGGAGCGGATCGAGGTCAGTCGGTCTGGGAGTGGATCGATGTCAGTCGGATTGGGAGCAGATTTAGATCAATTGGAGAGGGAGTGGATTGAAGTCAGTCGGAGTGGGAGCGGATTGAGGTCAGTCGGTCTGGGCGTGGATCGATGTCTGTCGGAATTGGAGAGTATTGATGTCAGTCGGAGAGGGAGCGGATGGAGGTCAGTCGGAGCAGGAGTGGATCGATGTCAGTGGGAATGGGAGCAGATTGATTTCAATTGTAGAGGGAGTGGATTGAGGTCAGTCGGAGTGGGATAGGATCAAGATCAGTTGGAAAAGGAGAGGAAGCGGATCGAGGTCAGTCGGAGAGGAAGTGGGAGATGGAGTGGATCGAGCGGATCGAGGTCAGTCAGAGATAAAGCTGATCGAGGTCAGTCGGATTGGGAGCGAATTTAGATCAATTGGAGAGGGAGTGGATTGAAGTCAGTCGGAGTGGGAGCGGATCGAGGTCAGTCGGTCTGGGCGTGGATCAATGTCTGTCGGAATTGGAGAGTATTGATGTCAGTCGGAGCGGGAGCGGATGGAGGTCAGTTGGAATATGAGCGGATTGATTTCAATTGTAGAGGGAGTGGATTGAGGTCAGTCGGAGTGGGAGTGGATCGAGGTCAGTTGGAGAGGGAGTGGATCGAGGTCATTCGGAGAGAGAATGGATTGAGGTCAGTCGGAGAGGAAGCAGTTGGAGGTCAGTCGGAATGGGAGTGGATCGAGGTCAGTCGGAGAGGGAACGAATCGAGATCAGTCGGAGAGGGAGCAGATTGAGGTCAGTCGGAGTGGGAGAGGATCAAGGTCAGTCAGATTGGGAGCAGTTCGAGGTCAGTCAGAAAGGGAGCGGATCGAGGTCAGTCGGAGTGAGAGTGGATCGATGTCAGTCGGATTGGGAGCAGATTTAGATCAATTGGAGAGGGAGTGGATTGAAGTCAGTCGGAGTGGGAGCGGATCGAGGTCAGTCGGTCTGGGCGTGGATCGATGTCTGTCGGAATTGGAGAGTATTGATGTCAGTCGGAGCAGGAGCGGATGGAGGTCAGTTGGAATATGAGCGGATTGATTTCAATTGTAGAGGGAGTGGATTGAGGTCAGTCGGAGTGGGAGCGGATTTAGATCAATTGAAGAGGGAGTGGATTGAAGTCAGTCGGAGTGGGAGCGGATCGAAGTCAGTCGGTCTGGGCGTGGATCGATGTCAGTCGGATTGGGAGCGGATTTAGATCAATTGGAGAGGGAGTGGATTGAAGTCAGTCGGAGTGGGAGCGGATCGAGGTCAGTCGGTCTGGGCGTGGATCGATGTCTGTCGGAATTGGAGAGTATTGATGTCAGTCGGAGAGGGAGCGGATGGAGGTCAGTCGGAGCGGGAGTGGATCGATGTCAGTCAGAATGGGAGCGGATTGATTTCAATTGTAGAGGGAGTGGATTGAGGTCAGTCGGAATGGGCGTGGATAGACGTCAGTCGGACAGGGAACGAATCGAGATCAGTCGGAGAGGGAGCAGATTGAGGTCAGTCGGAGAGAGTGTGGATCGAGGTCAGTCGGAGTGGGAGTGGATCGAGGTCAGCTGGAGAGTGAGTGGAACAAGGTTGGTCTGAAAGGAAGAGGGAGCAGATTGAGCCCAGTCGGAGCTGGAGTAGGAGATGGAGTGGATCAAGCAGATCGAGGTCAGTCAGAGATAAAGCTGATCGAGGTCAGTCGGAGTGGACGAAGATCAAGGTCAGTCGGAGATGGAGCGGATCGAGGTCAGTCGGAGAGGGAGTGGATCAAGGTCAGTCGGAGTGGACGAAGATCAAGGTCAGTCGGAGATGGAGCGGATCGAGGTCAGTCGGAGAGGAAGCAGTTGGAGGTCAGTCGGAATGGGCGTGGATAGACGTCAGTTGGACAGGGACCGGATCGAGGTCAGTCGGAGAGGAAGTGGATCGAGGTCAGTCGGACAGGGACCGGATCGAGGTCATTCGGAGAGAAAATGGATTGAGATCAGTCGGAGAGGAAGCAGTTGGAGGTCAGTCGGAATGGGAGTGGATCGAGGTCAGTTGGAGAAGGAACGAATCAAGGTCAGTCAGAGTGGGAACGAATCGAGATCAGTCGGAGAGGGAGTGCATCGAAGTTAGTCAGAGAGTGGATGGATTGAGGTCAGTCGGAGAGGGAGCGGATCGAGGTCAGTTGGAGAGGGTGCGGATCGAAGTCACTCAGAGTGGGAGAAGATCGAGGTCAGTCGGAGGAGGAGCGGATCGAGGTCAGTCAGTCTGGGAGTGGATCGATGTCAGTCGGATTGGGAATAGATCGAGATCAGTCGGAGAGGGAGTGGATAGACGTCAGTCGGACAGGGACCGGATCATGGTCAGTCGGAGAGAGAACGGATTGAGGTCAGCCGGAGTGGACGATGATCAAGGTGAGTCTGAGAGGGAGCGGATCGATGTCAGTCGGAGAGGGAGTGGATTGAGGTCAGTCGGAGAAGGAGTGGATCGAGGTCAGTTGGAGAGGGAGTGGATCGAGGTCAGTCGGAGAGAGTGTGGATCAAGGTCAGTCGGAGAGTGAGTCGATCGAGGTCAGTAGGAGAGTGAATGGATCAAGTTCAGTCGGAGAGGGAGCTGATCGAGTTCAGTCGGAGAGGGAGTGCATCGAGGTTAGTCAGAGAGTGGATGGATCGAGGTCAGTCAGATAGGGGTGGATCGAGGTCACTCAGAGTGGGAGAAGATCGAGGTCAGTCAGAGGAGGAGTGGATCGAGGTCAGTCAGTCTAGGAGTGGATCGATGTCAGTCGGATTGGGAGCGGATTTAGATCAATTGGAGAGGGAGTGGATTGAAGTCAGTCGGAGTGAGTGCGGATCGAGGTCAGTCGGAGAGGGAGTGGATTGAAGTCAGTTGGAGTGAGTGCGGATCGAGGTCAGTCGGTCTGGGCGTGGATCGATGTCTGTCGGAATTGGAGAGTATTGATGTCAGTCGGAGAGGGAGCGGTTGGAGGTCAGTCGGAGCGGGAGTGGATCGATGTCAGTTGGAATGGGAGCAGATTGATTTCAATTGTAGAGGGAGTGGATTGAGGTCAGTCGGAGTTGGATAGGATCAAGGTCAGTTGGAAAAGGAGAGGGTGCGGATCGAGGTCAGTTAGAGTGGGAGTGGATCGAGTTCAGTCGGAGAGGGAATAGATCGAGATCAGTCGGAGAGGGAGTGGATCGAGGTCAGTCGGAGAGGGAATAGATCGAGATCAGTCGGAGAGGGCGTGGATAGACGTCAGTCGGGCAGGGACCGGATCGAGGTCAGTTGGAGAGGGAGTGTATCGAGGTCATTCGGAGAGAGAATGGATTGAGGTCAGTCGGAGAGGAAGCAGTTGGAGGTCAGTCGGAATGGGAGTGGATCGAGGTCAGTCGGAGAGGGAACGAATCGAGATCAGTCGGAGAGGGAGCAGATTGAGGTCAGTTGGAGAGGGTGCAGATCGAAGTCACTCAGAGTGGGAGAAGATCGAGGTCAGTCGGAGGAGGAGCGGATCGAGGTCAGTCAGTCTGGGAGTGGATCGATGTCAGTCGGATTGGGAGCAGATTTAGATCAATTGGAGAGGGAGTGGATTGAAGTCAGTCGGAGTGGGAGCGGATCGAGGTCAGTCGGTCTGGGCGTGGATCGATGTCTGTCGGAATTGGAGAGTATTGATGTCAGTCGGAGAGGGAGCGGATGGAGGTCAGTCGGAGCGGGAGTGGATCGATGTCAGTCGGAATGGGAGCGGATTGATTTCAATTGTAGAGGGAGTGGATTGAGGTCAGTCGGAGTGGGATAGGATCAAGGTCAGTTGGAAAAGGAGAGGAAGCGGATCGAGGTCAGTCGGAGAGGAAGTGGATCGAGGTCAGTCGGACAGGGACCGGATCGAGGTCAGTCGGAGAGAGAACGGATTGAGGTCAGGCGGAGAGGAAGCAGTTGGAGGTCAGTCGGAATGGGCGTGGATAGACATCAGTCGGACAGGGACCGGATCGAGGTCAGTTGGAGAGGGAGTGAATCGAGGTCATTCGGAGAGAGAACGGATTGAGGTCAGTCAGAGAGGAAGCAGTTGGAGGTCAGTCGGAATGGGAGTGGATCGAGGTCAGTTGGAGAAGGAACGAATCAAGGTCAGTCAGAGTGGGAACGAATCAAGATCAGTCGGAGAGGGAGCAGATCGAGATCAGTCGGAGAGAGTGTGGATCGAGGTCAGTCGGAGAGTGAATGGATCAAGTTCAGTCGGAGTGGGAGCAGATCGAGGCCAGTCGGAGAGGGAGTGGATCGAGGTCAGTTGGAGAGTGAGTGGATTAAGGATGGTCTGAAAGGAAGAGGGAGAAGATTGAGCCCAGTCAGAGCAGGAGTGGGAGATGGAGTGAATAAGCGGATCGAGGTCAGTCAGAGATAAAGCTGGTCGAGGTCAGTCGGAGTGGACGAAGATCAAGGTCAGTCGGAGATGGAGCGGATCGAGGTCAGTCAGAGAGGGAGTGGATCGAGGTCAGTCGGAGTGGACGATGATCAAGGTGAGTCTGAGAGGGAGCGGATCGATGTCAGTTGGAATGGGAGCAGATTGATTTCAATTGTGGAGGGAGTGGATTGAGGTCAGTCGGAGTTGGATAGGATCAAGGTCAGTTGGAAAAGGAGAGGGTGCGGATCGAGTTCAGTTGGAGTGGGAGTGGATCGAGGTCAGTCGGAGAGGGAATAGATTGAGATCAGTCGGAGAGGGCGTGGATAGACGTCAGTCGGGCAGGGACCGGATCGAGGTCAGTTGGAGAGGGAGTGGATCGAGGTCAGTCGGAGAGGAAGCAGTTGGAGGTCAGTCGGAATGGGAGTGGATCGAGGTCAGTCGGAGAGGGAACGAATCGAGATCAGTCGGAGAGGGAGCAGATTGAGGTCAGTCGGAGAGAGTGTGGACCGAGATCAGTCGCAGAGGGAGTGGATCGAGGTCAGTTGGAGAGTGAGTGGATCAAGGATGGTCTGAAAGGAAGAGGGAGCAGATTGAGCCCAGGCGGAGCAGGAGTGGGAGATGGAGTGGATCGAGCGGATCGAGGTCAGTCAGAGATAAAGCTGATCGAGGTCAGTTGGAGAGGGAGTGGATTGAGGTCAGTCGGAGAGAGTGTGGATCAATGTCAGTCGGAGAGTGAGTCGATCGATGTCAGTCGGAGAGTAAATGGATCAAGTTCAGTCGGAGAGGGAGCTGATCGAGGTCAGTCGGAGAGGGAGTGCATCGAGGTTAGTTGGAGAGGTTGCGGATCGAAGTCAGTCGGAGTGGGAGAAGATCGAGGTCAGTCGGAGGAGGAGCGGATCGAGGTCAGTCAGTCTGGGAGTGGATCGATGTCAGTCGGATTGGGAGCGGATTTAGATCAATTGGAGAGGGAGTGGATTGAGGTCAGTCGGAGTGGGAGCGGATCGAGGTCAGTCGGTCTGGGCGTGGATCGATGTCTGTCGGAATTGGAGAGTATTGATGTCAATCGGAGAGGGAGCGGATGGAGGTCAGTCAGAGCGTGAGTGTATCGATGTCAGTCAGAATGGGAGCGGATTGATTTCAATTGTATAGGGAGTGGATTGAGGTCAGTCTGAGAGGGAGCGGATCGATGTCAGTCGGAGGGGGAATAGATCGAGATCAGTCGGAGAGGGCGTGGATAGATGTCAGTCGGACAGGGACCGGATCGAGGTCAGTTGGAAAGGGAGTGGATCGAGGTCAGTCGGAGTGGGAACGAATCGAGATCAGTCGGAGAGGGAGCAGATCGAGGTCAGTCGGAGAGAGTGTGGATCGAGGTCAGTCGGAGAGTGAATGGATCAAGTTCAGTCGGAGAGGGAGCAGATCGAGGTCAGTCGGAGTGGGATGTGGATCGAGGTCAGTCGGAGAGGGAATAGATCGAGATCAGTCGGAGAGGGCGTGGATAGACGTCAGTCGGACAGGGACCGGATCGAGGTCAGTTGGAGAGGGAGTGGATCGAGGTCATTCGGAGGGAGAACGGATTGAGGTCAGTCGGAGAGGAAGCAGTTGGAGGTCAGTCGGAATGGGAGTGGATCGAGGTCAGTTGGAGAAGGAACGAATCAAGGTCAGTCGGAGTGGGAACGAATCGAGATCAGTCGGAGAGGGAGCAGATCGAGGCCAGTCGGAGTGGGAGTGGATTGAGGTCAGTCAGAGAGGGAGAGGATCAAGGTCAGTCGGACAGGACGCGGATTAAGGTCAGTCGGAGAGGGAGTGGGTCAAGGTCATCAAAGATGGAACGGATCGAGGTCAGTCGGAGAGGAAGAGGATCAAGGTCAGTCGGAGTGGGAGTGGATCGAGGTCAGTCGGAGTGGAAGAAGATTAAGGTCAGTCGGAGTGGAAGAAGATCAAGGTCAGTCGGAGTGGGAGTGGATCGAGGTCAGTCGGAGAGGGAGCAGATCGAGGTCAGTCGGAGAGGGAGCGGATCGAGGTCAGTCGGAGAGGGAGCGGATCGATGTCAGTTGGAGAGGGAGTGGACCGAGGTCATTCGGAGAGGGAACGGATTGAGGTCAGTCGGAGAGGAAGCAGTTGGAGGTCAGTCGGAATGGGATTGGATCGAGGTCATTCAGAGAGGGAACGAATCAAGGTCAGTTGGAGAGGGAACTAATCGAGATCATTCGGAGAGGGAGCAGATCGATGTCAGTCGAAGAGGGAATGAATCGAGGTCAGTCGGAGAGTGAGTGGATCGAGGTCAGTCAGTGAGGGAGCAGATCCAGGTCAGTCGAAGAGGGAGTGGATCAAGGATGGTCTGAAAGGGAGATGGAGCAATTGGGCCCAGTCGGAGCAGGAGTGGGAGATGGAGTGGATCGAGTGGATCGAGGTCAGTCAGAGAGTGGATGGATTGAGGTCAGTCGGAGAGGGAGCAGATCGAGATCAGTTGGAGAAGGTGCGGATCGAGGTCAGTCGGACTGGGAGCGAATCGAGGTCAGTCGGTCTGGGAGTGGATCGATGTCAATTGTAGAGGGAGTGGATTGAGGTCAGTCGGAATGGGAGAGGATCAAGGTCAGTCGGATTGGGAGCAGTTCGAGGTCAGTCAGAAAGGGAGCGGATCGAGGTCAGTCGGAGTGAGAGTGGATCGATGTCAGTCGGATTGGGAGCAGATTTAGATCAATTAGAGAGGGAGTGGATTGAGGTCAGTCGGAGTGGGAGCGGATCGAGGTCAGTCGGTCTGGGCGTGGATCGATGTCTGTCGGAATTGGAGAGTATTGATGTCAGTCGGAGAGGGAGCGGATGGAGGTCAGTCGGAGCGGGAGTGGATCGATGTCAGTCGGAATGGGAGCGGATTGATTTCAATTGTAGAGGGAGTGGATTGAGGTCAGTCGGAGTGGGATAGGATCAAGGTCAGTTGGAAAAGGAGAGGAAGCGGATCGAGGTCAGTCGGAGAGGAAGTGGATCGAGGTCAGTCAGAGAGGGAGTGGATCGAGGTCAGTCGGAGAGTGAATGGATCAAGTTCAGTCGGAGAGGGAGCAGATCGAGGTCAGTCGGAGAGGGAGCTGATCGAGGTCAGTCGGAGAGGGAGTGCATCGAGGTTAGTCAGAGAGTGGATGGATCGAGGTCAGTCGGATAGGGAACAGACCGAAGTCAGTTGGAGTGGGAGAAGATCGAGGTCAGTCGGAGGAGGAGCGGATCGAGGTCAGTCGGAGGAGGAGCGGATCGAGGTCAGTCGGTCTGGGCGTGGATCGATGTCTGTCGGAATTGGAGAGTATTGACGTCAGTCGGAGAGGGAGCGGATAGAGGTCAGTCGGAGTGGGAGTGGATCGATGTCAGTCGGAATGGGAGCGGATTGATTTCAATTGTAGAGGGAGTGGATTGAGGTCAGTCTGAGAGGGAGCGGATCGATGTCAGTCGGAGAGGGAATAGATCGAGATCAGTCGGAGAGGGCGTGGATAGATGTCAGTCGGACAGGGACCGGATCGAGGTCAGTTGGAGAGGGAGTGGATCGAGGTCATTCGGAGAGAGAACGGATTGAGGTCAGTCGGAGAGGAAGTAGTTGGAGGTCAGTCGGAATGGGAGTGGATCGAGGTCAGTTGGAGAGGGAACGAATCAAGGTCAGTCGGAGTGGGAACGAATCGAGATCAGTCGGAAAGGGAGCAGATCGAGGTCAGTCGGAGAGAGTGTGGATCAAGTTCAGTCGGAGTGGGAGCAGATCGAGGCCAGTCAGAGTGGGAGTGGATCGAGATCAGTCGGAGAGTGAATGGATCAAGGATGGTCTGAAAGGAAGAGGGAGAAGATTGAGCCCAGTCGGAGCAGGAGTGGGAGATGGAGCGGATCGAGCGGATTGAGGTCAGTCGGAGTGGGAGTGGATTGAGGTCAGTCGGATTGGGAGCGGATTGATGTCAATTGTAGCAGGAGTGGATTGAGGTCAGTCGGAGTGGGAGAGGATCAAGGTCAGTCGGATTGGGAGCAGTTAGAGGTCAGTCAGAAAGGGAGTGGATCGAGGTCAGTCGGAGAGTGGATGGATTGAGGTCAGTCGGAGAGGGAGCAGATCGAGGTCAGTTGGAGAAGGTGCGGATCGAGGTCATTCGGACTGGGAGCGAATCGAGGTCAGTCGGTCTGGGAGTGGATCGATGTCAGTCGGATTGGGAGCGGATTGATGTCAATTGTAGAGGGAGTGGATTGAGGTCAGTCGGAGTGGGAGAGGATCAAGGTCAGTCGGATTGGGAGCAGTTCGAGGTCAGTCAGAAAGGGAGCGGATCGAGGTCAGTCGGAGTGAGAGTGGATCGATGTCAGTCGGATTGGGAGCGGATTTAGATCAATTGGAGAGGGAGTGGATTGAAGTCAGTCGGAGTGGGAGCGGATCGAGGTCAGTCGGTCTGGGCGTGGATCGATGTCTGTCGGAATTGGAGAGTATTGATGTCAGTCGGAGAGGGAGCGGATGGAGGTCAGTCGGAGCGGGAGTGTATCGATGTCAGTCGGAATGGGAGCGGATTGATTTCAATTGTAGTCGGAGTGGGATAGTATCAAGGTCAGTTGGAAAAGGAGAGGGAGCGGATTGAGGTCAGTTGGAGAGGGACCGGATCGAGGTCAGTTGGAGAGGGAGTGGATCACGGTCATTCGGAGAGAGAACGAATCAAGGTCAGTCGGAGTGGGAACAAATCGAGATCAGTCGGAGAGGGAGCAGATCGAGGTCAGTCGGAGAGAGTGTGGCTCGAGGTCAGTCGGAGAGTGAATGGATCAAGTTCAGTCGGAGAGGGAGCAGATCGAGGTCAGTCGGAGAGGGAGTGGATCGAGGTCAGTTGGAGAGTGAGTGGATCAAGGTTGGTCTGAAAGGGAGAGGGAGAAGATTGAGCCCAGTCGGAGCTGGAGTGGGAGATGGAGCGGATCGAGCGGATCGATTTCAGTCGGAGAGGGAGCAATTCGAGGTCAGTCGGAGTGGGAGCGGATCGATGTCAGTTGGAGAGGCAGTGGATTGAGGTCAGTTGGAGAGGGAGTGGATCGAGGTCAATTGGAGAGGGAGTGTATCGAGGTCATTCGAAGAGGGAACGGATTGAGGTCAGTCGGAGAGGAAGCAGTTGGAGGTCAGTCGGAATGGGAGTGGATCGAGGTCAGTCAGAGAGGGAACGAATCAAGGTCAGTTGGAGAGGGAACGAATCGAGATCATTCGGAGATGGAGCAGATCGATGTCAGTCGAAGAGGGAGTGGATCGAGGTCAGTCGGAGGGTGAGTGGATCGAGGTCAGTCAGAGAGGGAGCAGATCAAGGTCAGTCGAAGAGGGAGTGGATCGAGGTCAGTCGGCGAGGGAGTGGATCAAGGATGGTCTGAAAGGGAGAGGGAGCAATTGAGCCCAGTCGGAGCAGGAGTGGGAGATGGAGTGGATCGAGTGGATCGAGGTCAGTCAGAGAGTGGATGGATTGAGGTCAGTCGGAGAGGGAGCAGATCGAGGTCAGTTGGAGAAGGTGCGGATCGAGGTCAGTCGGACTGGGAGCGAATCGAGGTCAGTCGGTCTGGGAGTGGATTGATGTCAGTCGGATTGGGAGCGGATTGATGTCAATTGTAGAGGGAGTGGATTGAGGTCAGTCAGAGTGGGAGAGGATCAAGGTCAGTCGGATTGGGAGCAGTTCGAGGTCAGTCAGAAAGGGAGGAGATCGAGGTCAGTCGGAGAGTGAATGGATCAAGTTCAGTCGGAGAGGGAGCAGATCAAGGTCAGTTGGAGAGGGAGCTGATCGAGGTCAGTCGGAGAGGGAGTGCATCGAGGTCAGTCAGAGAGTGGATGGATCGAGGTCAGTCGGATAGGGAGTGGATCGAGGTCAGTCGGTCTGGGCGTGGATCGATGTCTGTCGGAATTGGAGAGTATTGATGTCAGTCGGAGAGGAAGCGGATGGAGGTCAGTCGGAGCGGGATTGGATCGATGTCAGTCGGAATGGGAGCGGATTGATTTCAATTGTAGTCGGAGTGGGATAGGATCAAGGTCAGTTGGAAAAGGAGAGGGAGCTAATTGAGGTCAGTTGGAGTGGGAGTGGATCGAGGTCAGTCGGAGAGGGAATAGATCGAGGTCAGTCGGAGAGGGCGTGCATAGACATCAGTCGAACAGGGACCGGATCGAGGTCAGTTGGAGAGGGAGTGGATCGAGGTCCTTCGGAGAGAGAACGAATCAAGGTCAGTCGGAGAGGGAGCAGATCGAGGTCAGTCGGAGAGAGTGTGGCTCGAGGTCAGTCGGAGAGTGAATGGATCAAGTTCAGTCGGAGAGGGAGCAGATCGAGGTCAGTCGGAGTGGGAGTGGATCGAGGTCAGTCGGAGAGAGTGTGGCTCGAGGTCAGTCGGAGAGTGAATGGATCAAGTTCAGTCGGAGAGGGAGCAGATCGAGGTCAGTCGGAGTGGAAGTGGATCGAGGTCAGTCTGAGAGGGAGTGGATTGAGGTCAGTTGGAGAGGGAGTGGATTGAGGTCAGTTGGAGAGGGAGTGGATCGAGGTCATTCGGAGAGGGAACGGATTGAGGTCAGTCGGAGAGGAAGCAGTTGGAGGTCAGTCGGAATGGGAGTGGATCGAGGTCAGTCAGAGAGGGAACGAATCAAGGTCAGTTGGAGAGGGAACGAATCGAGATCATTCGGAGATGGAGCAGATCGATGTCAGTCGAAGAGGGAGTGGATCGAGGTCAGTCGGAGAGTGAGTGGATCGAGGTCAGTCAGAGAGTGAGTGGATTAAGGATGGTCTGAAAGGAAGAGGGAGAAGATTGAGCCCAGTCGGAGCAGGAGTGGGCGATGGAGTGGATCGAGTGGATTGAGGTCAGTCGGAGTGGGAGTGGACTGAGGTCAGTCGGAGTGGGAGTGGATCGAGGTCAGTCAGAGAGGGAGAGGATTAAGGTCAGTCGGACAGGACGCGGATTAAGGTCAGTCGGAGAGGGAGTGGATCAAGGTCATCAAAGATGGAACGGATCGAGGTCAGTCGGAGAGGAAGAGGATCAAGGTCAGTCTGAGAGGAAGCAGATCAAGGTCAGTCGGAGAGGAAGAGGATCAAGGTCAGTCGGAGAGGAAGTGGATCGAGGTCAGTCGGAGAAGGAATGGATCCACGTCTGTCGGAAAGGGAGCAGATCAAGGTCAGTCGGAGAGGGAGCAGATCGAGGTCAGTCAGAGAGGGAGCGGATCGAGGTCAGTCGGAGAGGCAGCGGATCGAGGTCAGTCGGAGTGGGAGTGGATCGAGGTCAGGGGTTGGAGAAGGAGCAGATCGAACTCGGTCGGAGAGGGAGAATGAGCAGATTGAGTTCAGTTGGAGAGGGAGTGGAGCAGAGGACCATTCACTGGATCCGGAGTTGGAGCTCCTGAGGTGATATCATGATTCAAAAGTGATGCAAGCCACGTGCATTGGCACCTCAGGAACCAGCCTTCGATACAGAGTGAGAAGCCCCAGGTGGGAGAGAGAGTGTAAACCCCTGATTTTTCTGGTGTTCAGTTTCTTAAGAATAGGAAGAGAAAGAGAGCGAGAGCGTGAGAAATCTGAATTTGGTGAGTAATTGGTTCCTGGTTAGTTGTTTTATAATTGCTAAGGTTTACAATGGCAGAGCACACTCCCTGGGGAATGCACCTCCTGAATATGTGGGAATCAGGGACACTTCCAGCACAGGAAGTGTGTTTGGCTGCAACTCCTGATTGACAGTATGGAGTGGTATTGATTTGGAGATGATCTCACTATGGAGCATCCCAGGCTGAGGACACCATGGATAGTGCACCTAGCCAACTGGTCACACTACCAGTAAGGAATACACAGACATAAAGCATTGGGTAACCACCAGGAAGGTGCGTAAGCAAGAGCAGGTACTGTAGGGATCCCCCTCTCAATCAGGTAGACGGTGCTGTATACCCTTGGGACACGGTTAGCCCCGAAGGGGAAAACAGCAACAGCCATGTTTGTGGCCCCACATTGGCTCTGCTGCACAACAGGGAAGGAATAAGACTGGGAAAGCTTCAGTGATAGGGGACTCGTTTGTAAGGGGAATGGGGGACAGGGAACGGACAGGCAGTTCTATAGTAGCAAATGAGACATTTGACGGTATGGTGTCTCTCTAGTACAGACAGGGACTTGTCTTCCATTTCACGGTCAATGACCAGCTCCTTCATTTTACTGACATTGAGGGAGAGACTGTTATACCATGCCACTCAGTTATCCCTTTCCTGTACTCTGTCATCTCATTGTTTGCAATCTGACGCACTATGGTGATGTCACCTGCAAACTTGCAAATGGATTTCGAGCGGAATATAGCCAGACAGTTGCGAGTGTATAACGAGTACAGTGAGGAGCTGTGTATGTAGCCTTGCTGGACACAATGGTGAGGATTATTGGGGAGGAGGGGTTGTTTGCAGTCTATGGGTCAGGAAGCCAAGGATCCAGTTGCAGAGGAGGGAGCAGAGTCATAACGCTTGGAGTTTGGAGATGGGTTTGGTTGGAATTATGGTGTTGAAGACAGAGCTAAGGCCAACAAATAGGAGTTTGCCTTGGGTGTCCTTGTTATCCAGGTGTCCAAGGATGAGCGTAGAGCAAGGTGTCTGCTGTGGACCTATTGTGATAGTAGGTGAATTGTAGTGGATCATTGTAGTCTGGGAGGTTGGAGTTTATGTGTATCATTACTAACCTCTCAAAGCACTTCATAACAATGGATGTCACATTGGAGTAATGAGAGGTTATTGAGAGATCTGTGAATAGTCCCACCAGCTGGTCCACACAGGATCTGAGTGCACAGCCAGGGACTCCATCCAGGCCAGTCGCTTCCCGGGAGTTCATTCGAAAGAAGGGGGTGGTGGGGGGGGGGGGGGGGGGGGAATCGGGGTGCCTTGCAGTGTTGTCTGGACAGAGTGTGCTGTATAATCTCTGTGCATGCTGTGCTCTGCACAACTGGAACAGGCAAAGATGGAATTTGATGGACGCTGAAGATATGGGAGAGCAACAGTGATGAGGAGATGAGCAAGAGGAGCGCCACCTACAGCATGATGGAGCACTGCAGCTGCAGACACAATAAGCCAGACAGGACCTGACTGACGCCTGGCTCCAGGTTGATATGAAGTGGCTTCAGTGATTACTCTTTGAGTGGGAATTTATTGTTGATTGAAGGGCAGGCAGTTCCTGTTTGTTTGCAGAAAAAATGCAATTTTTCTTTGCTTTTTCGTTGCCTTTGTCCATTGCTGGAAAAAAAATTGTGTTCAACCCTTTGAAGCTTTTCGATATCTGATGCTCCCACATTGAACAAGTGTTATGTTATACTGGGTGTTAGGGAAAGAGTAGCGTTCCTTTAGACAGGGGTTCTTAGATGGTGTGGTGCTAAGGATGGGTAATCCCTGTAGCTCGATTCCTGTTGCTTCAGTCACAATGGCTGCTGTTCAGACAGGTGCTGATGTAACAATACAGCTACAAATGTGCAACTGTATATGAAATGAAGTTGCATGATACTGTAATCGTTTGCTATAAATTCTGTATCTTATGATCCTGTTCCACAGCTACCGGATGAAGGAGCAGCGTTCTGAAACCTAGTGCTGAAAAACTAGTTCTGAAAACAGTAGAAAGTCCTTCAAATGGCAAGTATTGTAGCCAAAATATATTTCAATAACTCTGGTAAAACATTGAAAAGCCAGTGGAGATTTTTAAAAAGTAGAAAAATATCTCAGTTAAATAATTGTCTCACACTTACATTTTTACATTTAAATTAATGACAAACAATTCTGGAATCTCGCTTAGATAAACAGCAGGACAGAAAAACATTAATACCATTCTCCAAAAACCTCTGAAACTATCCAACCAGGAATAAAATTATGAAACTCTGTAATGTTTTCCTGCACTTTATCTTACCTTATGAATAGAAGACCAGATTCAAAAAAGTCCAAAAACTTAGAAAGCAGCAAAACAAATTCAACAAAAACCAGAAACTCTGGCCACGCTGCAGCAATTTAAATGTTACCTACAGCTCAGCACAATCCCATCAGATTATAAAACTAAAATTATCAAAGCAGCAGACAGGAAAAGAAAACAGAGATTTCAACGCAAAGCCAGCAACTCCATGCAATGAGCTGGCTTATGGTAACAAGTGAGCTATAAACTGAAAGCACAGAAGTCATTTTCTGTTTTCACAATTCTGGAAGAAGGCTTACCTGCTGGAAGTGTAAACCTGGAAAATCATCTCTGAGGATTCTCATAATTGATTTGAAGAAACCAGTGGGTGGACCATTTTCCCCACTGGCAACCTTAAAAAAAAACTCATCGGTTTGGAAATATCATCTAAGTGTATTTGTGAACCATACACCCTGCTGCTTTTGTTTTAGTTTTTTGCTGTGTTTATTCTCTTGTGGTCCACACAGTACTTCCTAATGATAATGACTAATTCTTTACCAAAAGCTAAGATAGCCTTTACTTTTCCCATTCAGGATGAACATCCAGCTAACATTCAATTAACTCTTTGTTAGCAAAGGAAAAACTTTGAAGAGATCTTTAATGTGAGTAATACATCTTTGTTTGCTGATGATACAAAGCTAGATGGGAACTTAAGATTTGTAGAGGCACAAAGGAGATATAGACAGATTAAGCTAATGGCAGCAATGTGGTAGATGTGGTATAGCATGAAAGGAGGCAATTTAGCCCATCAAGTCTGCACTGACCCTCCAAACAGCATCCCACCCAGACCCAGCTCCCCCACCCTGTAACTCCATATTTATTGTGGCCAATCCACCTAATCTGCACATCTTTGGACTGTGGCAGGAAACCAGAACTGGAAGTATCAGCAACATTGCAGCAGAAGGAAGCCATCACCATGGTCTGTTCATCCATCAGGTTCTCCAAGGCTGGTGAAGAAAGTGAGCTTGAACAATAGAGAGCAGTTTTATCCAGACACATCCTGAAAACAGGGCAATCAATGTCCTGGACGATGAGCTTAACAGGACAAGTCTGGAGACATTCTTGTGCAATTTCACATTTCTAGCATTTTTAATGCTGAATCTAACTTAGAATTACATTCTCATAAAAATCTGTGGTCAAAGCAACACACACAACAACCAGAGAATACCTAATGGTGGCTGTGGATGACATGGTGGCTCAGTGGTTAGCACTGCTGCCTCACAGTGCCACGGACCCGGGTTCAATTCCACACATCAGGCGACTGGCTGTGTGGAGTTTGCACATTCTCCCCGTGTCTGCGTGGGTTTCGTCCGGGTGCTCCGGTTTCCTCCCACAGTCCAAAGATGTGCAGGTCAGGTGAATTGGCCATGCTAAATTGCCTGTAGTGTTAGGTGCATTAGTCAGGGGTAAATGTATGGGAATTGGTCTGAATGGGTTGCTCTGTCGAGGGTCGGTGTGGACTTGTTGGCCGAAGGGCCTGTTTCCACACTGTAGGGAATCGAATCCAATCTGGACAGGCTGAATGCGTCAGCAAATGCATGGCAGATAATATGTAAATATGGATAAATGTGGGGTTATCCTGTTTGCTAGCAAAACAGGAAAAGCAGTATATTATCAGAATGGTGATTGATTTGGTAAGGGGGAGCAGCAAAGAGACCTGGGAGTCTTTGTACACCAGTCACTGAAAGGACACATGCAGATGCAGAAAGTGTTGCAGAAAGCAAGGGGCATATTGGCCTTTATTGTGAGAGGATTCGAGCACAAGAGTGGGGATGTCTTGCTGCAATTGCACACAGCTTTGGTGAGACTACACCCAGAGTACTTGTGCAGTTCTGGTCTCCTTATCGGTGGAAAGATGTTCTTGATACAGCAGGAGTGAAATGAAGGTTCACCAGCCTGATTCCTGAGATGGCAGGACCAACGTATGAATGGAGATTGGATTGGTTAGGACTATGTTCTCTGGAGTTTAGAAGAACAAGTGGGGATCTCATAGAAATGAATAAAATACTAACTGGACTAGACAAGGCATACACAGGTTGGATGTTCCCATTGACCATGGAATCCAGAACCAAGAGTCACAGATGAAGAATATGGGGTAGGCCATTTAGAATTGGGATGAGGAGAAATTTCTTCCAATGAATGGTGAGCCTATGGAATTCTCTGCTATGGAAAGCAGCTGAGGCCAAAACACAGAGACTTATATATAGTTCTTAGGGTTAAAGGGATCAATGATTATAGGGAGAAAGTGGGAACAGTGGATGTGTCATAGTCATACTGAATGGCAGAGGAGGCTCATAAGGGCAGTTAGCCTAATCCTGCTCCTATTAGCCATGTTTCTGAATTTTGTTTTTTGGGTGAAGAGTAAGACTAGAAATATTTCACACTGAATGACAGATGTCTTTTTCTCAAAATATACAGGTGAAGTACTTTTACTTTCAATAGCTTGGCCTGCAGTGGTGTTTTAAAAGGCAAAATTCATCCAAAATTGACTAAATCAATGCAAAGGATCAAAAAAGTTCAAGCTCAAACTTCATCCAGCATTAATCAAGTTCCCAAGACCTTCCGCACCACCACCAAAAATTGTGCTGAAGTCTACCTTGTTAGACAAGGTGATGAAAGGGTTAATGTTAAAAACAGCATTAAGTTCCAACCAATCTAATAATTTCTCACAGCCTGAGGCAGGAAACTTAAGAGAAGAGCTCTGGATTTCGAAGAGGATATATGTGCCCTTTATGGTTCCTAACCACCTTAGTAACAATGTCTAAGGAACCAATGTAAATCTGCCCAAGATAGGTTATGACATTACTCTGGATAGATACATGAATAGGAAAGTTTCAGAGGGATATGGGCGGGGAGCAGGCAAGTGGGACTAGTTTAGTTTAGGATTATGTTCGACATGAACTGGCTGGACTGAAGCATCTGCTTCTGTGCTGTATGACGTTTTGACTCTATAACTCCATGATTGGTGAGACTTATCTCTGAACCTACTGACCTATCACTGATCCACAAAACAACTTTCAGATATTTTCTAATCAACCTATTCAGAGATATTATACACCTCTGGAGATGGTGGGGCTTGAACCTGTGGCTCCTGGTCGAGAGATAGAGATGCTATCACTGCATCCACAAGAACCCTTAAAATATGGTAGTATTTGTGGAGGAATAGAGTCATTGAGTTATAGCGATGTACAGCACGCAAACAGACCCTTCAGTCTAACCCATCCATACTGACCAGATATTCCAACCCAATCTAGTCCTACCTCCCAGCACCCTGCCCATATCCCTCTAAACCCTTCCTATTCATATACCCATCCAAATGCCTCTTAAATGTTGCAATTGTACCAGCCTCCACCACATCCTCTGGCAGCTCATTCCATACACGTACCACCCTCTGCGTGAAAAAGTTGCCCCTTAGGTCTCTTTTATATCTTTCTCCTCCCACCCTAAACCTATGCCCTCTAGTTCTGGACTCCCCCACCCCAGGGAAAAGACTTTGTCTATTTATCCTATCCATGCCCGTCATGATTTTATAAACCTCTATACGGTCACCCCTCAGCCTCCGATGCTCCAGGGAAAACAGCCCCAACCTGTTCAGCCTCTCCCTATAGCTCAAATCCTCCAACACTGGCAACATCCTTGTAAATCTTTTCTGAACCCTTTCAAGATTTATAACATCTTTCCGATAGGAAGGAGACCAGAATTGCATGCAATATTCTAACAGTGGCCTAACCAATGTCCTGTATAACCGCAAAATGACCTCCCAACTCCTGTACTCATTACTCTGACTAATAAAGGAAAGCATACCAAATGTCTTCTTCACTATCCTAGCTACCTGTGACTCTACTTTCAAGGAGCTATGAACCTGCATTCCAAGGTCTCTTTGTACACTAACACTCCCTAGGTCCTTACCATTAAGTGGATAAGTCCTGCTAAGATTTGCTTTCCCAAAATGCAGCACCTCACATTTATCTAAATTAAACTCCATCTGCCACTTCTCAGCCCATTGGCCCATCTGATCAAGATCCTGTTATAATCTGAGGTAACCTTTTTAGCTGTCCACTACACCTCCATTTTTGGTGTCATCTGCAAACTTACTAACTATACCTCCTATGTACACATCCAAATCATTTATATAAATGATGAAAAGTAGTGGACCCAGCACCAATCCTTGTGGCACTCCACTGGTCACAGATCTCCAATCTGAAAAACAAATTCCACCACTACCCTCTGTCTTCTACATTTGAGCCAGTTCTGCATCCAAATGGCTAGTTTTCCATGGATTTCATGAGATCTAACCCTGCTCACCAGTCACCCATGGGGAATCTTGTCGAATGCTTTACTGAAATCCATATAGATCACATTTACTGTTCTGCCCTCATCAATCCTCTTTGTTATTTCTTCAGAAAACACAATCAACTTTGTGAGACATGACTTCCCATGCACAAAGCCATGCTGACTATCCATAATCAGTCCTTGCCTTTCCAAATTGATGAATATCCAGTCCCTCAGGATTCCCTCCAACAACATGCCCACCACCGATGTCAGGCTCACTGGTCTATAGTTCCCTGGCTTGTCCTTACCACCCTTCTTAAATAATGGCACCACATTGCAATCACCATGTACAATCAGAGCTATGCTTAATCAATGTTTTCAGACATTTTATGACACACCCCTTGGAGCATGTGGTTCTTTAACCCAGATTTTCTAGCCCAGAGGGATTAGAGACATTACCATTGAGCCAAAAAGGACCTTCCAGAATGTCTTTCAATGAACGTGCTAATGTAACTTGAACTTAATTGCTATCAAGCAATAAACTGCATCTTGTTAAGACATGAACCTCTTTTTGGGAAGAGTCACCAGTGGTTCCGCCTTCCCCAATGTAAACCAATTAGGAACTTAGACCCAGTCTAGAAAAGGGGAGTGGTAACAGTGTTCTTGTACGTACAAATAACCCATACCTACCCACAAAGGTAATCAACTTCAATTGGATAACACTGCTCTAATCTCCACAACCACTTTGAAACAGGCTGGCTGTAAGAGTAAAAAGTGAGGTCTGCAGATGCTGGAGATCAGAGCTGAAAATGTGTTGCTGGTTAAAGCACAGCAGGTTAGGCAGCATCCAAGGAACAGGAAATTCGACGTTTCGGTTCCTGATGAAGGGCTCTGGCCCGAAACGTCGAATTTCCTGTTCCTTGGATGCTGGCTGAAAGAGTAGGCTTGTGGTGCTGTTCCTGTCAGCCATGGGAACCCAGAGTAATGAACACAAGCACCAATTAGCCTCCAGCTACTTGCGGTGCAGCCTACACAGCATAGCATGCTTGGACAGAACTCCAGCTTGGACATTGCCACATACACACTGCAAGCTTCAATAGTGACCAGATTGTGACACTGAGCAGGATTTCCAAAAGTGCAAGGAGTTATTGACTGCACATCTGTTACTCTGCATTTCAATGGACAGTTGTATTAGAATCACAAAGAATACCACTCCTTTAATATGGAGTTGGAGTGTGACTGGCTTGTCATTAATGCATGCCAACGTATTACCCTCCAAATGGTGCCCGCAACAGAGCTCATATCTGCAATTAATGGATAGGTGCATCAGAGCACTTTTTACATTCGATCCCCCCTTGAGGATGAGAGTGCAGTTATGAGCCAGGCCGCTCCAGTGTCAAAAGGCAAAAGTGCTGAAGGGGAGCTTTGGGCTGAGGGAAAGGATTGGGATAGAAATCAAAAGCTCCAAAGTCACACCATTTGCAGCATACCAGTTAGCAGGATGAGGGGACGCTGGGACTTCAGAAGGGGTGCATGACAAAAATCAACCTGCACATTCTCAGGGACACCGGCCGAAGTGGCCACAGTCACTGCTAATCGCTGAATAATTTGTGGCATCATCTTCTCCTGAGAGCTCAGAAGATGCAAGTGTGCCTGTTGCCCACTGGTTTAACATTTGGCATAACCTTGTAATATAAGAGAGATGGAAGACTGTCTGTGAGTACGTTGTATTGTGCTTCAGTAATGTGCCTGACATAACTGAACAGCCAGAAGTCCATAGAGGCTGTAAGAAAGAAGTGTGAAGCTGGCAGAATGGGTAAATGTGAGGCTGAGATGGAACACTTGAGTAACGGCCATTGTGCAATTTTGGGTTTGGTGATGTTGTGGTTTGGAACAGGCATTTGAGAAGACAAACACTGACTTGACTACCTGTTTGAGGCCATTGATCTTTTTCCAGCACCACAACCAAATAATTTAGCATCATAGAGATGTACAGCATGGAAACATACCCTTCGGTCCAACCTGTCCATGCTGACCAGATATCCCAACCCAATCTAGTCCCACCTGCCAGCACTTGGCCCATATCTCTCCAAACCCTTCCTATTCATATACCCATCCAAATGCTTTTTAATGCTGCAATTGTACCAGCCTCCTTCACTTCCTCTGGCAGCTCATTCCATACACGTACCACCCTCTGTGTGAAAATGTTGCCCCTTAGGTCTCTTTTATATCTTTCCCCTCTCACCCTAAACCTATGCCCTCTAGTTCTGGACACCCCCACCCCAGGGAAAAGATCTTGTCTACTTATCCTATCCATGTCCCTCATGATTTTGTAAACCTCTATAAGGTCATCTCTCAGCCTCCGACGCTCCAGGGAAAACAGCCCCAGTCTGTTCAGCCTCTCCCTATAGCTCAAATCCTCCAACCCTGGCAACATCCTTGTAAATCTTTTCTGAACCCTTTCAGGTTTCACAACATCTTTCCGATAAGAAGAAGACCAAAATTGCATGCAATATTCCAAAAGTGGCCTAACCAATGTCCTGTACAGCTGCAACATGGCCTCCCAACTTCTGTACTCAATACTCTGACCAATAAAGGAAAGTATACCAAATGCCTTCTTCACTATCCTATCTACCTGCATCTCTACTTTGAAGGAGCTATGAATCTGTACTCCAAGGTCTCTTTGTTCAGCAACATGCCTGAGGACCTTACCATTAAGTGTATAAGTCCTACTAAGATTTACTTTCCCAAAATGCAGCACCTCACATTTATCTAAATTAAACTCCATCTGCCACTCCTCAGCCATATGTCCCATCTGATCAAGATCCTGTTGTACTCTGAGGTAACCTTCTTCACTGTCCACTACATCTCCAATTTTGGTGTCACCTGCAAACTTACTAACTACACCGCTTATGCTCACATCCAAATCATTTATACGAGCGATGAAAAGTATTTGCGTCAGGTTCCTCGAATTAAGTTCCACGGCTATTTGCTCCCATTCCATCATGGCCTGTATCTGGAGGGCCTCCTCATTCCTGTCAGGACTTGACATGTTTTTTTTCCAGTTCTTGAGCTTTCTATGCCATATAGCAGAACTGAGAATACTCTCTAGTCTTCTAGGCTGCATGCCACAATCATGGTGCTGCCTTTAAACTGTGTGTGATTAATGGAGAAGATAATTTAATCTTGGTCTAAATTGCAGGTAGCACGGGAACAACAGCCAGTCTTTGTCAATAATGTTAACTTCCAAATGAATGTAGCTTTTCTGACCCAACAGGTGGGATTTACATTTTTTCCTTATCTCCTTTGAACCAGTGGATAAGTATATTGCTTCTCTTTATTTCACTACTTGTCTTACTCTATTATTAATGCACTTTATAATCAGTCTTAATGGCTGAACGGTACATGCCTGAGTTGTGTGCTATAACAAAGGTACAAGTGTGTGTGAGGCTTTGGGTATGTTATCGTACATAATTCTTTCATTGTCTTTTAGATGCATGAAAGGACAAATTGAAAGCATTAAGTTTACCTCTGGGCATCAACTATTAAAAATGATAATCTCAGTTTGTTATACATTAGAAATCAGTGGCAGTATGCCACTAATTTGACATAGAAAAGTACACTGAGGCTGCTTACATGGGGTAGAGTTATGATCCAAGAACCTGTCAAACAGAATTCAAAGATTTCCTTTATGTATTATTGGATGAAATGTTCTTAAAATGAAAGCATCAAATTTAACTATAGTTTTATAAACCGGTACGTACTATCATTCACAGATAGGACATTTCTATCACACAGTGAGGTATCTACTCACATGCCAATATGTTCAATATCTGCAGATCATACACATTGCCTTAGATTCACGTGCATCAACAATTAAAAATTCATTCATGTGGGCTTTGCTGGCTAGGCCAGTATTGTCGGTCCTGAAGATGGTGATCTGCTCTATAATTATCGAAATCCTTAGCGTGCAGAGGCACCAAAATTGCTGTTAGAAAGCGAGTCAGTATTTTGACCCAGCCACTATGAAGTGATAGTAATGTAGGTCCAAGTCCGTACGGCATGTGGCTTGGATGGGACCCATGCTTCTGCTGTTAAAGGGTGAGTGGTAGAGGTCAAAGGTTTAAAAGATGCTGTTGGAGGAGTTTTGCTGGGTTTGTTTGTGGATGTGGTGCTGATCAAGTGGCTATTTTGTCATGGATGAATCCAACTTCTTCAGTGTTGCTAGAGAGTATTCCATTGTGCCCTTGACTTATGCCTTGTAGATAGTGGAGAGCCTTTGAAGAGAAAAGAAGTGATTTACAGTCCACAGAACCCCTGGTCTTGGACCTGCTTGTGTGGCATAGTATTTACATAGCTGGTCCAGTTCTGTTCTAGTTAATGGCAATCAGCAGCAAATTGATAGCAGGGGAATTTAATGATGACTGGTATTACCATCGTTGAAGGGTGATGGTTAGATTTTTTAGATGGTTGATAGTTATTGTTGGTTCTGTGGCATGAATGTCATTTGCAACTTGTAAGGCTAAGCTGGAATGTTGTCCCTGTTCTGATTTGATGTTGAAGGGGGGTGATGAAACAGCTGAAGATGGCTGTGCTTCGGCCACAACTAACTTCCTTTGTGTTAGGTATGACTCCACCAGCAGAGTGATTTCTCCTTGACACCAGCTTTTCTCAGACATCTTGATGCTCAAATTTACACTCAGTAAATTTGATGTCAAGTACATTCACTGTAACCTCATCTCTGGTTTTCACCTCTATGGTCCATGTTTGGACCAAGGCTGAGATGAAGTCAGTAGCTGAACGGTCCAGGCAGAATCTAAATTGAGCATCAGTGAGCAGGTTATTCCTTTCCAAGTGCCACTTGGGAGCAGTGTTGATGACTCCTTCCATCACTTTGCTGATGATTGAGAGTAGACTGATGGGCAGTAATCGAACATTTCAAACATGTCTTGGTTTTGTGTACAGAACATACCTGGGCAATCTTTCACATTGATGAGTTGATGTTGTAACTGTACTCAACAACTATGAAGACAGCTGATGTCTTACAAGGATTGTCAATGATGCTACATGGATAGAACTGAAAATGCTGTTGGGTGTGTACTGTAGGCCTTCAAATGATCAAATATGTAATCAAATTTCAGAGAAGTTTAAGAATTATAAGGAAGTAATGGTAGGGATTCTAACTACCCAAATATTAGTTAATGAAGTTTTAGTATACAAGATAGGGAAGGAGAAAAAATCTTAAACTCCGTTCAGGGGAACATTTTTAGCCTATCAAGGGAGAGGGCAGCTGTGGACCTAATGTTCAGAAATTAGTCTGGGAAGATGGAAGATGAATCTAAAGATAAATTTGGAGAAATTTGGAGATATTGATCATAACTCAATTTGAGTTAAGATAGTTATGGAAAAGGATAAAGATGCTCAAAGATAAACGTTCTAAATTGGGGAAAGGCTAATTTTCCTCAGATCAGATAATATTTCACTCAAGCAGATACTTGCAGATAAAACTGTCAGGCATTCAAGGAGGAAATAGCAAGACTACAGAGCATGTATGTTCCTGTCAAGCCAAAGGGTAGGACCAACACTGGAGAACCCAGGTTGTCAGAGATTTAAAGGTTAGGATTCAGAAAAAGAAGCTTCTGGCAGATACCAAGGGCTCAATATGGCAGAGTTTCTGGAGGAGTAAAAAAAGGCTTGAAGCAAAAACACTTTTTTCTTACCCTAGAGTTAAAATACAAACTAAAGAAAGAAGAATTGGTATAACTTAATTTTATTGGAAAACTTAACAGAAAAATAGATAATTTAACTATTACACAGCAACCTTTCCAATATAGTTACATTGTGCAAACACACCATTGGTAGAGGCAAATTTAGTAAAACAGCTTGTCTCACATGCTATTCTGGGGCAGGAAGTGAATCCCAGCTTTTAGCTGGAGGGGAGAGAAGAATAACAGCTTCCACATCGAGCCTAAAGACAACTGCAAGTTAACGCTAAAATTCTGATTCGGTGGGAGCTTGACCCCACCCATTCAAGCTGCTTTTACTGTTCCAATCTTTGAAAAGACTTCTAAGGCCTCACAAGCTGTTTACTTTATTAGCTTGGAACAGATCTCTCAGCAGTTCTGTCTCAACCTACTTTCATTAAAACAAAGGACAAAATACACCTCTTAAAGCCATAGTATCACCACACCGCCCCCCTTAAAACATAAACTATCAATATACAAAAATGACTTCATTTATTAAAAACCTTCAGTCTTAGGCTATTAGTACGGTACAATACAGTTCGCCTGTACCTGTGTTTTTGTTTTTGCCGCTGTTTACCTATTATTTACTTATCTATGCTACTTAACTATGGGATCTGCCTGTATTGTCCTCAAGATAAAGCTTTTCACTGTGTCCCGGTACACATGACAATAAATTCAATTCAATTCAATATACGGTACATTGACTCTAAACATGCAAACATTTACTACTACAGTCCATTTCAGTCTATTTTCTCTGCCACTGAATGCCTCTGTCTTCAATCATTAAAGTCGCGACAACGCATCAGAAATTACATTCTCTCATCCTGCCACGTGTATAAGTTTCAAATTAAATGGCTACAATAATAAGCTCCATCTAAATAGTCTGAAATTTCTATTTTTAATTTTTTGTAAAAATTTGAAGGGGTAATGATCAGTATGTAGCATTGTCTCAGCTGTGTTACTGGCAACATAAATGTTGAAATGTTGCAGCACCAACACCAAACTCAAGGTCTCTTTCTCAATTGTGCAATATTTCTGTTGATAAATATTCAGCTTGTCAGAAAACTTCCCAATACGTCTTTATATTCTCTCATTGTCTTCTTGTAGGAGTACGACACCAACATTGATAGCCACTTTGAATGGCTTTGCATAGTTAGGTGGTGCTAACACTGGAGCAGTGGTCAACAGCTTTCAGCTTGTCAAATGCCTTCTGACACTCTTCTATTCACTGAAATTTTGCACTACTTCAACAGGTCAATCAGTGGAGCTCCCACGCTGCTAAATTTGATACAAATGTCTGATAAAAAACATTCAGTCCCACGAATCTTAGTACTTCCCTCTCTGTTGATGGTAGAAGAAAGTCCCTAAGAACCTTTGTTTTCACATCCTGTGGGGCCATCTGTCTGTATCCAATGACATGGCCCTGGAATGGGACATTTGGGTTTTTGCAAACTCACATTAACCAGGTTTACCACCAAGCCTGCCTCCTGAAGTTGATCGAATAATGCTGCTAGATGCTCCAAACATTCCTTCCATGTGTGACTAAAAATCAGCAGATTATCAAAGTATACCACACAATTGGGTAATCCTGAAATGATTTTATTGATGGTCTTTGAAATGTGACTGGTGCAGGTTTCACACCAAAAAACATGACTTTAAACTGGTACAGTCCATTTAGCGTTATGAAAGCTGAAAGTTCCTTTACTCTTCGGATCAACATACCTGCCAGTATCATCTGAATAAGCCCAGTTTCAAAATGTGTAACTTGTCCCATCTTGTCAATACAGTCTTTTAAACTTGGAATAGAATATGAATCAGGTTGTGTAACTGCATTGACCGTGCGATAGTTCACACATTAGTCATTAAGTACTATTTGGTTTTGGCACCATGACTATGGGTGACTGCATTCACTTCAATTATATTGTCTTTGAGAATGATTTCAATTTCTTTTGGAACCTGTACCAACCTTAGAGAATTAAGTGTATAAGAATATTGCTTAATTGGAACAGCATTTCCTATATCTACATCATGCATAATCATGTTAGTACTTATTCCCACATACCTCTCATGTGATTGTAATAAATCTTTCAGATCATTTTGATTTTCCTCTGGAAGGTGGCTCAATAATTTATACAAAATTTTGAGAACTTTCTCATTGTCCAATTTATTTTGAAGAATGTCTAATTCAGAATCATCTGAATTTGTTTCTTCACGCTGTGTTTTAACCAGTATGACATTTTCTTTTTTTCTTTCCTTCCTTAACAAAATACCATTTGAGCATATTCACATGACTCATTTTCTTATCTGAATACCTATTAAATAATTCACCTGAATCAATTTCCTTCAGATTTGACAAGGCAGACTAAACCTTGCTTTGAAAGATTCACCTACCATTAATCATGATACTAACACTTTATCTCCTCTAGCAGAACCACGGATTTTTGGTTTCTTGTCTGCTTCCTGTTTCACCACATGCTGTGCTACTTTTAAATGTTGTCCAGCCAACTCACCAACTAATTTAATCTCTTCCTAAAATCTGATACAAGTCCAAATATGTAGTCTCTGAACTTTGCCTCACCAATTTCTCCTTAATTAATTTCAGTGGTTCTCTTACGTTATGCCGAAAAGAATGCAAATGGACTGAGTTTAGTTGATTCATTAGGTGCATCCCTAATTAAAAGAGGTACAAATGGAATTCCTTTATCCTAATACTCTGGATAGTCTTGGAAACAAGCCCTCAACATGGTATTTAAAGTTTGATTCCACTGTTCTAATGCTCCCTATGATTCTGGATGGTACACAGTGGACTTGAATTGTTTTATTCTTAAGCTATCCATAACTTTCTGAAATCACTTTGATGTAAAATTTGACGCTTCTTCTGATTGTATTCCGGTGAGTTATCCGTATCTAGTGAAACATTTGAGTAACTCTTCTGCAATCATTTTAGCCTTGACACTGAGTTATAGAATGACTTCTGGAAATCTAGTAAACACACATATTATGGTCAACAAATACTGATTCACATTTTTTATTTCAGGTGAGGGTCCTACACAATTAATTAAGACTCTTGTAAAGTTTCCTCAAATCTAGGAATGGGTATTAAGGGTATTGGTTTTATCACTGTCTGAGGTTTTCCTATCACCTGACACATGATATGTCCAGGAACATTCAACTACATCTTTCTACAGTCCAGGCCAAAAAAAATTGTTTTTGTACTCTGGCTTGAGGTTTTCTTACTCTCAAATGACCTCCTACTGGTAGTTCTTATGCCACTTGCAATACCTCCTTTCTATGTACCACCATAGAGTCATAGAGATGTACAGCATGGAAACAGACTCTTCAGTCTAACCCGTCCATGCCTACCAGATATCCCAACCCAATCTATTCCCACCTGTCAGCACCCGGCCCATATCCCTCCAAATCCTTCCTATTCATATACCCATCCAAATGCCTCTTAAATGTTGCAATTGTACCAGCCTCCACCACATCCTCTGGCAGCTCATTCCATACACGTACCACCCTCTGTGTGAAAACGTTGCCCCTCAGGTCTCTTTTATATCTTTCCCCTCTCACCCTAAACCTATGCCCCTCTAGTTCTGGACTCCCCAACCCCAGGGAAAAGACTTTGTCTATTTATCCTATCCATGCCGCTCATAATTTTGTAAACCTCTATAAGGTCACCCCTCAGCCTCCGACGCTCCAGGGAAAACAGCCCCAGCCTGTTCAGCCTCCCCCTGTAGCTCAAATCCTCCAAGCCTGGCAACATCGTTGTAAATCTTTTCTGAACTCTTTCAAGTTTCACAACATCTTTCCAATAGGAAGGAGACCAGAATTACACACAATATTCCAACAGTGGCCTAACCAATGTCCTGTACAGCCGCAACATGACCTCCCAGCTCCTGTACTCAATACTCTGACCAATAAAGGAAAGCATACCAAACGCCTTCTTCACTATCCTATCTACCTGCAACTCCACTTTCAAGGAGCTATGAACCTGAACTCCAAGGTCTCCTTGTTCAGCAAAACTCTCTAGGACCTTACCATTAAGTGTATACGTGCTGCTAAGATTTGCTTTCCCAAAATGCAGTACCTCACATTTATCTGAATTAAACTCCATCTGCCACTTCTCAGCCCATTGGCCCATCTGGTCCAGATCCTGTTGTAATCTGAGGTAACCCACTTCGCTGTCCACTACACCTTCAATTTTGGTGTCATCTGCAAACTTACTAACTGTACCTCTTATGCTTGCATCCAAATCATTTAGGTAAATGACAAAAAGTAGAGGACCCAGCACCAATCCTTGTGGCACTCCACTGGTCACAGGCCTCCAGTCTGAAAAACAACCCTCTACCATCACCCTCTGTCTTCTATCTTTGAGCCAGTTCTGTTTCCAAATGGCTAGTTCTCCCTGTATTCCATGAGATCTAACCTTGCTAATCAGTCTCCCATGGGCAATCTTGTCGAACGCCTTACTGAAGTCCATATAGATCACACCTACTGCTCTGCCCTCATCAATCTTCTTTGTTAGGTCTTCAAAAAACTCAATCAAGTTTGTGAGACATGATTTCCCACGCACAAAACCATGTTGACTATCCATAATCAGTCCTTGCCTTTCCAAATACATGTACATCCTGTCCCTCAGGATTCCCTCCAACAACCTGCTCACCACCGAGGTCAGGCTCACCGGTCTATAGTTCCCTGGCTTGTCTTTACCACCCTTCTTAAACAGTGGCACCACGTTTGCCAACCTCCAGTTTTCCGGCAACTCACCTGTGACTATCGATGTTACAAATATCTCAGCAAGAGGCCCAGCAATCACTTCTCTAGCTTCCCACAGAGTTCTTGGGTACACCTCATCAGGTCCTGGAGATTTATCCACCTTTAACCATTTCAAGACATCCAGCACTTCCTCCTCTGTAATATGGACATTTTGTAAGATGTCACCATCTATTTCCCTACAGTTTATATCTTCCATATCCTTTTCCACAGTAAATACTGATGCAAAATATTCATTTAGTATCTCCCCCATTTTCTGTGGCTCCACACAAAGGCCACCTTGCTGATCTTTGAAGGGCCCTATTCTCTCCAAAGTTACCCTTTTTTCCTTAATATATTTGTAAAAACCCTTTGGATCCTCCTTAATTCTATTTGCCAAAGTTATCTCATGTCCCTGTTTTGCCCTCCTGATTTCCCTCTTAAGTATACTCCTACTTCCGTTATACTCTTCTAAGGATTCACTCAATCTATCCTGTCTATACCTGACATATGCTTCCTTCTTTTTCTTAACCAAACCCTCAGTTTCTTTAGTCATCCAGCATTCCCTATACCTAGCAGCCTTCCCTTTCATCCTGACAGGAATATACTTTCTCTGGATTCTTGTTATCTCATTTCTGAAGGCTTCCCATTTTCCAGCCTTCCCTTTACCTGCGAACATCTGCCCCCAATCAGCTTTTGAAAGCTCTTGCCTAATACCGTCAAAATTGGCCTTTCTCCAATGTAGAACTTCAACTTTTAGATCTGGTCTATCCTTTTCCATCACTGTTTTAAATCTAATAGAATTAAGGTCGCTGGCCCCAAAGTGCTCCCCCACTGACACCTCAGTCACCTGCCCTGCCTTATTTCCCAAGAGTAGGTCAAGTTTTGCACCTTCTCTAGTAGGTACATCCACATACTGAATCAGAAAATTGTCTTGTACACACTTAAGAAATTCCTCTCCATCTAAACCTTTAACACTATGGCAGCCCCAGTCTATATTTGGAAAGTTACAATCCCCTATCATAACTACCCTATTATTCTCACAGATAGCTGAGATCTCCTTACAAGTTTGTTTCTCAATTTCCCTCTGACTAGTGAGTAATACAACTTGATGAACTTCTGCCCATTTTCCATCTGCCTGAATATGTAATGGTCTCCATTTCCTCATCAAAATATTCTTCTTCTGTGTATGCTTGATAGAACTGCTTTAGTTTTCACTTGCTGTGGTAATTCAGCTAGCTTCTGTGAACTAAAAATATCCACTTTATCCTCCACCTGTTCTTGTTTTTCTCCAACCATTTGATCAAATATGGTCTCTGATCATTGAACTTCACTTCCCTATCTTTACTCCTTGATTTCTTTTCCTATTTCAACCTGTTGCTTTGAGACTTTGTTACCACACAGCCAAGAAACATTCCAGGATATACTTCCTGTAACACCTCAGTTGTCTGACTTTCACTGGCTTTTCAACCACAATATCCATCACTCCTCCCTGTGATCCAGTAATATCATTACCACAATATCCATCACTCCTCCCTGTGATCCAGTAATATCATTACCACAATATCCATCACTCCTCCCTGTGATCCAGTAATATCATTACCACAATATCCATCACTCCTCCCTGTGATCCAGTAATATCATTACCACAATATCCATCACTCCTCCCTGTGATCCAGTTATATCATTACCACAATATCCATCACTCCTCCCTGTGATCCAGTTATATCATTACCACAATATCCATCACTCCTCCCTGTGATCCAGTAATATCATTACCACAGTATCCATCACTCCTCCCTGTGATCCAGTTATATCATTACCACAATATCCATCACTCCTCCCTGTGATCCAGTAATATCATTACCACAGTATCCATCACTCCTCCCTGTGATCCAGTAATATCATTACCACAATATCCATCACTCCTCCCTGTGATCCAGTAATATCATTACCACAATATCCATCACTCCTCCCTGTGATCCAGTTATATCATTACCACAATATCCATCACTCCTCCCTGTGATCCAGTAATATCATTACCACAGTATCCATCACTCCTCCCTGTGATCCAGTTATATCATTACCACAATATCCATCACTCCTCCCTGTGATCCAGTTATATCATTACCACAATATCCATCACTCCTCCCTGTGATCCAGTAATATCATTACCACAGTATCCATCACTCCTCCCTGTGATCCAGTTATATCATTACCACAATATCCATCACTCCTCCCTGTGATCCAGTAATATCATTACCACAGTATCCATCACTCCTCCCTGTGATCCAGTTATATCATTACCACAATATCCATCACTCCTCCCTGTGATCCAGTTATATCATTACCACAATATCCATCACTCCTCCCTGTGATCCAGTAATATCATTACCACAGTATCCATCACTCCTCCCTGTGATCCAGTTATATCATTACCACAATATCCATCACTCCTCCCTGTGATCCAGTAATATCATTACCACAGTATCCATCACTCCTCCCTGTGATCCAGTAATATCATTACCACAATATCCATCACTCCTCCCTGTGATCCAGTTATATCATTACCACAGTATCCATCACTCCTCCCTGTGATCCAGTTATATCATTACCACAGTATCCATCACTCCTCCCTGTGATCCAGTTATATCATTACCACAGTATCCATCACTCCTCCCTGTGATCCAGTTATATCATTACCACAGTATCCATCACTCCTCCCTGTGATCCAGTTATATCATTACCACAGTATCCATCACTCCTCCCTGTGATCCAGTTATATCATTACAAGGATAAATTGTATCTCTGCAACAGAGAATTTCTCTATTATCCTACCACCACTTCACCACTTTTCATTGGATTCTCCAACTACAGTTTATACAATAGAACACAGCTGTTCTCACTATGCTTTCCACATGTTACCATCTTTTCTATCAATACTCCTTCTAAATTCCATATCTCCTCATCTTTTCTCATCAAAGATTGACTTGCTCCCGTACCTCTGAAACTTCAAATTTCTTCACCTGCTTTTCCTGGTATACATGAATAAATCTTACCCATGCAAGTAAATTCTTTAAAGAGATCTGGCACTTTCTTCTTAACCAATTCCTGATCAGGTTGTGCATTCTTTTGCAGCTTTTTTGATTAGATTCCCTACAATGGGGAAACAGGGCCTTCGGGCCAACAAGTCCACACCAACCCTCTGAAGAGTAACCCACTCAAACCCATTTCCCTCTGACAAATGCACCTAATACTATGGGCAATTTAACATGTCCAATTCACCTGACCTGCACATCTTTGGACTGTGGGAGGAAAACGAAGCGCCTGAAGGAAACCCACGCAGATGCAGGGAGAACGTGCAACCTCCACACAGACAGTCACCTGAGGTTGGAATCGAACCTGGGACCCTGGTGCTGTGAGGCAGCAGTGCTAACCACTGTGCTACCATGCCACCCACTTGTTAGCTTCCACTATACTTTCTTTTACCACTTCAACAAAGCTCACTGGCTTATCCTGTTTTCCCAGATCCGTCTTCCCAGTACTTTTTCTAAACCACAACAATGTGACTTCATGTGACCTACTTCATTGCCGTGAAAGATTAGATTAGATTACTTACAGTGTGGAAACAGGCCCTTCGGCCCAACAAATCCACACCGACCCGCCGAAGCGCAACCCACCCATACCCCTACGTTTACACCTTTACCTATCACTATGGGCAATTTAGCACGGCCAATTCACTAACCTGCACATCTTTGGACTGTGGGAGGAAACCGGAGCACCCGGAGGAAACCCACACAGACACGGGGAGAACGTGCAAACTCCACACAGTCAGTCGCCTGAGGCGGGAATTGAACCCAGGTCCCTGGCACTGTGAGGCAGCAGTGCTAACCACTGTGCCACCGTGCCGCCCAAAGCTCCTGAGCTTTGTAACTTCTCTTTCCCCTTCATGTGTTTCCTTTGTACCCTGTGGTAAGCTACCTTTACTATCTTCAACAAGATCTCCTTTTCCCTTACCACCTGAGGATTTCACTTTCCTCCAATCTTTATGGGTAAGTTAATAGAATGACTATACAGCAATTGTTTCAATATGGTAGCATCCCATAAACGTACATTTGGCAAAGGCACATTCAGTAAAATAGATTGTCTCACATGCAATTCTAGCAGCAGGAAGAGAACCCCAGCTTTCAGCTGTAACAGAGAGAGGAAAAAGAGCTTCCTCATCCAGCTTCAAGACCCCAGCAACTGCTGAAAGCTAAACCTCAAAGCCTGACTCTCTGGGAGCTTGACCCCACCCATCCACATTGCTTCTACTGTTCCAGCTTTAAAATATACCTCACAACCCACACACTGTTTACTTTACTGCTTTGGACCAGATTGCTGGATACCTCTGTCTCAACCTCTCTTCATTAAAAAAGAACAAAATATACCTCTTAAAACCATCGTATTGTCACAGTGGACAGAATAAAGGAAAACCCAAAAGGCTTTTTTTAAATATACAAAGTGCAAGAGAATATCTATGTAAAGGGTGGGGCTCATTAAGGACTGAGGGTGGGCTGAATAACTTTGTTCTGTGTTGTAAACCATTATGAGTCTACAATATCAAGGTGCCAAGTACGAATACTATATTTCCTATCCCAATGCAATAACTGTAGCATCATTCATGTTTTACAAGAGAATACATAGGTTTTTTTTCTCTGCATGCCTCCTTTTTTCTTGTCTATATCCTATAGCAAGCTACTCCCAAAGGCTCATGTACATTTTGTTGGAATGGTTGTCAGCATATTTATAAGAGTGGCACAATGTAGATATTTCCTTCCAAATTTCCCTTCCTTTTTTCAAGAGAAGTGTATGGTCTTTGCTTGGGCCGGGTGCTGGCAGGTGGGAGTAGATTGGGTTGGGATATCTGGTCGGCATGGACGGGTTGGACCTAAGGGTCTATTTCCATGCTGTACATCTCTATGACTCTTTGACTCTATGGTAGCTTTAAAAAGCAATGCAGCTTAGATAGGGCAACAGATGGAACCCACAATCCAACATTTTATGCCACCAAACAGTTGTGCTGAACTATTATGCCATCTTTACTCATGGTTAGGACCTGCATCATCCCTCTCTTCTTTCACAATATCTATTCCCGTTTGACTGACCTTTTAAATGTAGGTAAATACCACTCTATAACTCTTTCTATTTTTTCACCTTTGGTGATGTCACGCAGTGTGAATCATGGCTCTTTCCTTAGTTTCTTAATAAAAGTGTCTCATGGGCTTGTTACTGGATGGTGTGCAAAGCCAATCAAGATAACTCCATCCTTCAAGTTTCTTTATGGGGAATGTCTGACCTCTGCTCTGTGTCATTCCACTGAGCATCAAGAACATGTGAAAAATCATCGTCATAAACCTTTATCCTACTTCCCCATGGTGCCCATGCCAGGTGGTTTCATATTGAGTGATAAATTCAGTGGTCTAAAAAAGAGAATTGGCCCCAAAAATTTAATAAGGAGTGCTGATAAAAATGGCTTAGTGATGAGTAATGGACCTAGGCTTCATTGAGGAGAGCTAATCCCAAAGGTCTAATAAGAAGGCACAGTCCTAATGATTTAATGAGAAGAGATGGCCCAGTAGTTTAACACACAGTGCTGGTACTAAATTTTCAAATCATTCTGCTTCCCTGAATTGTTCTACTGCCCTGTTCCTATCATCTTTGTTAAATTATTGTGCTTGTACTCTTCTGCTAAGCATATGTTTAACAATTGGCACATAACTTTTTTTTTACAGACTGCAGCCTAGTATTGGCATTTACAACATCCGCATATTGGTACACAAAAGCAGTCCATAAGAAGTTGTTATCCATCAGCAGTTAACATTAACCATCAGAGCCAACAGTAAAATGTTATACAATACTTTGGGGAACAGCATGTGGTAATTTCAATCATCTTATTATACTGCTCCCCTGTTATAGAATGGGTTTTGGCTTTCTCCCAAGCACCACATTATAATGAGAGTTTGCTATATATGTCAAAGCATTAAAGAATTATCCAGCCCCTGTTTAGAATGATTGAGCATTGGCATTTCTCAGACATACTTCACTGATGCTGCAATATATACTTCAGCCGTTAAAGCATTGATGTGAAACATGATTATGAGAAGGTCCTAAGAGTCCTCCACTGCCTGCTATGTTAACTCAGAATTGCAGCTCTTTCCTATTCTCAACAACAGCTTTCAAGTCAGAGAAGGTTTACCTAAGATTGTGTTTCATCTTAAAAAATGAAAAGTTTTCTCTCAGATTAGTACATCTTTTTTGAACAAAGGATTTTTTGAAAGGTACTATCAGTTACTTTATGATCATGCCCTTCAGTTTACGAAGTGTGATTAAGAGCATTTTAATAAAGGTCACACTTACAAATACTCGAAATCCATTCCTTGAACAGAGGTAACTATGCTGCGTTTCTTGCGAGTGTTACACTGTCTCCTTTTGTACAAGTGTAAATAGTGACATCTGTATGTTCTTGTATCACACAACTTGCTCCTGGCACAGCAGCGCTTAGAACAAGTTTAAAGAGAGTTTGCTCTTGCTTGCAGAATCAGTAGTTGTTGCATTCATCGGACAATAGAAAATCTGTTTTTTGTCTGTCAAAATGCCAGCCAGATCTTTTAACATCACTAATATTCATCAAGGTCAATTCTGAGAGACATCTGCCCTTTTTTACATCTGAATCCAGCTATTACATTGTCTTGTGAATTGAAGCTAATTGAGATTGCCAGTTTGAAAGGTAAAGAATGCTTGGCCGCTATCCAGCCAACAACATTATGGTACAAATAAAAATCTGCTCACATCCAGAACTTCCAGAGAGTGAGGTGGAATGGTGTACCATGTGCCTGTGATTATTGATTCAGGGGCACACATATTGCTTGATCATTTTGATCATACAAGAGTACAACCAGTACCAACCCTACTCCTCATTGTCTGTGAGCCTATGGGAAGGTGTCTATGGTACCACTTAAAGACAGCCAGCACCTCTCAAAGGGAATGTGAAGTCTGGCTGCAGATGTCAGGGAAACTCTTTAGGGAACAGAAATATGGTTGAAGGGAGCGCTAATCTGAAATGAGCATTGTGATTCTTGGATGCTTCTTGAGAGATTCTGAATCAGGCAATGGACAGGCAAGAAGGTTCTGTCTGTAGGGAGCTGTGGGAAAAGATTGCAATGTTTGTGAAAGTTCTGAGTACCCAGGACATGGAAGAGGTTTAATGGCACCATCAAAATTGTGAACATTACAATGCTGCTTTTTTACTTCCTGATCACATGACTTGACATTTACCTGAAACAATGTGATACAAGTAATTTGAAAAATCTTTAATATTGCAAATAAACAGTAAGAACTTCTGCATTCCTTTTGTTGTTTAGTTAAAGGCTACATTTTCATGATTGTCTCCTGCACATCTTTCACTCAGCCTCTGTTGGGAGGGTGTTGAGAACTGTCATTGCAGAAAGCGGGAACTATATTCCATTGTAATTTGCTGAGTTTAAACATGCTCAACAATGGGGCTTTCATTTTTATGTTGAAATTTTCTACTAATGCTTCCAATTCTGTTATCATTTCATTCCCATGCTGCTGCCTCTGGTTAATCTTCTCTCCCTCTTGTTGCCGTTTAGCTCTGATTTTCCCAGTCACTCCATCTAACTTCCTGCACATTTAATGGGACTTGTAGTCCCATTTTGGGCCTTGCTTCATGTCACCATCAGCCTCGATCCCTTGCGCCCTGTCCAAAGGGTCTCTGCTTTACAAACTCATCAATATTAAAACTGAGGACTGGAGAGATGGAGAGACACAAATCTTCTTAACACCAAAACACAAGAATTGGGAGCACAGCTGGGCCGTTTAGCCTGCTCAAACATTTGATAACATCTGGGTGGTCTGCTTATGACCTCAATTCAACTTTCCTGTCTGCACTCCTCACCACCATCCACCACCCCTCCCCAACAATGCTTGACTCCTTTATCAGTAAAATATATGTCCAACTCAGCCTTGAATAGATCCAAAAACACAGCCTGCACTGCTATCTGGAGAAAAAAAATCCACACACTAAAGATCCTGCAAAAAATGCCACTACATTTTGTCTTAAAGACAAATAATGTTTAAACTATGTCTCCTAGTTCTGGATGGCCCCACAAGAGGAAAACAACCTCAGCATCCACCTTGTCAATTCCCCTCAGAATATTGTAGGTTGCAACCGATTACCTCTTATTCTTCTAGCTGCAATGGATCAGCTCAAAGATTCCTCACACAATACTTTCATCCCAGGATTCAGTTGAGTTAATCATCTCTGAACTGCTTCTGTTGCATTATTGCAACTTCTAAACTAAAGACCAAAACTATCAATGTCCTAAATGTAGCCTAAGGCACTGGAACAGGAATTCCCTCCTTTCATACTTGTCTCCGGGGAAATGCTCAACAATATTCGATTTGCCTTCCTTAATACATGCTGCCTCAACATGTCAACATGTCATGATTCATATCCCAGGACACCCAGATCTCTCCATACTGTGGAAGTTAGCAGTCTCTCTACCTTTAAGTAATGTATCATTCTTCCTGTGGACAAGTTCCCATTTTCCCACATAATACACCATCTGAAAGGTTTTGCCCATTCACTGAGCCTATTCAAATACCTCTGTGGACTCTTCCTCTTGATATCTTCTCTTCCCAAATCTTTGTTTCATCAGTAAATGATCATGCATCTGGGCTCTTCATCTAAGTCATTGATGTAGATTGAATATAATTGAAGGTCTAACACTGAGCCCTGTACAGGGCACTAGTTACAGCTTGACAACCCAAAAATGACCCATTTATCGCTTCCTGTTGGCTAACCAATGCAAAATGTGTTACACATATAACACACACTCTTATTTTGTGTGTTCATTGTAATACCTTACCAAATGCCTTTTGGAAATCTATCTACATCTGCAGGCTCCACTTTCTTCAACTTGCTTGTAACTTCCTTAAAGAGCTCTCATACGGAGGGTGCTATGGTGGCTCAGTGGTTAGCACTGCTGCCTCACAGCACCAGGGTCCCTGGTTTGATTCCAGCCTCAGGCAACTGCCTGTGTGGAATTTGCACATTCTCCCAGTGTCTGCGTGGGTTTGCTCCAGTTTCCTCCTACAATCCAAAGATGTGCAGGTTAGGTGAATTGGCCACGCTAAATTGTCCATGGTGTTATGTGCATTAGTCACAGGGGGGTGGGTTACTCTTCAGAGGGTCGGTGTGAACTTGTTGGGCCAAATGTTTCCACACTGTAGGGTATCTAATCCAAATTAGTCAGACATAATTTTTCTTTTACAAAACCGTGTTGATGTCATCTAATTGCATTATGATTTTCTAAATATCTGCTATTATCTCAGACCAGCTATGATCATATTGAGTTGTGAAGGAAGCTCAAGGGGCTGAACTGTTTATTCCTGTTCCTATTTTTTATGGTTTTATCTCCTGAATAATAGATTTTACCATTTTCCCTATGACAAATGTTAGGCCAACTGGGCTATTCTTTACTACCATAAGACCATAACAAATAAGTATTGGAGAAGGCCGTTCAGTCCCTTGAACCTTCAACACCATTCAATAAGATCATGCCTGATCCAACAATCCTCATGTCCACTTTGCTGTGTTTCCCTCAACACCTGATCCCCTACTGATAAAGAATCAATCTAGCTCAGCCTTAAATATACACAAGGACTCTGTCACCACACCTCTCTGTGGCAAGGAGTTCCAAAGACCCAGAAATCTCGGAGATAAGAAATTCCTTAAATTGTCACCCCTTTATTCTGAGACTATGCCCTCTGGTCTTAGACTTTCCCTGCCAAGCCCCTTAACAATCCTATATGTTTCTGTGAGATCACCGCACATTCTTCTAAACTCCAGTGGGTAAAGTCCCAACCTGTTCAGCCTTTGCTCATAAGACAATCTCTCCCTACCAGGGATCATCCTAGTGAACCTTCTCTGAACTATGTCCAATGAAATGATGTCTTTCCTGAAATAAGGGGACCAAAACTGTTCATAGTACTCCAGATGTAGTCTGACCAGCACCTTGTACAGTTGCAATAAGACTTTCCTATTCTTATATTCCAAACTCCAACATTCTATTAGCTTTCTTGATTACTTGCTATACCTGTGTGCTAGCTCTCTGTGTTTCCTGCACAACTATCCCCAAGTTCACTCATGTTGCAGCTTCCTGCAGTTTTTTTTCCATTTCAAGTATACTCTGTTCTTTTGTTCTCCCTTCAAAGATGGGTCACATCTTCCCATTTTATACTCCATTTGCCAATTTGTTCCCCACTTACTTAACCTATCAATATTTCTCTGTAAACTGTATCCCTCTCGCAACTTGTCTACCCATTTGGTTTTATGTTGTCTGCAAATTTGGCTCAAGTACTTTCACATCTTTTCTCCAAGCTGCAGGGATCAGTGCTAGGTCCTCTATTATATTCAAGCTACATCAATGACTTAGATGAAGAGCCCAGATGCATGATAATTTACTGATGAAACAAAAGGTTTGGGACAAGAAGATACCAAGAGGAAAAATCCACACGGGTATTTGAATAGGCTTAGTAAATGGGCAAAACCTTTCAGATGGTGTATAATGTGGGAAAATGGGAACTTGTCCACACGAACAGAGGAATTCATTATTTTGTCAATCCGATGGAATTTTTCCAAAATCTGGAGAAATTTGGATCACATCCAATGCAGCCTTTAAAGCTACTTTAAGACCCAAAGATGAAAATCATTAAATCCAATCAATTTGTTGACCTTTAATTCAGGTAGTTTTCTCAGTAACATTCTCTCTTGTGATTCTGATCGTTTTTAAGTTCTTTTAACCCCTAGCCTTTCAAGTTTCTTGAAGAGAAGGTGTATGATGTCACAAAATCCACTTTTAAAATATTGCTATCTCCTTTCCGCTTGATTTCTTTCACAGAATGTGAGCATCACTGGCTGGGCCAGTGTTCATTGCCCATTTCTATTTACCTTGAAGAAGATGGTGGTGAACTGCCTTCATAAACTGCTGTGGTCCACCTGGTATTCACAACACAACACAACACATTCACACCACTGTTAGCAAGGAAGAAAGTTCTAGGCTTTGATGTAGTGATAAGGGAGGAACGACAATGTAGCTCCAAGTCAGGAGGGTGTATGACTGTATTTATACATTCATTTATACAATATAAAAAGTCTACTCCAGGTTAAAGTTATAGTTAAGCAAAAAATGCTGTTAAAATTCATGTTAAGATCATCAGCCACCAGGGACTTGTTCATCATTATTTGTTCATCATGGAGGAACAGAAACATGGTGAGTCTTCACAAAGTTTATTGACAAGTATACTCTGTCATTTACTTCATTCATTGTCTGCATTTAAAAATATGTACAGGCAAAACGCGTAAGCATGCTTTTTGTTTTTACAGTATTTTGTTTGCTCTTTCTGTTTTACGAGACTTCCACTTGCCAAATTCCATTTAGCATTCAGAGAGATAACTGCAGGGGAGGGCATTCTGGTTGTGTGAGCAATAATCTTCCATAGTCTTAGAACAAAGATGCCAGATAAAAGTGACGTCCAGTTTAAAATTTCACAGATTACTACAGACTACTTGTCCCTGAATTCATTTCATGGCAAAACAGTGTGATTGTGAGTGTGAACACAAATGCTAAATGTTGATGAAAAGAGCTGAATTAAACGCATTAAAAGGTGTAGAGCTGCCACAGAAGTGCTGAGAATGCAAAATCTCTGACACTTTTGGCTGGAGTGCAGCCAGTGGGCTGGAAAATAGACGATGTGAATCCCCAGGGTCCAGCCTGTGCTGGGGGTTCCCACGAAAAGCCTTCACTCACCCTGTTCCAGGTCAATATCGTGGAAATATCAGGGCCTCTGTATGTCAGAATTCTCAGAGAAAACGATGCATCTTCTGAGGTTCACGGACCATGGTGCCTAAACTTACCCATCTCCTCAATGGAAATTGTAGGGTTCATTTGTGGGCATAGTCATAACTACAATTATACCTTATAAGGCCAGGTCATTACCTGAACACACACAGGGACATAGTAATGCAATATTTTTAGTTGACTGTGCTTCCTTTCGAAGATGTCTAATTCTGACTGTGTCATGGAAAGCCATGACAATATTTGCTCTGACTTGTACAATAATGAAAATCCTGTTGCATATTAAGTAAGATGAGTATGCTAGATGCACCTATACACAGGCAGGTGCCAAGTGCTATTGTCAAATGAGGTCATACACTCAGTCCTTATGCACCAAAGATCACTGCGGGCAATCCTTCCACTCAAGTCCATCCACACAGGAGCCTGGATAGTACCATAGTACCTTCTTCCATGTTAATTACTTCCAGGGCCACATAAATACATTTAATCCATTGCTAAAACTGGCCACACACAATCACAACATTTTAAAGTGAACATGGCTGGCAGGTCATCACTGCTGGGACTATATCTTTGTGATATTTCTTGTCCAAGATGTCCAACATTAACCTGTCTGTAGTTCACTGTAAAGATGCCAGTCACAGGGTGAGTTCAGCATTGGATCCAGCATTTTCTGTTTTTCTTTTGGAAAGTGTCAAAGAATCAACTTTATTTTTTCTCTCTATGGATGCTACTAGACCTGCTGAGTTTCTCAGTTTCTTTTGTTCTGTTCTTTTTTAAACAAGTATTTCCCTCTCTCACATTCTGTACTGTGAATGTTAGAAATGCAAAATAAAAAGGAAAAATTCTGGAAACACCCAACAGGTCAAGCAGCATCTAAAAAGAGTTAGCATTCCAGGCCTGTGATCTTTCATCTGATGAAAGGTCACAGGCATAAAGCATTTACATACATCTGTAAACATGCTTTAAGATTAATTATCACCATGCCTTGACTATGTATGTTTTAGTGATACTCCAATGTCAGGCATAAGTATATGAGATCTGTGCTGGTCTTTATCAGCCTCGGTAACTGAATTAGCTGTAACTTCTGGTATAAATATAACGCTCGTTTGGATACCAGCAGAAACTGGATTTGATAAGGTGCAGTGAGTATTAGGAAACATTATGTCATTCTCAGCACTTACAGAGATGTTTACACCTCCAAAAAAGTTATCTATGTGATAGCTGTTATCATTACTTCAGCAGCATAAGTGTGCAAGTTCCAGAGGATCAAGTGGCTCTCAGAATATTATGTTATGCCTGCATGATAAGCAAGCGTCAGAAATTAGTTATCTATTCAGAAGTGACAGTTGTGTTTATCATGAGTACCACAACTTATATCAGAGTTGCAATCAGAAGAAGTTGTGTTTTGCAACTGGAAGGAACCAAAACTTTTAGCAAAGGAAACTTCAATATTATACTATTGAAACTCAAGCAGTCAATCCCTTCTCTTTGGCAAGATGCCATGACATGGTTTGAATGTGTAATCTTCAAGAAAATGTATAATAACAAGGAAAATGTCGAGGTATTTTCTTGAAATATCATTTGTAAAGACCTAATTTATAACAATGATTGTTTGTGTTCCAGACTCTTGGCATGTAAAGTTAACAAGAACTTGTTGTTCTTTTGCCAGCCCAGTTAATCAACAGGGCCTTGTGTAGACCATAGCTGACACAGTCTATACAACAATGCAAGCCTTTACAACCCAACAGTGCCATTAAGATAGTGGAGCAGCCTGCTATTTAATCTGTCATTGTTCTTACTGACAGATATTGTTGCTGTCACTGCACCACATCAAAACATTTTTGCTATCAGATTATATAGCTCAGTACTATGCTTGATTGCTTTGTCGTCTGACAATGCTAGCTACTTTGGTAAAACTATGCTAAAAGCTCTTTGCGAGTGCCCTGATAGAACTAGTCTGCTTCCAGAAATGGCAGGATGGGTGTACACACAGTAGATTACATTTAGTGGCACAGGATTAGATATAGCATACATCATAAGTAAAAATCCTTTTGTCACCTGGAAAAAAACAAAAACTCTTCTGCTTAGAGTACTTCTGAGCCTGCAGTCACCAGACCACTCAGCTTTAAGAGGTTGTCCCGAAAGCCAATCGCCAGAAAACGACGTTTTGACATTTCTTGATGAGATACAGAGTAACTTCATGTGTTTAGCATTCCATACACCCTTTGTTAAAGGTTCTATAGATCTTTTCAAATTCCCACAAAAAGATTTATAACTATCAGCATAACTGCCTGTGGGGGTTATACTTCAGGGAGGAACTTTAGGGCCATTGTGCTACAGCACACCTGCAGATCCTGTATACAGGGAGGTATTGGCCATAAAATGAAAGCTACTTGACATAAATGTCCTTTCTCTACATCTTTGAAAACAGTTTAGTTTGTAATTGAAGTTCCAGAACCTTACAAAAGAGATAGTATCCCAACGGTTGTCCTAGGCAACCAGTAAATAACAAATATCAACGATATTTCAGCCTTGTCATCACTGTTTTGCTAAATGAACTAAAGCAAAATGGTAAATCTAGAAGACACTGCCAAGCACCCCAAAGAAATAACATATTAAAACAATTTAACTAGATGTTTAGAGAACAAATGTGCATTTTAAAAAGCAAACACGTCTGGGGTGGCCCATTAATTTGATCACTAAATCATTGAACTCTCAGATACAAGAACTGCAGTTGAGTTCCAGACTTGCCTAATGGAATAGTTAATAGGTACCAAATCAGAGCTGCTTCAAATAACTTTTTTATTTAACTGCAGAAAGAGTCAAGGTGTTTCAAGTGTTCGTTAAAATTGAAGGCACGGGGTATCAGAGTATCAGTTAAAACAGCCCAGTTTCTGTCTATTACAGATCTCATCTAAAGCCCCTATGGGCAAACTCATGGTGGTTAAAACTCCCAGTTGAGACCTGCAGAAACCTGATGAATTTGTGCTAATCGGGGTCTTGCAGTGGCATAAAGACACCAATATGGTTTGTCAGTCTTACTGACTGACTAATAATATAACTTCCTGCACCTCATATTTTAGATTTAAAACAATCAGCTAGTTAGTTATCATTGTGAAATAAAGTTAGATTGAGTTTGATTATCTGGTCATTTGGTTTACTCCATTCGCTGCTTGGTGTTGCCTGTGCTCAGACCGGCTGCCGCCTTTCCCGGGCAGTCGGTAAATCTCAAAGACAGGAACTGACCGTGTGGTGCTATTATTCCCAGGAAATAAGTGTGAAGGTGAGAGAGAAAACATAAGGTAGGTACTACAACAGTAACATGCAACATACAATGCTAACGTTTTTTCTTACACTGATGGTGGACCCTTCCATAGCAGTGAGTGTCTGTCCAGAGACAAAATCTCCTTCTGTACTGCCTTCCTCCATCTTGCTGTGTGCTAGTTTCTCCTACAAGAATGGAGACATATGTTCATCAGATAAAAGTTTTAATACTTTCCCATGTACGTGCAAGATTTTGAGTGATAACACCAAGTGCAGCAGTAGGGATCTAGTGCAGATGCATGAGGGTTAGTAAAGGCTTTCAATAGTGCAAGCAAAAAAAGGTGGAGTGAAGTCTTTTCTTCAGACTCTGGGCAACAAAGGTCCATCTCATTTTGTAAACTTGGTCCAAACAGTGGTGGTTCTGCTGCCTCACTGTGCCAGGACTTCTGTGTGGAGTTTGCACAGTCTCCCCGTGTCAGCATGGGTTCCCTCCAGGTGCTCTGGTTTCCTCCCACAGTTCAAAAATGTGCAGGCCATGCTAAATTGTCCCTAATGCCCTCCCTAATGTTTCAATTACCTATGATTTCTATAACTGCAAGAAAAACCCCAGGATCAGATTTTGTTTCCCCAGACATCATCTTGCAGCTTCTCAATTTGCCTTTGTGTTGTTTGGCCACAAGTCACTACCCCTGAAATCCTTTGCACGTCCTGTAGTCATACTCAATTTCTTGCCTTCTAATTGATAAGTTCCCTATGCAAATGGTCAGACTGCAAGTCAGATTTTGAGTTACATACAACCTCCTTGCTGTCACCTCAAGATTTTATTATTCACACTAAGTTGTTTTGTTTTCCATTTGCTTAACCACACAAAGACATGTACTATTAGGATTCTTGGATTTGGGAGTTTTATGGACTGTCTCAACGCCTGTTTCTTTCTTGGCCAATGCAGTGTAGAACATGTAGGGCTGGTATCAGAATGCTTCAATGGACTCTCTTCTGGAACCATACAGATGGAAAACTATTGCAACACCAAGATTGGAAACCTAGACAACATAGATGCTGCCTAAATGTGTTTGAAACATTCAAGAAAACAGAAGTGTTGAAAGGCAAGGTGGGTCCTCAACAAGTTTCAGCTGGGTTCCACTTTCCTTTGCTGATCAGGTGGATTAGATACAATCATTGCAAAGTCTTGTTGGAAGTGTTTATTGGCAGTTGTGATGTGACCGCTGATCTTAGCCCTGGATCACCAATGGACACATTGAACTTTTAAGTGCAACATGTGTTTTCTTTTGAAAAAAGGGGAGATACAGTCAAAAGACATAAGCTAGTGCCTGTCTGAAAAGGAATTCTAGAATATTATACATGAAGGAGTAAAAAGAGGTTTCAAAAGAAGAAATGCACTTCAAACTGAACTGTAATCGCATGTGAGTAACTCAAACTGTGAACATGATGGGAGAAAAGACAATAGTCTGGGTGCCAGACATTTTTTTTTGCATTTTCCCCTTTCAAGAATACACCACTCAAAGCTTATTTTAACCTTGGTCTGTGTGTGTTAACAAACTGAGCAGTTTGAGTATGCTGGTGAGATGGGGTACTCATGTGTACCAGCCAGGGTTGAAGTGCTGGTGGCTCTGAAAATCACAAAGAACTATTCATTGGTCACCACTATGTTGCAGGTAAATGATTCTTTTGCTCTGCATTTTGGAAGCCAGTTATCAAAACCTCCAAGGGAAACAGTAAAAGAATTTCAACTAACTTGTGAAGCCAAGAATCTTGAAATCAACTCTTCCGCTGTTAACATCCTCTATCAACCGAGTGACCCAGAGACTGATCCATATATGATTCAACTTTTTTCAACATTTTTTGGATCTATCTCTCATTTCTAATCCATGTGTGTGTGTGTGTGTGTGCTATGTTATTATTTCTTCTCCTGTTTAATAACTAATAAAAACACTGTTTTGTTAACTCAAGAAAGCCTGGTTCAATATTAATCCTTTTAAAACTTAAATTCCTTTGGTCTGAGAGAAGGTTATCCACAAGGGAAAAGATCCCTCTTAAAGTAACCTTGTTGCAATCAACCAAGGGGGTTGGAGAATAGAGAAGGGAAGCCTTTATTCTTCTGCATCCAGAAACTTAATGAACTGGGGTACCCCATGTGGGACCTTATCTTCAGACTGATAACGCCAATGATAACAGTCAGGGGAGGGAGAGAGAGAGAGAGAGAGAGAGAGAGAGAGAGAGAAGTTCTTAAATCCTGAAAGTAGGATGGTGCTTGCAGTGTATCCTAGTATGCAACATCATTAACAGATGGAGCAAAGAAGGGAAGCATTGCAAGGGAATAATCAATTTGAAGAAAAGGAAAGCTTTCCAGTATAGTCCTTGTGCACCATGGGTATTCCAGGAGAGAAACTCCCATATTTGAATGGACCAAGAGCAATGTCTGAGGCAGCTCATATTTACAAAGGTTATGTCACCTCTTTCAATTTGACCTGGAGCCTCTCATAAGGGTAGGACGACCTTCCCAGTCACATTGGCCATGGAGGTCATTGCCACAATCACATCCTCAGCCTTCATGACTGAGTCAGATGGGGTCTCCCAGTTTATGGTGGTCTGCTCTATCCTGTATAAACTGGCCAATATAAGCCCATAAGATGTAATGCAAAGGTAGGTTATTTGTCTCACCAAATCTGTCCTGCCATTCTATGTGGCCATGGCTGATCTAATAATCCTAAAGCCCACTTTCCCACTTTTTCTCCGTAACCCTGGATTCCCTTAATGATTAGAAACCTGTCTATCTCCACGTGAATATGCTTAACAATCCAAGCTAGATCCCTTTTGCAGTAAAGAATTCCACAGGTTCACATCCTCTGAGAGAAGAAATGCCCCTCATCTGTTTCTTAAGTGGGTGATCCTTTATTCTGACTTTGCCATCTGGTTGTAGATTCTCCCACAAGGGAAACAACCTCTCAGTATCTACAGTTAAACCCCCAGGAATGTTATATGTCTTAATCCAATCACCTGTCATTCTTCTAAACTTTTCTAAACTCAGCCCATTCAACTTCTCCCCACGAGAAACTCCCTCCAAGCTAGAAATCACCTAAGTGAACCTTCTCTGACTATCTCAGTCTTTCCTTAGATAAGGGACCCAAAACTGTTCACAGTAATCTAGATATGGTCTAACTAATGCCTAGAAATAGTTTTAGCAAGCCCTCCTATTTTCATGCTCCATTCCCTTTGAGGTACAGGCCAATTGACTTCCCTATAACCTGCTGAACTTTTAAACTGGCTTATTGAGATTTACAGAAAAGAAACTCTAAATTACTTTGTGCTGCAGCTTTCTGTAGTCTTTCCCAAGTTACATAACACTCAGCTCCTTTCTTCTTCCTGTCAAAGTGCAGAACCTTATGTCTTCCCACATTACATTCCATCCACCTAAAGTATGGCCTCTCAGAACCTGCCTGTATCCCTCTGCAGACACTTAGTGTCAACCTCATTGCTTGCCTTGCCAACTATTGTTATGGATCTCCAAACTTGTGATGGTACATTCATTTTCCTCATCGGGATTATTAAAATATATTGCAAATGATCATGGTGCCAGCACTGATTCCTGTAGCACTCCACTAGTTACAGATTGCCATCTGAAAATGCCCCCTTATCCCAATTCTGTCTTCAATAATCAGCCAATTTTCTATCCTGCTAATGTACTACCTCCAACACCATGGGTTGTTATATTAAGCAGCATTATGCACTGCACCTTATCAAACATAGTTTGAAAATCCAAATATATTATATTCAACCTGTTTGTTACCTCCTCAAACATTCTAATAAATTTATCAGACATGCATTCCCCTTCGTGAAATCATGCTAACTCTATGAATTATATTATGCATTTTGAACATTCCGCTATTATATTATTTATAATAGATTATAACATTTTCCAATGATAGCTATTAAGCTAACTGACCTATAGTCACCTATTTATTACGTCCCTCCCTTTTTTGACTGAGATTATAACATTGGCAATTTTCCAATCCTCTAGAATTCATCTAGAATCTCGGGATTCTTGGAAGACTCCTACCAGTTGCATTCACTATCTGCTTCTGCTTCCTTTAGTATCCAAGAATGTAACCCATCAGGTCCAGGGAATTACTAGCCATTTATCCACATTAGTTTCCCTAGTACCTTTTTCTCTGGTGATAGTTATTGCATTTATTTTCTCCTCATTTTTGCCCCTTGGTTATTTAGTAGTTTAGCGTACTATTATTATCTTCTACCATGAAGGCTAAGTGAGATATTTACTCAATTCCTCTGTCATTCCCTATTATTATTTCCCCAGTCTCATTCTCTAAGGGCCCATATTTACTTTAACCTCTCTATTATTTTCATCTATTTAGAAAAGCTCTTAATGCTCTCTTTTTATATTACTTGCCAGTTTCCCCTCAGTTTATTTTCTCCCTCTGTTATATTTTGACTTGGAGGTGGCAGTGTTGGACCGGGGTGGACAAATTTAAAATCACACAACACCAGGTTATGGTCCAACAGGTTTAATTGGAAGCACTAGCTTTCGGAGCACTGCTCCCCAATCACCTGATGAAGGACTTGTGCTTTTGGGGCAGCACGATGGCTCAGTGGTTAGCACTGCTGCCTCATAGCAGCAGGGTCCCAGGTTTGATTCCAGCCTCAGGCGACTGTCTGTGTGGGGTTTGCACATTCTCCCCGTATCTGCATGGGTTTCCTCCGGGTGCTCCGGTTTCCTCCCACAGTCACAAAGATGTGCAGGTCAGGTGAATTGGCCATGCTAAATTGCTTGTAGTGTTGGGTGCATTTGTCAGAGGGGAATGGGACTGGGTGGGTTATTCTTCGGAGGGTCAAAGGGCCTGTTTCCACACTGTAGGGAATCTAGTCTAATCAGTCAAATCTAAACCTGTTGGAAAATAACCCGCTGTTGTGTGATTTTTAACTTGCTTATTTTTTGGTCATGTTTTCTTGTTTTTTTTAAATCCTTTCTAATTCTCTTGGTTCCCACTAATTCTTGCCATGTTGTGTTTTTTTTTCTCTTGCAATTTGCTGCTATATTTAACTTCTCTAGTTTAATGTTGGTTGTTGTATGTTCTTCCTGGCTTCCTTTTGTCTCACAGGGATATGGTTTTATTGTGAGTCATGAACCCTTTCTGAAATGTCTGCTGTTGTTCATTAACAGCCTCTTTTGCTAAACTCATTTCTCACTCCTCTCAGTGAATTTGTGTGTATAACTCTGGCCACACTGCTATAGGAAGAGTGTTGTTAAACTTGAGAGAATGCAGAAAAGGCTTGCAAGCACGTTGCCAGGATTGGAGGGTTTGAGTTACAGGGAGAGGCTGAATAAACTGGGGCTTTTTCCCCTGGAGCAGAGACTAAGGGATGACCATAAATGGTTTATAAAATCATGAGTGGCACAATAGGGTGAATAATGAAGGCCTTTTCCCCAAGGTAGGGGAGTCCAAAACTAGAGGGTATAGGTTTAGAGTGAGATGGGAAAGATTTCAAAAGGATCTGAGGCATAACTTTCTCACAGAGGTTGGTACATCTATAGAATGAGCTGCCTGAGGAAGTGGTGGAGGCTGGTACAATTATGACATTTAAAAGGCATCTGAATGGTTATAAAAATAGGAAGGGTTTAGAGAGATATGGGCCAAATGTTGGCAAATGGGACTAGGTCAGATTGGGATGTCTGATCAGCATGGATGAATTGGACCGAAGGGTCTGTATCCGAGAGTTATGACTCTGTCACTCTGTAACTCCACTCTCTTTCCTTTTTAATTCCTCTTAATCAAGCTCAGTACATTTGTTTCCAGGCCAGTGTTCTCATTCTCAAACTGAATGCTAGAATCTAACATGTTATGGTCACTGCTTCCACAGGATCTTTTCCTCTGAAGTCACTTGCCTTATTATACATTACCAGACCCAAAATAGTTTGACTCCTAGTTGGATAGGCAACTTATTGTTCTGGGAAACTGTCCTGAATACACTCTGTGAATTCTTCCTTATGGTTTCCTCTGTTATTTGATTTTCCAAATCTACATGTAGATTGAAGTACCCTCAGGGGAGGTGATGACCGAGTGATATTATTACAAGATCATTAACACAGAGACCCAGGGAATATCCTGGAGACCTGGTTTGAATATCACCATGATTTTTATTGACTTCAAATTCCACCATCTGCCATGGCAGGATTTGAACAGTCCAGCAACAGTACCAATAGGCCATTGCCAATCCTACTGTATTTGCTGCTCATGGTCTTGTCTTCTCTAGGTTGGAGAGACAAAATGCAGACCAGGTTGAAGACATCTGCTCTATCCATAAAAATGACCCTGAGCTTCCAACTGCCAGTCACCTCAGCACACCACTGTATTCCCATGTCAATATTTCTGTCTCAGGCCTGTTATAGTTCTCCAGTGAAGCTTTCACCTAGGTAACTTACAGCCCTCAGGACTCAACATTTAACAATTTCAGAGCATGAACACCCCTCTCCATGTTCATTAACCACCCCCACATCCCCAGAGGGTTTTGTTCTCAGTGCAGCCAACCCATTTTCAACTATTCAGTTTCCATATCGCCTTCTCATCAATCTCTATGTCTGTTTCCCCTGTTGTTTTTTTTTAAGTCTCTCTCTCCCCAACAAATGCAAGCATTCATTTCAAAGTCAACTGTGTTTGCTAGCCGAGTTTATATGCTCTCCTTTTCAACATTTTTCAGACGTGTGGTGAGAATGGCTTCTGTGAAGTTGATAATGAATTAGTCTACATGGTTTTACTTGTCAGTGCAATGTCAGCATTTCTGCCAGCTGCAACATTTTGTAACTCATCCTTAATTTCCCCAAATGGTTGGTGGTGGTGAACTTTCAACTGGATTGCTTTCTAGCCTAATTCTGAGGGTAGTTGATCACATGACTGTCAATGTGGAGTCACGTGGAAGAAGGGCAGTTTTATTTTTTGAAAAGCCGTTAATGACCTTGATTGACTTCTACAACAATCCAATAGTTTCATCATTATCACCAATCCAACTTTTCATTTCAGACTGATTTACTTACAGGGAAATTCCCCACCTGTCATTGTGGAATTAAGAACTCTTGATTCGGGATCATCAAACACTATGTTACCATCCTGCCTTGTGAAATAGATGAACATAGTTACACAGCAAATATTGAAGGGCTTAAAGCAATGGCCAAATAAAAAATGGAAGTATTAACACACGAGAAATACAAATAGCAAAAAAAAATCACAAGAATATAATGGCATGGTGAACTATTAAAACAAACTTCTGTCCAGATTGTCAAATCACAAAACAACTAAGTTGTTAACATTCTAATGATAAGGATGGTGCAATTTTGAATGGCTGCAGTACATGGTGATTAAAGCTTATCCTGAGATGCAACAGCACAATTGAAAAGAGCCTTACCATCTGTTTGAGAACACTTTGCTTTGATATATTTTTACAAACGTACCAAGGATTTTTTTTTAAATATGAAAGGTTAATCTTATTCTGGCCTGGTATGTTTGCATAAGCTGCACATGTGGTTTCCTAATGGCTGACATATAACATTTATAGAAAATTTGCAAAGAGACACTGAAAACACTCTGAGCAGATCACAGGGTTTAATGTGCTGATTTTGACCAAATACTTTGACAAATTGGGCCTTTTTATCAGCCGCTCAAGTACTGTAATGCCAAATGACTATTTGAAATTAATATATTAAATTCAATAGTTTAGAGACTAGACCCCTTTGTCCCCAATATACACTTAAGGGTCCAGTTTGCAAGACTATGTGTATGGCCTTGTTCTGCCTCAGAAGTGAGCTTCCTCCCCTACTGATGAGTCTGTACCTAAAAAGGGACTCAGACCTTTTCTTGTGATAAATCTTTATGGGGCCGGGGGGGAAACAGGAATGTTCTTTGTGCTTCTGCAAAGCTGATCCAGCTTTGTGGTAGCTGCTGGCTAGTTTCCCCTCCTGGGGGAGTCCCTGGTACTCTCTCATACCCTCACTATTACTTATCAAGCACATATCTGGATAAGGGTATGAACAGCTTTGCTAAACTTACACTGATTTAATAGACAGAAAACATTAGCACCTCTGACTCCAAGATACAGACCTGTCAAGTAACTGTCCCAACAGACCCTCCTTTTCCTTCCGACCATTGTCACTAACATCATCTCCTCCTGCTTCACTTCTCATCCAATCCAAAATGTTGTCTCCTTCAGTTTTGGACCCATCACTCCCATGATCTTATTCTTGAGATCCACTTCCTGCTTCTATAACTTCTGTGAGCAAAATCTCTGTGATCCAACAGAATTATGAGAGGTGAGAAAGCACATTAACTATGGGTGGCAGGTGTGCATTGCATTGATGGTAGATGGGATTTCTGATCCATCTTCAGTCCAGCCACTTTATCCTTTAGGAATAATCTTCTCTGTGGTACTTTTCAAAGTACCATAGAGAAATGCAGCAAGTCTCTTAGGAAGTCTTCTGTGTCACCTGAAGCTCAGGGTTAGCTCTCTTGTCTCTGAGTCAGAGGGTCATTGGCAATCCTATGTCAGATTCATGAAACAAGACTGCCAGATCTACACATGGTGCAGACACAGTGTGCCACTGGTGAAGCACCTGGTAACCTGGGAAGAGTCTGGGTCATAACTGGCCACTTGAGGGATGCAATTGACCAAAGACTAGGATGCTGCTTAATTCCTCCTCCAACACTGATAAACTGAAAGTCAAGTTTGATTAGTAATCGATACGGACCAACCTGCTATGCAACACAATTTTATACAACCCCCTCCACCTGCTGCAACTTGTTCTAGCTGTTAAATTCTGGCCACATGTCAAATTGAGAATTTACTTCTGCACAAACTGCTTAGCTAGGGCTTCCTCCTTTTGAATGATGTATTTTATGTATTAGGTTATTGGTTTCATGATTAATCTTTATGTTTATTCCTAATAGTTATTTCCATTATTTTAACTGGTGTTGGTGTGAGACTGAATCAATCTGCTTTATGACACTGTCTATATGAAGAAAAAGAGGTTAGTGCTAGCTGGTATTCAAAACAAAGGACAGCAAATGGTGAAACGATTGCTTACAAGTTTCCAGCCTGTGATTTAACTCAAGAAATTTTTGTGGGAGGAAGTTGTTTTTCAGAAACATATCAATATTTGTTCTCTTAGCAAAGCACCATATGTTGTTCTAATTCACTGTTTTTCTGGAAAACTGATCAGGATTTCTAATGTTTTTTACACTCCTGCAACAGGTCCATCTCAGCCTGCTCCAAAATAAAACATGTCCTTAAATAATACATGGCAGATAAAAAAGAAATCCACCTGTTTTCTTTTAAGGCGATCTGGGCTTATTTATTTTGGAGGTACTGAAATTCTGGCAGTGAGGATGACAAATATTCGGTTTGTATTTTCATACAGCTGGCCTCAGGTTTCCTTCCATTCCTCAAAGTTCATATTATAGTTTAATTGAACTTCAAGATTATGGTACATACACAAATCAAAGGAATTCTCCAGTCTGAAGAATGTCAAAATGTAAGCTTACTTTACTTGCTTGAATAGAAATTTTAATTTCGCCATTCAACCATGATGAACCGGGAGGGCCTTAATGCAGGGACTGAGTAATCAATTACAGGCCTGAAATGGCACTGCTAATAGTTGAAAACTGTCACAAATGTTAGCGCACTAAATGAGAATAGAGTGTAATAGAAAGTTTATGTAATGGTCATTGTAATAGTAATCCATACGTTTAGATTAATGATGCAATCCATATGCATTTAAATGCTCCTCTGGCATTTTGCCAAACTGAATGAAGGATAATTAAATACAAAGTTGATGACAGTAAAAGTTACTGGAAAGATTGTCAAATTCGCCCCTTATGATCTTTAAGCACGGAAATTTGCCTGTGTTAGCTAGTCTGGCTTACTTGTGACTCCAATTTCACATCAATGCAGTCGGCTCTTAACTACCCTCTGAAATGATTTAACAAGGAATTCAATTCACAACAACTAAGAATCGATAATAAATGCGAGCCTTGTCAGTGACACTGACATCCCATGAACAAATTGAAACAAGCTTGACCCTGACACCTATACAAGCAATGCCAACATGATTCTTCAGGCAATATCGTGCACAACACCAAAGTAACCTATTTGTTTTGTTGCCAAAGTCAGCAAACTGTGCCTAGAAGAGAAATCAGACATACTGGCCTTTGTCATTTGCACTGTCTATTGTACTGAGTGAGGAGTGGCAATGTACAGTTTCCAAATCATTCAACATTATCATCAGGCATCAGAGAAGTACAGAAATGTGACTAAAATCTAATGGTCACAGATAACTCACTACAAGGTACAACCAGCCCCAGCACCAAGTTAAAGTAAAGGAGGTGCTGTTGACTAATTTAAATATTAGTAGTAGCTTGTTGCTATATACTTCATCTAAAACTCTGCTGGCACTAAATCCCACACACCCATATCCCTGTGTTCACTGACCTACACTGGCTCACAGTTATGTAATACCTCAAATTTAAAATTCTTATTTTTATTTTCAGATTCCTGCAATGGTTCACCCCACCCTATGTCTTTAGTCTTCACCAACTGGCTCAGTGATTAGCACAGCTGCCTCACAGCACCAGGGTCCCAGGTTCAATTCTAGCCTTGGGTGACTGTCTGTGTGGAGTTTGCACATTCTCCCTGTGTCTGCATGGATTTCCTCCGGGTGCTCTGGTTTCCTCCCACCGTCCAAAGATGTGCAGGTCAGGTGAATTAGCCATGCTAAATTGCCCATAGCGTTAGGTGAATTAGTCAGAGGTAAATGGGTCTGGGTGGGTTACTCTTCGGCGGGTCGGTGTGGACTGGTTGGGCTGAAGGGCCTGTTTCCACACTGTAGGGAATCTTTAAAAAAAACGGTAATACCTCTGCAATTTTGGCTCCTTCTGCATCCCCAGTTTCTTTGTTCCATCACTGGTGACAATACCTATAACTGCCTAGGACCTAAACTCTGAAAGTTCCTCCTTCAACCTCTCCACTTCTTTGTCTCTTTCATTTCTCTGTCAACTTTCAAGATACTCTTTAAACATGCGTCTCTGATCACAAACACAAGAAATAGGAGCAAAATTAGATCACATGGCCTCACAGGCTTTTGGTTAACTGTTCTGATATCTTGGTATCACATTACTGTAGTTTGATAACGCCCCTGTAAATCTTTTGGAACATTTTAATTTAGTATGTTGCTATATAAGTGTAAATTATGGCTCTGGCTCACAATTAAGGGTGTAGTTTTTAATCTCAGCAAACTGGAACAAAAAAAAACTACCTTATTCAACCACTTTTATATTTTACTTTCTCATTAGCAGCCACAAAGAAATTAGAGCTTGCCTAAAAATGGACATGCATCTACAGGAACTGGTCTGATTATATAACATTTCCAATGTTGTATCTGTGGGAGATAGGTTACGTCTTATGCAGACTTGGTGCAAGATCAGCTTCTGCTGAAAAGTCGACCTGGTACGTTCCCCTGATCACATAAGGATGAGCAATCTGTGTGTCCATCCTTTGCCAACATCAGCTGGGTCCTCATCATCCCCTCCACTGACGGATGGCCCTTCATCAACAGTCCTCAGTGCTTTGCTTTGTGCTTCTTCTCCATTTCAGTATCCTGTTCTCCAATGGTGTAAGGACCTATGTGACTGATGACACTTAGTGACTGAGCTCTACTTAAGGCATCCCCAAAACTGATGCCTTCAGCTGACAATTTGGGACCATCATCTCACAACAAACGGCATGTTCCAGGCATGTTTTTGTTTGCATGGAGGGAAGATGACTGCATCTTTTCAAAACGTTTCCATGCTTTCTGTAAATATCATCAATTCTTTTTATAATTTCTCATTTGTTGACTTAAGTTCCACCTAATGAATCTTTCTTAAGCAGAAGGTCTCAGTACTTTCCATTTCTTTGTTTTATGTGTAGAAAAAGAACAGCTACATTCTAAATATCTTCTCAAGTCCCTTGTTGCTGAGATGCTAGTTTGACTCAAGTTGTAGTCATCTTTGCCATTCAGTCACTTTAGATGGTGGTTTCAATCTCAATCCTTCAATGCAGTCTAGAGAAAATACTGTAATATCATAGGTCATGTCATTTGGATTCCGTGTTAAAATAGGACCCCGTCTGCCTGCAATGAGGTGGCAAATTGTGAAAGATTCTGACTGTACGACCAATAGAGAGATTGGTGGCTTGGTACCAGCTTAATAAGACAAGTGCTCTCTAAAATATGTTTTGCTTCCCCTTCCCACTCACACATTCAGCAAGATACAGACCTATCTGCTCAGTAGCAGTATGCTACTTAATGCATTGACGATGGCACTGTGTGCGGAACAATTTCAAGCATGCATATGATAAGATTTCTTTTCTTTTTCTCTTTGTAGGAGCCTCCCATCAGAAGCAAACAGGCAGCTGTTCCCTTTCAAAAGTACGTGTCAGGCAGTCGTGATCACTCAACAACGAATTACGTTTCCACAATGCATCCAAAGGAGCAATATCGAACACAATGTGACACCAAGCCACATAGCGAGATAGTAGAGCATATGTTCAAAAGCTTGGTCAGAGTTAAGTATCTTAAAACGGAAAGAAAGTGAGGTCAAGAGCAGAGAGGTTTGGGGAAGAGTTTACACATTCCCTCCCTAGGGAGCTAAAACCACATTGACCAATTCCGGAGGGAATAACACTTGGGGATGAAGGGGCCAGAGGAAGATTTTATGGTATAGTACATAGCATCCCTTGTGGGATTTTCAAGATCTAAAAGTGCTAGAATTACTTAAAGATAGAGGGAACACTTTTGGATCAGTGCAGGAATATGTTTGGAGAAGGTAAGGAACACTTTGAGAGAGACTTTTGTGCTTTTTCTGATTGCTAAAAATCATAAGAATTAGAATTCCTACAGTGTGGAAACAAGTCCTTGGGCCCAACAAGTCCACACCAACGATTGGAAGGATACCCCACCTAGATCCATTACCCTACATTTTCCCGCTGGATGCACCTATCCTACATGTCCCTGAACACTATGGGCAATTTAGCATGGCCAATTTACCTAACCTGCACACCTTTGGACTGTGGGAGGAAACTAGAGCACCAGAGGAAACCCACACAGACACTGGGAGAATGTGCAAACTCCACACACAGTCGCCCAAGGCTGGAATCGAACCCGGGTTCCTGACGCCATGAGGCAGCAGTGCTAACCACTGTGCCACCCCATCATGAATGTACGAACAAAATACATAAAATCATTGGAACTGTCAAGCTGTCAGAGTCATACAGGCAGGGTCATACAGCATGAATACAATTTGTTTGGTACAATTCGTTTGTGCTGACCAGATATCCTAAGTTAATCTAGTCCCATTTGCCAGCACTTGTCCCATATCTCTCTAAACCCTTCCTCGTCGTGCACCCATCCAGATGCCCTTTAAATGTTGCAATTGTACCAGCCTCCACCACTTCCTCTGGCAGCTCATTCCATACACGTACCACCCTCTGCGTGAAAAAGTTGCCCCTGAGGTGCCTTTTATATATTCCTCTCTCAACTTAAAACTGCACCCTTTTAGGTTTGGATTCCCCCACCCCAGGGAAATGCCCTTGGCTATTAACTCAGTCCATGCTCCTCATGACTTTATAAACCTCAGCCTCCGATGGTCCAGGGAAAACAGCCCCAGCCTCTTCAGCCTCTCCCTATAGCTCAAATCCTCCAACCCTGGCAACATCCTTGTAAACCTTTTCTGCACCCCTTCAAGTTTCACAACATCCTTCCTATACCAGGGAGACCAGAACTGAATGCAGAATTGTATCCAGAAGTGGCTTAATCAATGTCCTGTACAGCTGCAACATGACCTCCCAACTCCTGACTGAGAAAAGCAAATGTATTAAATGCTTTCTTCATTACCCAGTCCACCTGTGGTTTCACCTTAAAGGAAGTACTCATCTGCACCCCAGGTTCTCTTTATTCAGCAACACTTCCCAGCACCCTACCATTAAGTGTATAAGTCCTGCCCTAATTTGCTTTTCCAAAATGCAGCACCTCACATTTACCTAAATTTAACTCTATCTGCCACTTCTCAGCCCATCAGCTCAAAATCCCATTGTACACTGAGATAACCTTCTTCACTGTTCACTACACCTCCAATTTTGGTGTCATCTGCAAACTTACTGACCATTCTTCCTATATTCACATCCAAATCATTTATATAAATGATAAAAATGAGTGGACCCAGCACTGATCCTTGTAGCACACCACTGGTTTCCAGGGGAAGAACAACCGTCCACCACCACCCTCTGTTTCCGATCTTCAAGCCAATTTTGTTTCCAAATTGCTAGATCTCCATGGATTCCATGTGATCTAGCCAAGCTAACCAGTCTACCTTGTGGAACCTTGTCAAATGCCTTACTGAAGTCCATATAGACAATGTCCACTGCTCTATCTTCATGACTCTTCTTTGTTGCTTCTCCAAAGAACTCACTCAAGTTAGTGAGACACGATTTCCCATGCACACAGTCACATTAACTATCCCTAATCAGTCCTTGTCTTTCCAAATACATGTAAATCCTGTACTTCAGAAACCCCTCCAACAATGCACCCACCACTGACATCAGGCTCACTGGTCTATAGTTCCCTTGCTTTTCCTTACTCCCATTCTTAAGCCATGGCACCACATTAGTCACCCTCCAATCTTATGGCACCTCACTTGTGGCTATCGATGTTAGAAATACCTCAGCAAGGGACCCAGCAATCACTTCCTTCACTCCCGACAGAGTTCTAGGGTACACCTGATCAGATCCTGGGGACTTTTTGACGCTTATGCATTTTAAGAAATCCAACACCTCCTCCTCTTGTAATTTTGGACACTTTTCAAGCTATTACTATTTATTTCTTCAAGTTCACTCACTCCGTAATCCTTCTGCACAGTAAATACTGATGCAGAATACTCATTTAGTATCTCACCCATCACCTATGGTTCCACGCATAGATGGCCTTGCTAAAGGGCTCTATTCCCTCCCTAGTTATTCTTTCGTCCTTATTACATTTGTAGAATCCCTTTGGATTCTCCTTAACCCTATTTGCTAAACCTATCTCATGTCCCCTTTTTGCTCACCTGATTTCCCTCTTGAATATATTCCTATTGCCCTTATACTCCTCGAGGGATTCGCTCGATCCCAGTTCTCTATACCGGCCATCTGCCTCCTCCTTTTTCTTGACCCTAGCCTCAATTTCACTAGAGATCCAGCTCTACTGTCCTAGCCCTTCACACTAACAGAAACATACTGTCTCTGAACTCTCGTTATCTCATTTTTAAAGCCCTCCCCCATTCCCATCTATCCCTTTACTTGTAAATAGCCTCCCTCAAACAACTTTCAAAAGTTCCTGTCTAATAGCATCAAAATTGGGTTTACTCCAACTTTTTGATCAGTTCTATCCTTTTCCATCATTTTCAAGACCAATAAAATTGTCACCATTGGCCCTTAAGTGCTCCCCCCACTGCCATCTCAGTCATTGCCTGGCCTTATTTTCCAAGTGAAGTCAAGGCATTTAATTCAGTTGGCCTTTAAATGTTTGAGCAAAAACCTGTCTGAAGTGTAAACAAAATCAGTTTTGTTATTTTACTTTGTCCATTGACCTATCACTATCACATTGCAGTGCCTGTTAGTTCAGTTTGGTAGACAGCTCTAAGTCTTTGATGTGGGGCAATGAATAAAAGTGCATGATTTTATCAGGGATTAATCAGTTGTACTAAATTAAATATAGTGTGTGTATTTTTTATCAATTAGTGTTCTTACTAAATTGTGAAATTAACACTAGACCCTTAAAACCTTATCATACTTTGTCTCAGTATGGTGCCTGAGGTAAGGGGTCAGAACGAAGGGAGATAAGCAGCGATTCTGGAAAATTGGGGATGAACAGGAAAATTGGGATGATTGGGATGAGCGGGGAGCCGGGACCATTGGGGATGAGCAGGGAGCTGGGACCATTAGGGATGAGCGGGGAATCGGGACCAAGGGGGGTGAGCAGGGACCGTTGTGGATGAGCGGGGAGCTGGGACCATTGGGGATGAGCCAGGACCATTGGGGATGAGTCGGGAACATTGGGGATGAGAGGGGAGCTGGGACCATTGGGGATGAGCCGGGAGCCGGGACCATTGGGGATGTGCCGGGACCATTGGGGATGAGCCGGAACCATTGGGGATGAGCTGGGACCATTGGGGATGAGCGGGGAACTGGGACCATTGGGGATGAGCCAGGGGCCGCGACCATTGGGGATGAGCCGGGACCAAGGGGGATGAGCGGGGATTTGGAACCAAGGGGGGGTGAGCAGGGAGCCGGGACCAAGGGGGGTGAGTGGGGATTCGGGACCAAGGGGGGGTGAGCGGGGAGCTGGGACCAAGGGGGGGTAAGCGGGGATTCGGGACCAAGGGGAGTGAGCGGGGAGCTGGGACCAAGGGGGGTGAGCGGGGATTCAGGACCAAGGGGAGTGAGCGGGGAGCTGGGACCAAGGGGGGTGAGCGGGGATTCAGGACCAAGGGGAGTGAGCGGGGATTCGGGACTAAGGGGGGGGGGTGAGCGGAGATTAGGGACCAAGGGGGGGTGAGCGGGGATTCGGGACCAAGGGGGGTGAGCAGGGAGCTGGGACCAGGGGGATGAGCAGGAGGTATTTGTGCTTGGGCGTTCAGTCAAGTCCATCTTAGTTATGAATTGATTGTAAATGCCATTTTGTTCCTTTTTGTTTCTTCTTTTCGAGCATAGGGAGCTTGAATTCTAAACCTTTCTTCTCCATTGATCTCAAAGCAAATGTTCCCTGGTGACTTCTCCTTATGATGGTGTAAGTTGGCAAAGTCGCTATAACTAGGCATGAGGGTTGGGTAGAGAGGTAATAGTCAGCCTGAACTTTTTGTTTTTAATACAATTGCAGCAAAGGCTGAGATCATGGAGGCCAGGCTTTCCCATAGAGTCCTGGCTATGTCCACACTGTTTCAAGGGGTTGGTGGGTCTGACTCTCATCGACATCACCCCCAGCACAGAAAATCTCAGGCACTTTCTCCCAAAGTGAATTTTCAGACCTGGAAATTTTCCCAACTCAACTCTCTGGATTCCAGGGCAAAATCTCTTTTCATTGTTCTGCTTAATTTTGTGCTTCACATTTAAATTTGTTCATGGCTCTTTAAGACTGGTTGAAACTTTGATGTTTCCAGCATTTCCTGCATTTAGAAAGCAATAAATCTTCTATTAACTCAAAAGCAGAAGAATTCATACTTGACGATACTGAGACTTTTTGCACAATCACTTAATATCTCTACAATTTTATATTTCCATTTACACTGTTTACAATGCCTCTGCTGGTGGTTATCTGTATCTTGAAATGTGAGCACTATTTATTTATCTATCATTCTTCATTTAATTCATTAACAGATATGATGAAGAGTTAATATCCCAAACCAGATCCCTTTTGGGCACCAAATCTTGCCAAATACAGTACACCATCATTATCTTGATTCTCGGCCTCATTATGCTCACTGACAATCTTCTAATCAGGCCAATAAATTGCCCTCAACTCCCTATTATGTTAGTTAACAGCCAATTACTTTATTAAATATCTTCTGGAAGCACATAAAGCAAACGTCAAGAATCATTCTCCTTCAAGATACTAACTGTCTCTTCAAAAGAACAAGCAGAATCTATACACTGGAGCTCTTACTGGTCAGCCCAGGTTACTGGTCAATTCCTCTTTCCAAATGTAGGAAATGCCAATTTTACCTTTTGTTTGTTGTTTTTAAGCCGAGGGAATTTGACTGGAACCATTCTATAGCTTTGTCCTCCAAAAGTAAATGATATGTGGTGAAATATGGATGGATTTCCCTGTGATCCCATCCCAAACAGGAATAGGACACAATGGAAAAAGTGGAAAACAGGTCCTGTCCCTCCCTTTACAAATTGTGCCCATCATAAAGCTACCTCAAGGTCAGCAATCCATCTTACTATTCAGTCACACCTAATAGATCAAAAATCTTAAAAAGCCAACATTTAATTCTTAGTGAAATTTCTGGATCTCTTTTGTGATTCTGGTTTAATGTTCATACTCAATCCATGAGCTAATACTTTCCATTTCATTTCTTCAGGAATACTTTTATGATGAGAAATCAAATAAAAAACTCTATGCTGTGTTCTGGGAAATCCACATTGGGTAACTTATTAAGCGCGTGGATGTCCCTCCTGTGGATACTTGACAATCCCATGGGCTCCATCTGTTTCTTGCCTAAGGTCTCATGTGAGTTCTAACATTTGGGTCATAAACTGTCCACATGCTGTCATTTCTATTGTCAAAATCTAATTCATGACCCTGAGCAGTGCAAAAAAAACACTGAGAAGTGCAATTTTGTAGATAATGTGGAAACTATTTGGGCACTAAATCTAAGTGCTGTTTTACAAGAGGGCTCTGTAACATGAAGTAGTTTGCCCTGGTGAACGTGCATAACACCCAGGTAAACTCTAACTTCTTTAATGTGCTCTGCTATTCTGGGACGAGTTATTTACAGAAAATAGATTTGTAGCTTGAAGCCATATCACTGCAATTCAGGGCTGATAAAGGCAATTGTTTAAAAAAAGAATTTGTACACTGCTGGTGAGAAAAAAAACAAGATTCAAATACGCAAACAAGACAAACAATCCAAACTGTAGAGGAAAATCATGGAGTGAATTGCAAAGGTTGCAAGCTAAAATTAAATAATTGTCAGCTGCCAGAATGAAAATGTGCACCATAGGAAGATTTTGGAATCATGGGTCAGCCCTTGGCTTTCTCATCTTTGATAATACTATAAAAACAGAAATGGTCCCACTGAATACTAACATGAATTTTATGTCACTTTTTTAAAACTTCCACTAACACAATTATAATGCAATACCTGTATAATGAATATTATTTATTCATTTGCAAACCACTAGCTATAAAAGTGTAAAATATATGTCACCACAGGCTGCTGTAAAGTGCATATTTGTTACATACATTTAAAACATGGTCCCTGTTCATATTTTCAGTGGACAGATAGGTAAAAATTTAACTTTTCTTTACCTAGAGAGTTTGCAGTTAAATCATTCTAAAATTGGTAACTTTGTTGTAGGTTGTTGGCTAAATCCAATATCTATTTTGCAGATTTAAACAGGAAAAACCAGGCTGAAGTATTTGCAGCCACTGTCAGCCAGGAGTGAGGAGGAGCTGATTCAGCTGAGCCTTTTCCTGAGGTCCTCAGTATTAGAGATGCAAGCCTGCAGTAACATCAATTTCCTCCACATATCATGCAGTAGCTGAAAATGCTTATACAGCAAAGGTTATGGGCCTACATGACATTCTGCCAATACTGCTGAAAACTTGCGCTCCGGAACTAGCTGTGCCCCTGGCCAAGATGTTCCAGTACAGCTACAACACTGGCATCTTCCTGGTAATGTGTCAAGTTATCCAGTTTTGTCCTGTTCACAAAAAATGCAATCTGGTCAATTACTGGCTTATCAGTGTACTCTTAAAGATCAATAAAGTAATGGAGTGGTCACTAACAGTGGTATCAAGCAGCACTTGCTCAGTAATAACCTTCTTATTGATGATCAATTTGGGATCTATCAGGGCCAGGTGAAAGTAAGGACTGCAGATGCTGGAGATCAGAGTCAAGATTAGAGTGGTGCTGAAAAAGTACAAACGGTCAGGTGGCAACAGAGGAGTAGGAAAATCGACGTTTCGGGCAAGAGCCCTTCATCAGAAATCCTGATGAAGGGCTCTTGCCCGAAATGTCGATTTCCCCCCCCCCACTTCCTGGATGCTGCCTGACCTGTTGTGCTTTTCCAATGCCACACTAATCTATCAGGGTCAGTCAGCTCCTGAGCTCATTAGCATGTTGGTGCAACCATCAACAAAAGAGCTGAACTCTAGAAGTGAGGTGAAACTGGCTGCCTTAGACATCAAGGCAATGTTTGACTGATTTATGGCATCAAGGAACCTCAAAAACTATAATCAATGAGGGTCAGAGGAAATCTCTCTGCTAATTGGAATCCTACTTAGCACAAAGGAAGAATTACAGAAAATAACAGACACATATACAGTAATCACAGAAAATGCTGGAGACACTCAGCAGGTCAGGCAGCATCGGTGGAGAGAGAAACACAGTTGATGGTTCAACTCCAATATGACTCTTCTTCAGAGAGAATCTAGTCATCTACTCATGACATTCAATGGCATTACCATTTGCTGAATCCCCCACTATCCACATTCTTGAGGGGGCTTACCATTGATCCAAAACTGAAATGGAGTATTCATATAAATACTGTGGCTACAGTTGTAGATCAAAGGATAGGAATCCTATGGTGACTGACTTACATACTGTCTACTCACAAACTTGCACTATCTACAAGGAACACGTCAGGAGAATGATGCTTGCACAGATACAGTTCCAACAATGTTCCAGATGCTCAACATCATCCAAATTAAAGCAGCATGCTCAGTTAGCATTGCAGCCAGCATCTTCTACAATACTCCCTCCAGCACGGGGGCAGCTCCATGTGGTACCATTTACAGGATGCACTGCAACAACTCACTAAAGCTTCTTTAACAGTACCTTCCAAGCTCTCAAGGTCTGCCACTTAGAATACAAGGGCAGTGTTTCTTGAACACTGCCATCTACAAGTGGTTCTCCAAGTCACACACCACCCTGATCTGGCAGTATATAGTCATTCTTTCCCAATTGCTGATCAAATTTCTGGCGATCCCTTCCTTACAGTACCGTAGGTTTACCTACTGCAGCTGTACAAAACTCTGGTGCGGCCACACTTGGAGTATTGTGTACAGTTCTGGTCACCACATTATAGGAAGGATGTGGAAGCTTTGGAAAGGGTTCAGAGGAGATTTACTAGGATGTTACCTGGTATGGAGGGAAGGTCTTATGAGGAAAGGCTGAGGGACTTAAGGCTGTTTTCATTTGAGAAAGAAGGTTGAGAGGTGACTTATTGCAACATATAAGATAACCAGAGGGTTAGCTAGGTTGGACAATGACAGCCTTTTTACTTGGATGGTGATGGCTAGCACAAGGGGACATCGCTTCAAATTGAGGGATGATAGATATAGGATAGATGTCAGAGGTAGCTTCTTTACTCAGAGAATAGTAGGGTTGTGGAATGCAGTGCCTGCAACAGTAGTAGACTCGCCAACTTTAAGGGCATTTAAATGGTCATTGGATAGGCAAATGGGCGAGAATGGAATAGTCTAGGTTAGATGGGCTTCAGATTGACTTCACAGGTCAGCGCAACATCGAGAGCAAAAGGACTGCACTGCGCTGTAATGTTCTCTGTTCTACTCCCCACAGACTTTGGCAGTTAATGAAAGGCAGCTCACAACCAACTTTTCCAGGATTAGGGATGGACAATAAATGGTGGTCTAACCAACATTACCCATATTCTGTGAATAAATTTTAAAAAAACAAAATAAACACATGCAAGAGAAAGAAAATGGTGCATTGTAAAGTTTTAAACAAAGAATAATTTGTAATTTATATTTTGGCACATCCAGGAAGAAGGCCCAGTGAAGAAAGTGTTTCATTATTGAAGAGTAGTCTAGGCAAATTCAATGACTAGAATTGTATATCAGAATTATTCTAGGACAGGGTAGTCTTGTTGCTTCAACCTCTATGGTGGTGCTGAGTATGAGAATGGCTCCCCTCTGATTGACAGAGCTTTTACTGGGCAGGATGCCCACTCCTGTGGTCTTGGTTCCAAGTGAAGATTTGCTAGTGTCCTTGCCACTGCCTGAATGGTGTGTGGCTTTGTGGGCCTTCCTTGAAAGAGGTAGTGCAGGTCTCTTTACTGAGTCTCCAGATTCTACTCCAAGAATTTGTCGATTTTGACTTTTGGTTAAGTCCATTTACAACAGAAGGTGTGAATTCCACAGATGACTTTCATCTTTACTTGTCCATTCAAGGAGTACATTACCCATGGGTAATCAACTGAGAGCTTTCCAAAAACCTCAGAGAGTTTGAGCATGAATTGTAAAAATCATCCGATGCAAGCATGTTAATAGCCATTTGGTGCCCATTTTTGAAAGAAGCCAATTCCAGAACATTCTATGCTTATTAAAGTCCATTTTAACGTTATGAATATTGTTGAGATGGCCCTCTGAGATGTGCTGCAATGTGAAAGATGCTACTAGAAGGCTGGAACTAGAGTTGCTCATGAAAGAACTACTGCAAGATCATCTATATCTCGTGTTAATAAATAGTGTTCGAAGAAACACCTGATGCTTAGTCTCAGCGACTTCCTACAAACAAATTCATATTAAAATATGCTGGCATCAATGGAGCTAGAATAGATGGTGCTTTCCTCTGAAGAATCATAAGGTGAGACTCCTGGTAGGAGTAAATCACTTTGTCCCTGAGCCTCTTCCAGGATTCAACACGGGGATTAGGACTCATCTAATACCCCACGTTTTCACTGACCTGGATAGCCTTCTTCAATCAGAGGACAGTGAACCTGCGAGATTCCCTGCCACACATGGCTGTGGAGGCCAAGGCACTGAATTTATTTAAGAAATAAATAGAGATCCCTGGACACTAAAGATATCTGGGGGTATGGGGAGAGAGCAGGAGTACAGTGTCGAGATATAGCAGCAGCCATGATCAGGTTGAATGTTAGAATAGGCCTGAAAGGCTGAATGGCCCACCTCTACTCCTATTTTATATTTTTCTCCGTTTCTATGACCCTGCCTCTTCTGCAGCCCCTCAAAGCAACTGAATGACCAATGCAGATGAAAAGATAGAGTAATGGAAAATATGCTTAGGACCATGAGACTACAACACGTAGAAGCAAATGGAGGCCTTTCAGCCCATCCAGGTTGCTATACCATTCAATGAGATCATGGCTGACCTTATAATCTTCACCTCCATTTTCCTGCATTTTCCCTAGGATGCTTGATTCCCTTATTGATTAGAAATCTGTCTATCTCAGCCTTGAATATACTTAACAATCCCGTTTCAATAGCCCTCTGCAGAAAAGAATTCCAATGTTTCAGTACCCTCTGAGAGAAGACATTTCTCCTCATCTGTATCTTAAATGTATGACCCATTATTTTGGGATTATGCCCTCTGATCCCAAATGCTCTCACAAAAGAGAAACAACTTTCCCATATCTACCTTGTTAAGTCCATTAAGAATTGTATCTATGGCACGGGCAGCACAGTGGCTCAGTGGTTAGCACTGCTGCCTCACAGCATCAGGGTCCCAGGTTTGATTCCAGCCTCGGGTGACTGTCTGTGTGGAGTTTGCACATTCTCCCCATGTCTGTGTGGGTTTCCTCCCACAGTACAAAGATGTGCAGGTCAGGTGAATTGACTGTGCTAAAAAGCCCATGGTATTAGGTGCATTAGTGAGAGGGAAATGGGAATGGGTGGGTTACTCTTTGGAGGGCCAGTGTGGACTTGTTGAGCCAAAGGGCCTATCCCCACACTGTAGGGAATCCAATCAATAAAAGTTGACTCTCGTTCTTCTATATTCCAATGAGTACAGGCAAGTACAAGTCTAAATCATTGACTTTACTGCAAAAGTCTGTATCAGGATTATTGGTCAATCAATTCAAAAATCAAGAAGCTTAATATTAACTTGCATCTTGACTCAGGGCAGCCATTACTGTATCGGTTGACACCATAGAATGGCTTGGCGCCGTCCACCTTCAACAATCAGGATCCCCGGGTTTTGGAAGCAACTAGTTAAAGGCTAGTTTTTGGACACACGTATCTATGCTGATCAAGTTATTATTGAGCCTATTTATGCAGAATCAGAACAGATCCTTGTTGAGTTGGCAGGCTCATATATAAGGTTGTACAAGACAATCTATGCAAAGCTAATGACCACATTTAATTTTGTAAGAAAATGTCTCTGTCTCTGCAATAAAAGCAAACTTTTACAGCAAGAAAACTGGAGAACATTTTTTTCCCCCAGATGGAACTCGGCATTTCCAAAGAATGGAAGCTTCATACGTGAAGTTTGGATGATCTTCAATCAAAGTGCCCAAGCATTTCCACAAGTTTGATCAGCCTTGTGATGCTTCTTATCCTGTTGCACTTGAAGAGGGTGAACCTGCATTTTTAGATGGTCTCAGACAGGAGAAAGACCCAGTGAGTGAATGAGAGAAGATGGCACCATCAGGCCCAGTCTCAGCATTTCACAAAGATTATAATGCGGTGTGTGACTTCTAGTTATTGATGCAATTCACCAAGATCCCTCTGATTTTCTTCCTGAGCTGGATGTGTAAACTTCTTGAACTATCCTCAGAGTAGTGCCAGTTCATGTGCCAAATATTGTTAACAAAGTATCACCAAATGCAGTTACTGAGGGCATGACAGACATTTCAATAATCTCAACTGTACAGGGCAGTGACAATAATCTTCTAACCATCAACAGCCAGATTAAGCTTGATGAGATTTCACAGACTTCACAAGATCAAAGAGTATAACAAACTCTATACAGGCAAAGTTAAAAATCACACAACACCAGGTTATAGTCCAACAGGTTTAACTGGAAGCACACTAGCTTTTGGAGCGACGCTCCTACATCAGGTGATCCTGATGTACACCCCAGTCCAACACCGGCATCTCCAAATCACATCTGTACAGGCAGGAAGGTCCCTTTGGAAAACTGACACACCAGAATGACAGTCTACATTTCCATGAAAACCCACACCTTACTTAAACTTCTAGAGGTACTGTTACAAATAACAGCATTTGAAGACAAATCCATTTTATAATCTTTCTCGCCCTGAATGGCTTCCAGCAAACACAGGCCTAATCCCAATGATCCTCATGACAAATCTCTCTGCGCATGGGACAATGTCCACAAAAGTAGTTATTTTGAATTTGCAGTACTTGTACAAATCTCCTGAAAGCTTAATTCCAATACTCTATGTTCTCTCAAATATTTCACTCATCTCTTCATCCTAAACTTGATAAAACCACACAAGAATCTCAAAATATCATGATACAATTATACCGCTTAGGAAGAGAAATGTTGAAACCTAACAGCTATTATTCAAGGTTGAACCTTTACCATTCAGCTATGTTTACTTGCCAAATGATCCTTTCATAGATGATATGATGAAAAAGTAGTACAAGATGAGACCAACTAAGGTCTAGACAAAAAGTATTGGTATCGTTTCTATAATTACTGACCAGTCTCGATCCTCAGGCAACCTTCAAGAGGCAATCATTCCTTTCAATATCATGAAGTCCAGGATAACATTAGAAAGCCTATCAGTCCCATTTCAGCTGTTCGATTCATCATCACCTCACAGATTATCTGTGCCAACAAGAACAGGCATAATTGCAAGGCTGACTAAGTAAGCTTTCAGGTGAGAGGATAGTGGCAATAATGTTAAGAAAATACTTTCAATAAATAATGTTAGAAGAGAAGAATGTACTTGGTGGGGGAAGACATAGGTAAGTGTTAGGGAATATTTAGATGAATTTCTGAGGTAAGCTGTGATGCAACTGTGATCTCTGTAGTCTTTTGAAGGAGACTCTGTGAGAGGGTTGGAACTGAAATAGTTTAGGGCAGAGATGCCAACAGCAAGATCATCATGTATAAAATGTTAATAAATATTGTTTGAAGAAACGCCCTGGGCTTATCTGTCGAACAAATCCAAAGTAAAACAAATTTGACATACCTTTAGTGGGCTTGGCAAGGTACTCATGCTGTTTATCCCACAACTTCATTAAATTTTCCTGCCATACGGCTTTACAAGAAAATTCTCCCTAAAATTGAGTGAATTTTAAACATAAAGCCACATTTAATACGCATGGCTTATTTGATGGATTATATTCATGTTATTGTGAAAGATGGTTAATTAAAAGTTGGGAACCATGTCACAAACTCACATTTTCCAACAGCTGACCTATCACAGCACAGCGAGTGTTCTTGAAGGAAGCAAGCAATTAAGCTGCACAAATAGTGAGCTCATTGAACTGCAACTGACTTTTATCATGTCAGAGACCATCTGAACACAGAAGCAATAAAAAGATTGTTGCCATGACCACCACTGAGAACTAACTGCAACAAAGATGGATTACTTCCTAAATGAATGTTACTGATTCTATGTATCTAGTTGTTATAAAAGATAACTGTGACATGAGTGTAGCATCAAAATGAAATATTTTAGTGCCTCTTTGACGATGAGAAATATATTTGAGGTTTAATTCTCATTATTTCCTCCCCTAAGAGATTAATGATGGGTTTATCTTACAAAACAGTTCTGTAATCCTTTTGGCTGCCAGTGTTGTGTAATGTAACCCATTTACTGAACGTTATGGAGAAGATACAACAACACCACAGCAACAATGATTGAAATGTTACTACCAATGTCGCTTGCCAAAGCAGCATGACTCCATGGGCAATCTGTGCCATAGGAAGTGATTCTTTCCATAATCCACAGAAGAAATGGTTGCCCTCACTTGACTACATCCCCTGTCTCTTGCTCACCTCATCAGGAATGTATCTACATGGCCTTGGCAAGCCTGCGCCAAGTGTCTGCTTCTATAGCTTCCATCACTGGCTTGGTCTGGAGGCTGACTACAGTGCCAGTATTGGCCACTGCATTGGTGGTGCTGCTGGTATTGTAGAACTACCAACCTTCTGATTGGCTGGAAGCACTTGGGGGCTTGACATCCTGTCTTGTGGAAGTAGAAGCTACACCCGCAGGAAACTAATTGCTTGACAAGAAGGCAAAACCAGGGAAACTTGCAATGACACATTCTGTTGCAAATTATCTTGTACACCTCAAAATGGAGCTCGACCTGTGACTATTTGTAGGTATTATTACCATTTTTTACTGGTTATCCCCTCTAGGTGAACCTTACAAACCAGCATCATAGACTTCCAGGGCCAGACAACAGTCCTGCGTTAAATCCAGCATCCACTTCTCTGACTCTGACTTTGTATATCTCCTTCCTGTCTTCAGTATTTTTAGCTAGGAATTCAGTTGTCTCATCCCCATACTATAGAATTTCTTCCCTGAATCTCGCTATATTTGTTCACCTTTCTTGTCTTTTTAATATCCTCTGTGAAGTAGACCTCCATACGTGTGATTTTAATTGTACTATTTGCAAACATTGTCCTTATTGACCCAGCAACCATATTTCCTTATGCTTCGGTAAGGCTTTTTGGAAGCTCTCTCAAGCAACCCATTTGATTGGCACCACATCCAAAGACTTACATTCCCTCCAGTTCAATCTCACCAGAAGTAGTGCATACCATCCACAAGATGCACTGCAGAAATTCACCTAGGCTTCTGAGACAGCACCTTCTGAACTCAAGACCACTAGCATTCAAAAGGACATTGGCAGCAGGCATATGGGAACACCACCACCTGCAAGTCCCCCTCCAAGCCACTTGTCACTGGATCTAAGCTTTGGAACTCCCTAATGGCATTAAAGATCTGTGTACAACACATGGACTGCAGGGGTGTCAGGAGGCAACTCACCGACACCTTCTCTAGGGCACTAGGGATGGGATAAATACTGGCCCAACCAGCAATGCACACATCCCATTAATGCACAAAAATAAAAGTTTTTCAACATTTAAAAGGTACCATCTAAACACAAGCTGTTGTGACACCTTTCAATTCCTAGGCTTACTTCCTGTCCTGATTGACAGATTTAAAAGCCATTCTTTCTACCATCTTTGACATGAAATGAATCACAAGTTATTTCATGCAAATTGACCAGATTTCATCACTAACACTTAATTTAACATTGAGGTAACCCATAAGCTCTTCAAAAAGAACAACAAGAAAGGAACATATTGCATATTAAAGTGAGCAATTCCAGTATCTTAGCGACTGTTTGTTTTTAATGCTGGTGTTAAACAGTTATAATTTATAAGTATTTTGTGCAAAGGTGCATATGAATGGCAAAGAAATGACCTGAAAGCAAAGGTCTGGCTTGAGAATGTTTGGAATGTCATGGCTGTTTAAGAGCTCTGTTTATTCACACCTGTGTGCCAAAATGCTGTCATCTCAGGAGTGGCCCCTATTACAAGAGGGTCAAGCACCAAGCAGACCTAATTAAAAGCTCATTACATGAGACAATTTCCATTAGCATGCCAAACTCCATGTTAATCCATTAGCACCGTGACTCTCTTCCGAAGCTTTAAATTCCAGCTCCTTTCCCGAGGGACTGCAAACCAGGGAAAGCCAGAAATTGCTGTTCTCATTCAGTGAACATCAGTTATTCAAATCTTAATACGCAGTTTCTGGATTATTTTACATTTAGGATAATTTACTCTACCTTTTTCAGAGCTGATTAAGAAAGAGGCCAACGTGTTAGAGTTCAAGGTATTCACACAGCACCTGCTCTGAATAAACAGGACAAATAAAAGGAGAGCTGGATTTGCTGAGTGTTTATTACATGCTCCATGTCTGAGCTCTTAAAATAGGCAACTTGTATTACAATATACACATCTTGATTTATTTGATACATCTCATTTGCAGTTGTTATCTTTTACTCGGTATTATACACTCTTTTTGTGTGTGTGTGTGTTTATTTAATTACAGCTTAAGTCTTTAATACTAGCATTGATATCGAGGAGATTGTAGTATAAACGTCTGCAATTAAAAAATGTACATACTTACCTCAGGATAAATTCTGCGAATCTGTAGGTATCTTCCTTCTGATAGAAATGAAAAACAGTTAAGTGTCATGAATTATTTTTTATAATATTTGTTCATGGGATGTGGGTGTTGTTGGCTAGACCTGTATTTATTATCCATCCCTAATTGCCCAGGAACTGAGAGTCTTGCAATACCATTTCAGAGAGCAATTAAGAGTCAATCACATTGATGTTGGTCAAGAATTACATGTAGGCCAGACCAGGTAAGGTTGCCAAATTGCCTTCCTGAGAAGACATCAGTGAACCAAGTAGGTTTTTTTGTGACTATCACAATGTCCCCACATGGTCCCCACTGGGCTAGCTTTTAATTCCAGATTGTTAGTTAATACAAATTTTATTACCTACCATAGTGAGAGTCAAATCCAAGTGCCCAGAACTTTAGAGGCTATGGTTTCTGGATTACTAGAACCAGTAATTACCATCGCACCATTCTCACCTTTAAAAATGTCAATATCCCAAACCTTCCTGCAATTACGTTAGTGATACTGCAGCATTAAAAATTTGCATAGATCAGTTTTCAGATACAGAATGAACAGCCTAGTAATCCAGCTTGATAATCCCAAATGCTAGAATAGAAATCTTACCTCAGTCATGGTTTCATGAAGCCACCTTGTTGTTGTAAAAACCCATCTGGTTCACTAGGGAAGGGAATCTGTCATCCTTACCTGGTCAGGCCTGCATGTAACTCCAGACAGCAATGTCGTTGACTCTTAACTACCCTCTGAAATGGCCCAGTAAGCCATTTTGTTCAAGCGCAGTTAGGGATGGAAACAAATTCTGGTCGTACCAGGGACACTCATATTCCAATGAAACGTATAACACTCACGCGGTAGGATATGTAAGGAGACAAATACCCACTTAGAAAATTCCCTGAGACATCCAACTTGAAATCCAATCAGGGCAGCATGGTGGTTCAATGGTTAGCACTGCTGCCTCACAGCACCAGGGACCCACATTCGATTCCAGCCTCAGGCGACTGTGTGGAGTTTGGACATTCTCGCTGTGTCTGCATGGGTTTCCTCTGGGTGCTCCAGTTTTCTCCCACAGTCCAAAAGATATGCAGATTAGGTGATTTGGCCATGCTAAATTGCCCATAGTGTTCAGGGTTGTGAGGATTAGGTGCATTGGTCAGGGGTAAATATATCATAGAGAAATGGGTCTGGATGGGGTTCTGTGTGGACTTGTTGGGCCAAAGGACTTGTTTCCACACTGTAGGGATTCTATGAGAAAGTTGAGATTGCCCCAGACATACTTACGGTGTTCTTCAATCTCAGGACACAGACTCATGCAATTAGCCTTTTTTGACTCCATTTCTGGCCCAAAGAAACAGACAATATTAAGTCCAATTTCTAGGCCTACACGCTTTTTTGTTGTTATTGACCTTCTATACTTGCAGGTGCCTGAGCAAATACCTATTTTGCAGTATCTTAGGATTTACCAAGTTTCAAAGCTACCAGATATAATGGAATATTTTCTTTTCAGCGCGACAGGATCAAACAAAGCACCTTGAACCATGTTAATTTTCATGTCAGTGAATTATACCACAGACTGAGCAAAACAGGCAGTTTATTATTTAAAAAGGAAAACAAAAAGGCATGCTGTCAGATCTTAAGCAAACTGAAATGGAACAAGGTAAACAGAGACATCTATAAACTTTTGTAAGTTATAAGTGGTTCTCTGTGGCCTGCCTTGCCTCATTAACTGCTGAAAGAAGCACCAGCTTAGCCTTCTGGGATACCTAACACCCAAAGTCTGTTACAAGATGAACTCTGGGTTATTTCAACTCACAGGTCCACAGTCAAACTTAGCTTTAAACACCTTCTTGACCTCAACCTTTTTTCATAATATCTGCACTATTAACCAGCTGAAGAAATGATAGATGTGCCTCTCAGAAGACCTGCCAAAAGCTGGTCATCATCAGAGGGTAGGAGATCAATAAAAGCTTTGCAGCAAAAAAATGTTAAGCTATCAATTGCAGGCCCCATCCCCTGGGTTTTCCTTTCCCTTCCTTCTTTCTTTCGTGAAGTGAATAGAATGAGATGGAGATCTCCCTCTTGTCCAAGGAAACAGTATCATTATCCCAGTGTGATAGAGCCATTCAGTAGGGAAAGCAGTCTGAAACTGAGAGGCCTGTATACCAGAACTGCAAATTGGACTGTTCCTTTGACTAGGACCAGAAGGATCTCAGTACAGTGTAATATTACAGCTCTCAGACAGGCTGCAAGGCCTGCTGCTAAAGAGCCCATCTGGCACAGGCAAAGAATAGCAATAATTACAAGCTGATGATAGACATGGAAAAAAAACCCACTGAGCTAGCTTTTAAGAACTATAGGCCAGGACTGTTGGGAAATTATATACTGAAGTCCTTTCAAGTTCAGCCTTTTTGGTGTACTTACACATTGATTCTAAACATTTTAAACATAGTAATAAACACTCTTAGAATTTTTTTATTACTATCTTAGGAGACCAATTTAATTAGGTATGAAAAGATAAGTCTATATTTTTATTAATAATGATGGAAATGCAAACAAGTTGCTATAATGAAGAATACAAGAATACTAAACCATACTTTACTATAGTTGCATGCATAACAGTTCAAAAGAGTCTATAAATCCTTCCACAGGCCATTCAAAAATTTATTTGTCTAAATGTTGCAGCTTAACCATCAAATGCAGATGCCCATAATTAAAGCAGTGTTTTACTGCAGAGAATACCTTTTCAATTTAGTTGAAAATATATGGAATTTTATATGAAAGAAATGCATGTGAGCAAAGACGTCATGCCGATTTTGTTTTTATAGATGGATCACAGATAGGTTAGCAGAAATAAGTACTGTCCTTTTAACTTTACAGTCAATAAAACTTATGTCTGTCTGGAATACTGTGATTTCCTGTAATTAATTTTATGTTGTCCATCTCCATGGTACATATACAACAATTTAGGGCTTTTTAAAAGACAAATACAAAGCTGCCTTGCATTAATTCTTTAACTCATGGGTTGGGTCAACTCTGAACAAGTTCTACGTAAAAAGAATCTACGTATTGTTGAAACAAATATTGGACTTGTCTTGAATGTGCAATATACCCAAGACTGAATTATATCCTAATTCAATAATAATTGTGCATTCATGGACTCTCAATCCTTTCAACAAAAGGAAGAATACACCTGCTGTGCTGTTACTTTGAAAGTAAAAATATTGCAAAAAAGAAAAGAGCTACATTCAGCAGAGCATTAGAATTTAACTAATAACAATTGGCTCTGTATCATGAGCTTATGGACATGAAAAAACTTAAAACGCCCCTCTTTTCTCACAGTACTCAGATATCCAGATCCATTTTGTGAGTAGCTTTGCTATAGTTATCCAAAATGTCCTATTTATATTAAAAGCATTTCATGGTGGATCCAATTAAAATCTGTCAATTTGCTTGAATCTTTGTTACTGCCTGGAAATGATTTTGGCTTCTGTTAAAATGTGGTTGCTTGGAAAAGAGAAACTTTCGTTCACCTCAACCAATTTTCATGTCAGCAATGCTACTTCTCCATCCTGGCACGACGGAGCATATTTTTGCCTACATCTCACACTCTGACTTAATCAATCGGCAAATTATGCACAGAGGTCAATGCAGCCAATTCTGATCTGCCACTTCTAATTTTCTGGTAACCCAAATTAGTCACCAATAACCAGGAGCCCTGTGTTCTCTGCATCCTTACTGCCATTAATTGAAAGACTGAGTTGGATGTAGAACTTCACAAAATTGACCCTTGAAGTCAGTCTGCCTACTCAGCATCACGCAGTACGACCCAGTTACAGATTGAAACATTTAAGGTGTGAGTATGAAAGCTTATTTAATATACCGCAGTCAGAGGAGTGCAGGTACCCTCCTCTATACTGGATTATTTCATACTGGTGCAGGTCCAACACAGTTGCAGTGTGAATGTTATCCTGAAGTAACACTATTGTGGGCTTCCGTTTGGTCTGCTTACTTACCTGTAGCCCTAAATAGCATCCACCATGAGTAACCCATCATTTAGTGCACAAACAAACATGTGAGCCTGCCAAGTAAATGTTAAATACAAATAAAGCTTCTTTAATTATTTGTTAGCTTCTATTGGCTGTGTTAACTTTTGTATGTTACAGATTGTAATTGACCTTGAAAGACATAAACCAGAAAATGTCCAAGGTCTTATCAAAATACAAACAAATCAGTGAAGCAGCTGTAACGCAATGAGTGGTGAACCAATTGGAACAGAATATTTTGAGAGGGCTTGCCAGGGTAGATGCTGAGAGGATATTTCTTCTCATAGGGGAGTCTGGAACTAGTGGCAAAGTTTAAAGATAAGGGGTTTCCCAATTAAACCAGAGATGAAGAGGAATTTCTGTGGAAGAAATTCTGTTCCACAAAGTGCAGTGCAGGCTGAGTCATTGAATATATTCAAGGCTAAATTAGACACGATTTTTAATCACAAAGGAATCAAGTCAAGGAGTACAGCAAATAAAGTCCTGTTATGGCCACAATTAGACCAATCATGAATGGCCTACTCCCACTCCTATTTCTTATGATATTGTGATTAGCACCACTCTATAAATAATGAAATGGCTCAAACAATATGCCAAGTAGCTGCATTTAGTTAATTGTCTCTGCATAACACTTTTAAGTATACGTGTAATTACTTACTTATTTAGTCTTTGAAAATATATCAGAATTCAAATGGAATATAGTCAAAGTCAGACATGTGCAATTCTATTCGCAACTTGTCTTAATTTCTTGATTTATTGTATATAAACCACTTTATTCTACTTATATTGTTCTATGTTATTTATTTCCTGATTAAGATAATCTGGCATTAGAAAAAACTGGTCATTCGACTACATCTGAAAATCTAAACAACCGGCTAATTCAAAATTAAATTGCAGTTTTAGTGATAAAACTAAAATACTTTTAAAAAATGAGAAAAATCAGATGTAAAATAAAGAAGTGGTGTACCCTCACATCAGGCTGCCAGGGTTACAGGAAACTATTAGCTGTAAGTTATGATTCTCATATAAAAGACCAAAAACTTGTAAAACATGGTTAGGTCCAATTTTCGTAGCGAACTAATCCTTCTGTAACCTCCCTGAGTAAATTTGTTGCTCTATTTGCCCACATAAAATAGTAACTCCTCTTCAAAACACTTCAATCACAAAACCAGTTGAGACACTCTGAAGATTAGAGAGTTAGTTTAAATATAATTTCTTAAATTTAACTCTTATGTTACAGCTCTGTGGAATTGTTTTTATTCATTCATAGAATGTGAATGTCACTGGCAAGGTCAACATTCATTCCTATCCCAAATTGCCTTTGAGAAATCTAACCCTAACTGTAACCCTTCCTGAGCCACTGCAGTCCATGTAATGTGGGTGCTCTCGCAGTTTTAAATGTTTATTGAAGGCACTTTTAAATTCAAGATCCAAATTATTGAATAGTAATTCAATCAGCCAAAGTAAAATTTGTTCACAAGAATGTTAAACATTTACTATAAATTCATTCTAAAACAATTACTTTAGTTAGTGGCGTGGATTCACTAACCAAACACCTGCCTGTAACTCAGACTTATCTGTTTCAATTCTGCCTATTTGTTAGTTTCCATTCCTCACAAAGGTAGAAAGCTTCTTGCTAATCTTCAAGTTAGATTGTCATATAGATTTATTTTAATTCTCCTTCCGTCAAAACTCATGAAAATTATAGTCAAAGAGAAGGTATTGATTGTTACATACAGGACAATCCTCTCATTCTCTGAACTGGTCACCAACTTGTGCAATTTATTTGATTTTTAATACTTTAAATCTCATAATCCAAAAGTGGGGATGATTTTTCTCAGTTCTTACCATAACATCAGAGAAACACTTCTCAATATTTCTAAAGCCTTTGATAAGCTATGAAATGACAAGCTTGTTAAGAAACTGACCTCTTGATATACTTGAGCTTGGTTTATGACTTTCTCAGGAGGATGAAAATCAAAAATATGACTATTTATCTCTTTCAATGAACAATCAAAGCTAAAGCTGCCCACTTTTTCTGATGACAACACTTTACAAATTTGCACAACATTCATCAGAAAGGAAAATGTCTCCTGAAAGACTGTAGTGGACAACAGCAGAATAATGATGATAATTTTGAATTCATGTAGTTTTGCCAATGTGAAACACCAATTTGTCTGAAAACATGCTGAATAATAATACATTTATTTGAATTGCAGTGAGTAATATTATGTGGACAAATAGCAGCTGCTGTACCAAAAGCATGATTCAGCTAATTTGGTTTGAATTAACAAAATTAAATTAGCAAAAGTAAACAGGCACCAGATTCTTAACGTATGTTAATGAGGGCCCAAATGCCTGTTTTAGGATTCCTGTGCCAAGTTCGAGCTGTGCAGTAGATCAGACAGCCTTGCCTACAACCAAGAGCTCCAATTTTAAAAGGTCTCTGAGGGGCCATTGTTATTAGAAGTGTTCCTGCAAGTATATGTACTGCATCCTGATTGCCACTAGCACACTCCACTAGCCGCATTGCTGTCTCCACTCCTGCTCTAGCGACACACCTTTGCCAGACTGACAGCAGGGATTAGAGGCATGAAATTTATCTCTATTAAAGGGTCAAATTGTCTGTAGCTTCTAACTGACAGTCACCGACAACTCAGTCATATAAGGCCTTAGGCTTCTAGGATGGAGCCTGCACTTTCTCAAGCACAAAAAATAGGTTAGAAGCAAATTGATGTCCCAGGGATATTAGGGCATCATGAAGAAAATTGCAGCTTTTGTGAAAGACCTGATGGTCAGTTCAGGTCATAGATGTGTTGGGGGTGGGGAATGGTTATACTCCGAAAACTCTGAGTCATACTATTCTACAATTAAAGATTGGACACACTCTTAGATGTTAGACAATTAAATCGGGGAGGTGACCAGAAACACTGTACCAAAATAAGACTTAATGTTGTCACACAGCTCAACTATCAAGCATAGGACATTTTCATTTGTATGATGTAACCATTTTATGGCTAAACTCTGGATATCTTTGTGAAATAGGTTTGATAAGATTACCTGCTTGTGTCATGCTACATTAGAGAGGTTTTGCCAAGTTACATTCCTCAAAACAATTTTGACAGAACTATCGCAACAAATATTGCTAGCATTAAAGTCTAAACCTTGTATTTATGACCAAAACGTAGGAGCTGACTAAGCTCCTCAACATGTGTATGAACTTAAAAAGGTTATATAAACTGGCAGCCTTGAAACCATAAAACCAAAAGTCTTACAGAACAGAAGGAGGCTAATTGGTCCATTTAAAACTGTGCCAGAAGAATGTCCAAAATAAACCTTCCTCCTCCCCGCTCTCCCCATGTACTGGTACCTTCCTCTGCTTGAAAGATTCATCTAATTTTTCCACAAATGACGAAGATTGGAGATTGCTGTATTGCTGTCGTTGATGCTCCAAGAATGTGTCAACATTATTTGCAAGGCCAATATATGTTAATCATCCCTAATGTCATTGAGAAAGTGTTGTTGTGCTTTGTTTTGATGCAGCATAGGTCACGTGTAGATAGTCCCACACTACTGTTAGGAAAGGTATTCCAGATTTTTGACACAGTTTCAGTGAAGGAACAGTAATATGCCTCTAAATCAGGATGGTGTACAATCCAGAGAAGAACATGTTGGTGATGGTGTTCCCATGGGCTTGCTAACTGATTGGTGGTAAGCGTCATGAATTTTGAAGATGCTGTTGCAGGAGATATTGTGCTAAATTATTCACTGTGCCCGTGAAAGTGTTTAGTATGCACAGAAATTTATAAGCTGAGATAACCATAATTTGCTAATCCAAGACCCTTTAGAAGAGCAAAATATGTAGTCAACTTTCTGACAGCAAAGGCAATATGCAATAATAGCTGGGATTTCATCTACCCTAATGCGGACTGGAGTACAAACAATACAGAAGAGGCCACAGAAGGAAAAAGTGGTTGTTCTGCATTCAAGAGAACATCTTCAGGCAGCACATTAGAAGCCCAATTAAAGGAAGCTCATTTCCACATTTAGCCTTAGGAAATGAAGGTGGCCAAGTGGATGAATTACAGTGGGTGACCATTTTGGAGTTAGTGACCTTAATGCAATTAGATTTAACATAATTGTGGAAGAGAGCAGAGAAAGAACAAGAGTAATGGTTTTCAATTGAGGAAAGACAAATTTTACAAAGTGGTGTGGAGACAGAGGGCTACATGCAGATAGAAAATCAATGACAGATCTAGGGGAGAGATTCAAAAGCAAGCTTCTGCATGCAGGTATCCACACAAATAAGGGATGATCCTGCCAAATCCCGAGCCCCTTGGATATCCAGAACATACAGGGTAATAAAAGCAGACTAAGGGAAAATCCTGTGACAATCACAAAAACTCCTAGCAGAGTATACAGAGTTCTCTGGTGAAGTAAAAAAGGAAGTTAGGAGATATTGGCTGGTAAAGTCAAGGGAAACTCACAGAGCAATATCGTAGGAGCAAGAGAATGATGAAGGCAAATGTTGGGCTTATCAGAGATGTACAAGGCAACTTCTAAGTGAATGCAGAAAATGCGGGCATGTTTCTTAATCAGTACCTTGTCTTCACAAAGGAGAGGGATCATTCGGTCAGTCTAATTAAAGATGAGTGTGAAATATTAGATAAAATAAGCATCATGCAAGCAGAACAGGCGGAAGTGACCTTCTTGATAAACTACCATTTTATTTCTGGGTGTTAAGAGAAGCTAGGCTGAAAGTAACAGATTTCCAATTCTCACTAGTAATTAATGGAGTAACAAAGGACAGGAGACCTGTAAACATTGTACCATTGTTTTAAAATGGTGCAAGCATTAGGCATTGTACATCTGTCAGTTTGTGGCAAATGGAATTCAAAACAAGGGAATACAGAATTAACAGGAGGATATTTAGAGGAGTAGAGAAAATGAGAGACATTGGAGTGCATGTCCACAGGTTCTTGCAGATCGCATACATGGGTACAAGGGCAGAGAAAACATATAGAATGCTTACCATTATTGGATGAGGTATAGGATACAAAAGCAGAGATAGAAAGCCAAAACTGTGTAAAACGCTGGTTCGGCCACAGCTGGAGTTGTGTGTCCAGTTCTGGTTAATGCATTTCAGGAAGAACAAAACTGCTCTGGAGAGTGTACAAAGGGGTTTTACAAGAAGTTTACCAGAGCTTGAGAACTGCATTTATGAGTAAAGATTAAATAGGCTAGGGTTGCTTTCCTTTGAACAGAGGAGACTGAGGGGAAATTTAATCAAGGTGTGCAAAATTATGGGGGTTAGACAGAGTACACAGGGAAGATCTGTTTTCCCCAACCAGAGGGTACAATGTTAAGGTGATTGATATAAGGCTTAGAGGGGACGTGAGAAAAAGTGACTTCACATAGAGGGGGGGTGGGGATCTGGAATTCACTGCCCAAGTTGCTAGGTGAAGCAGAAGCCTTCAACTTATTTAAAAGGAACCTGGATCTGCAGCTGAAGTGTTGTAACCTGCAAAGCTATGGGCCAGGTACTGGAAGGTGTGATTAGGATGAGTGGCTAGTTATTTTTACTTTGTCAAGCTGACTCACACATGATGGGCTCAATGTCTTCTGTGTGTCAAGCTTTCTGTGGTTTCTATAGAGTAGACTATTCTGGCTTTAAGCTTGATCTGCTATTTAGTAAGGTTATCATTAATCTTTTACCTCAAATCTGTCTTCCTGTCCCATAAGCCATAATTTACTTAGTCGCCAAAAATTGACCGATCTCTGCCTTGAACGTTCCAAGTGTCTGAGCATTCACAGCTCTCTATGATGGGAAGAATTCCAAGCATTTGTGACCCTTTTAGTGAAGGAATTTTTTCTGGTCTTAATCCCAAATGGTCAACACTTTTGTTGAGATTGCTGCCCTGAGTTCCAGGCTTCCCTGCCAGGGAAAACATTCTCCCAACATCTACCCTGACAAGCCCCTAATGAATTATATATGTTTTGTTGAGATCACAACCCCATTCCTCTAAATTCCAAAACACTGTAGGCCTAGCCTACAGTATCCCCTCATTGTCAATTCCCTCACCTTAGGAATCAGTCTAGTAAATGTATGTTTTGCATATTGTTCCTTAGGTCAGAGGATCATCTACTCCATCCTATATAATAGCAGTAAAACTATTCTAAACTATAATCTATTTGTAATTACATACCATTTGTTTTCTTAGTCTCTTGCTGCATATGCATGTTAACCTTCCTCAATTCATATAGAAGGATACACAGCTCCTTTTGAATACCAACATCTTTCTAGTCTCATGCCATTTTAAAAGAATCCAGCTTGTCTACTTCTGCTACAAAAATGTGTACTTGCACACTTCTCAACATTATCCATGCTTTGCACAATTAATTAACATAGAAACATGGAAAATAGGTGCAGGAGTAGGCCATTCGGCCCTTCGAACCTGCATTGTGCTGATCATGCAACTTCAGTATCCCCCTCCCACTTTCTCCCCATTCCCCTTGATCCTTTCAGCTGCAGCAGCCAGGTCCAGCTCCCTCTTGAGTATATCTAATGACTTTGTAAAACAGCGTTCCATGGTAGAGAATTCCACAGGTTCACAATTCTCTGAGTAAGAAATTCTTCCTCAGCTCAGTGCTGAAATGGCTTACCTCTATTTACCTGTGACCCCAAGTTCTGGACTTCCCCAATGTCGGGAACGTTCTTTCCACATCCAGCCTGTCGAGTACCTGTGGCTAAACCCTTTTGCAGCCTCCTTGCATCCTCCTCACAAGAGACTTTCCCACGTGACTTTGTGTTGTCAGAAAGTATGAACATATTGTATTCACTCCCTTCATGAGAAACATTGATATAGTCTGCCTTTGGCTGAAACCCAAGCACTTATCCTTGTGGTACATCACTAGTTAAACTGTGAATCTGAAAAAAGACCTGTTTATTCCTATTTTCTGTTTCCTGTCTATTAGTGAATCCTCAATCCTGCCTAACACATTACACCGCAAGTCACCCTGATAGTAAAGTCACACAAATTGAATTTTTCAATTAGCCGTAAGTGGAAGCTTGTTTTAAAAAACATTTTTTTCTGGATAGAACAAATGGTTTTGCCAATGTAATTCTATCCTTGATATATCGTTAATCACTAAAAATTTCCTTCTATCTATGGGCTTACATACAGTACACTTCAAAAATGGGATTCATGATCTCAATGTAAATGAACAGCATAACAAAGAGATCATTAACTTCATTAACGTAGCTTTTGATACCCTCTATGATCTAGCTAATGCTTGTTTGCTTGTGCAGAACTGAGCAGATATATGACAAAAGGCAGAGCAAATAGCCAATTGAAATCATATGTCGCACTGAAATGAGAGGGGTTTACTTTTAACATTGAAACATTGAAATATATGGTAACATACAGTCCGGATAGTTCCCAAAGAGATACCTTTACAAAGGCTTGTAGTAAGGAGACTTGTTTAGTCTCCTGAGAAATATGTCATCTTGATGTTCGCCAGCGAGACCTCTGATCTTCCCAACTATTTGAGTGCATAAACATCTTCCCTGATACTGGAGACATATTGCAACAGTCTTCTTAATATTGAACAATCTAAACTATGCCTAAAGGCAAGACTTCATACCAGAATACAGGTGGCTACTCTGTATTCAGCATTTGGAAACTAGATGTCCAGTTAATTTTTGATTTCATACAAAAATAAATTATTTTATTAATTTATCTTCTTGTGAGAGAGAATAACTTTACAGTGATATAAAATGGGGCCATTGAGCATCAGATCTGAACATAGAAATGTAAGTGGCAGAAAGGCCAACAAAATATCTTTCAAGGAACCTGGTTCTAATTTGAAGTGTTCGGAGTCCAGGCAAGTTATGCATGTGTCATGGATTCTCACTGGGCTAGATCAGATAAAGTGCAATTTGTGCAAGTGTTTATTGCATACACACACTCTAGAAATCTGTGCCCTTAACTACTGGCATGCAGGCCACATTTGCTGATAGCTTCTCTAACCTCGTTTGATCTTATGGCCTCTGCTCAGGAAATTGCATTCTATTTGCCAATGCTTTCAGATAAATTAAGCAGAGTGGGCACTGTGCATTGTCACCAATTTTGCTCTTTTTACTGAAAATGACAAGGCATCCAACTTTTTGAACCAGACCTTACTCTGCAGGCTGTTAGCTCTCTACTTCAAGAACTAAGCTCTTGAAATTCATTTTATTTGCAAGGACATGCATTTCAAAGTTTGCGTGCCCTTTTCCTCCCCAGTGCTCCCTCTAAGCCCCCAGCTGAATTCTAGTAATGAGTGGCCATGGAACTCATTGCCCTTCATCTTGCTGGGATACGTGCACCTTTTGAACTACCATCTGCAAGTGTGCTGATGTACTAACTTGTTAACTATGCCATACTGTGAAGGAAATGGCATGATTTAGATCAAGTGTTCAGGACGGCTGTTCATAAGAAACACTCGAACCAAGCTGTTGCAGTTCAGGATGTGCCCTAGGGAGAGAGGCTTCGTTTCGGGTCACGCTCTTGTCTTGTATGAGGGCAAGCACAGAGTAAAGAAATCACGGTATTATGCCAAAGCTGTGAGAGGAAAAACATTAAGAACCCAGAGAAGTGAAGCTGCCAAATTAACTTCTCACCTTTTCAATCACACTCCAGAGGGTAGACGCCTGAAATTTATGCTTCTGAAAGAAGCTCAGTTTACATTAAGGAAGACGTTACTCCACTTTTATAGATTATAACTAGCCGTGGCTTCACTCAATCAATCGAAACTTTACAGCTCATTAATACTTACTTTGTTATCTGCATTATTTATGCAGAATAATATAATGACTTTTGTGCTTAGCTAAAGTCTGGAACCATTTTTAGGAAAATCATTAAAACTCTAAGGTTACATAAAACACAACTAAATTAAGAGTGAGTATTGAAACAGTTCCAAGAAAATAAAGTAACTACAAGCTATCTTGGGTGAGGTCCAAAGCAAGAATTATAAATGAGTTCAAAACACAATTTGTGATATGAGTTTTATTAAGTTCATTGAAATGAAAGAAGTTCTTGAACTTTTTAGCCTTTTAACTGCATTGTTAATCTTGAACATTCAATGTATTTCTCTACTGAGTATGTAAATGTATTATTGCAATTATTCTCTCAAACAAATTTACTTCCCCGCACACTCTAAATCTGTTTAGTCATATTTAATGGTGTCAATTATTGGAACAGGCTTAGGCTATGAATTTCTTACTAATGGCTTTAATAACATTAGTAAATGAAAAGCAGATGGCTTTAAGTTGGCTTACTTTGAAAAGACATATGAGTATTTCTGTTTTTAATTTATATACTCTTCTACATCTGGAATTCCTTATAATTAAAACTAAAAGCTCAACTACTACTTCCACCTCTCCAATGTTGAAAAGATGAATACAATAATAGGTTTCTAAACAGTTGGAGTACAGAAAGGTTCACTTTCCTTTCCTGAACAGTCAGGCAAAACATCCATGTTAACTCTTCTCAGTGAAAACTTGCAAGTCATGTCTGCAAGTGGTTGGGAAATTCAAGAAATTTTTTAAAAAGCTTTGAATTGCTATGTTTCAATTTTTAAAACATATAATTTTGCTCCTAACATAAAGTTGAATTCCTTTTTTATTGAAATTGTCTAAACAAACATTTCCAATGCAGCATAAATGAACTAGTAATATTTTTCACAGATGCCGTTCAATTGTATTTCTCCCCATCTAAGGTTCCCCAAGACAGGAGCCTTGCTTTCTTAAGATGGCAGGTGGCTACCCTTTCTGACTGGATCCTCATTGATATCACTCTACACCAGTTGTTACATTAGATGTAGCTTTGATCAATTTCTGATTTTTTTTTTGCCTTCTTCAAAGAAATCGCCTCACCACTGTCTCACATAGAGAACTGGCACAGGAACCATTCAGCCACACATACTATGGTTCCATGGGATATTGTGTAAGTGCTACTAAGTCTAAAATTGGGATGGAGTTCCTAATCTGCTAATATCCTTTCCTTTGCATTTTTTTATTTGTCTTCCGTAAAATTTCATTTTCTTAAAATAGGAATTTGAACTGTACAATTAATATACTGGCATGATGATTAGATCTGAAACCAGCGATCCGAAAGATAAGTATACTTTCTTTTTTCAATAGTTAACATCATAGTCTTTGTTATATGAAACATTTACCCCCAAACAGATGTGAAAAATATAATTGATACTGCAAAATAAAGGATATTAAGGGAAGTACTGTTCTGTATTAGAAACCACAATGGTTGTACTTACATTGTTTATGCACACTTACTAAGAAGTACAGAGCACTGTTTGGTAGTTTGCAAACTGACTAATGATATTTTTGAGAATGGTGTGTTTGTCTAATCTTCTCTATCCTGATTGATACCTCATGTGGAGGTATCCATAAGACCTGGAAACAGCTTGTATTCCCTAATATCATTGCATTGTCTGCATTTTTGCATCAGGAATAAATTAGGATACCATCTGGCTTAGCAAAGATAAACTTTCAAGATAAAGAACTCTGTTTAGTTTTCCATGCATCACAATTCAATCAAAGCATCAGATAACACGTTTTTCTTTTGACATAAATACTGGGGATGTTACTTACGGACTTTTTAATTTAGTAACTAAGTTTATAAACTTAGTAAGTTATGAAAAACGTGACCACGAAGGAGCATTTCAATGCTCTTAAAGTAATCAGTGCTAAAACTGACATTTTCCACCTGCTTGTTCTTGTTATCTGGCAACAATTCAAGCTTGGCATTAGTAAATTCTAGCTGTTGAAAAAAAATACCCCTTACAAGGCTGGATAATCGGTGGAATAAACATCTTGTTAGAAAATTGAAATTTCATGTCCTAATACAAAGGTAAAGCATCTTTGAAGTACTCCTCAAAGATCTTAAGAACATTTACAATTTGAACTTATATAATGGCAGTAATAGCAGTAATGACCTGAGAAGTGTAATTTAAGTGGAAATAGCAAAATAATTCATATATTATATTCAGTATAGCTTAATTAGTAAGTCCATCATGCTGAGAATTGTTACTTGGGGCTGCTACATCAGGCGAGAACTGTAGAGGTAGCAGCTTATTTAATGCTTATATTCTTAATGATGTTCACTGTTTCATAAAATTGCTTGGCATCTAAAAACACAGCACGGCAGTGCAAAGCTGCTGCCAAACTCACTGTATCCAACTGAGTTTAGGCAGAATGGAAGTATTGATTTCTTTTTGATAATTCTCCCGTGAAGGCTCTTTGGATGTTTCATAAAGTTAAAGGCATCACATAGATGCATGTTATTGTTACATGAATTCAAAGGTTATAAAAGCTGAGGTTAATTTTTAAAAATTGGACATGAATAAAATATACTAATGCTACCTATGTACGGCTGAATTTTTCCAATATTGTGGCAAGTGATTTTTCAGTGTGATTCAGGTCCAATTTTGACTTTTCTCATGCAATCTTCTACTGGTCATCTCATTGATAATGCAACTGGCTTCTTCAGCAACTGCTGGAATCATGTGGCAGGAGAGGCTAAAGTGTTGGCAGCTGCTAGAACTTTGACATTCTTGCCAATGGCATCACATTAAACCTCAGTGCCATTGCAGTTACCATGTAGCAAGCCAGGCACTGGCCTTCACCCTTACTGGTTGTCAAGAACGCTGAAGTATCCATGAAGTATCTATTAAACTTTTATTCCCATGGGTTTTTAAAGAAGGATTGCTATAGTCAAAGACTGTGTATGTAAATTCAGTCACTGTCTGGCAGAGTCCTGCATGAACCCTTGAAATGTCACACCTGTAGAACAAGAAGGGAAACTTCAACCCTTCCCCACCAGTAAACCATTTCCTGCAGGCATGGTGGTGGTTTACCATGGTGAGCATCCATCAAGAATGGGCCAACTCCAGAGACCTCCAGCTTCAAATCCGCATCTAAGGAGGAAGGCCCTCAGTCCTCAGAGGATACACTGGCAAAGCTCGTAATTACACCATCTACCAGCTCAGAACCTTTTACCTCAGTGGGTTCTCTTTCTAGGTTGGACTCAGGAGCACCATCAGTGACATGTCACCACAGCTGGTGAGGGAAGAAATGCCTGAGCTCACTGACACAAAGCAATAAAACAAAACAATAGTAATCTGGTGGGATGGGGAGGGGGGGTGGGGCGGGGGGAGTGCATTTAGGAACAAGCAACAGATGACAGACAAAAAATGCTTCTATGGATATATGAAAAGAAGTAGACTAGCTAAAGTAAATGAGGAGCCCTTAGAGGATGTAACCAGGGAATTAATACTGGGAACGTGATAATTTAACAAATAATTTCCACTGATCGTCACAGTGGAAACTAAAAATATCTCAAAGTTAACAGATAAGTAAGGTGCTAATGGCATGAAAGATCTTGGCAGAGATTCTTAAACAAGGGGTGAAGTATTTGACAAACAAATGGGATTGAAGACAGTTAAGTCACTAGGATATGATGGCCTGCATCCAAGGATTTAAAGCAAGTGGCTACAGAGTAAGTGGAGGTATTGGTCAAGACATTCCAGAGCACAATGAATTCTGGGAGGGCTCCAGTGGATCGGAAAACTATGACTGCAGTGCCCCTGTACAAGAAGGCAGAGAGACAGAAAGCATGAAACATTTGTTTAGTTAGTCTAATGTCTGTCATTAGGACAATACTGGAGTCCATTATTGATGGAGAAATAGCAGAATATTAAGAAAAGTGGAGTCAATATGGTTTTATGAAGGAAATCATGTTTTTACACATTTGCTAAAGTTCTTTGATATAATACGCAGAGTTAATATATGGGACCCAGTAGATATAATGTATTTGGATTTCCAAACGGCATTCAATAAGATGGCACAGAAAAAGGTTATTGCACAAGAAATTGGGATGTTGGTGAGGCTACACCTGGAGAACTGTGTTCAGGATGTATTATCGCTGGAGACAGTTGAAAAGACATTCATTTGGCTGATTCTTAAGATGAACGGGTTGACTAAATGGGCTAGGCCTTCTTTCATTGGAGCTTGGAAGGTGATGAGTTGATTTTATTGAAACATATATAGGTGGAACTGAGAAATAAAAAGGGGTGATCTTTTTGATGTCATTATACAGTAGGCCCCCTAGTAGTCAGCAGGAAATTGAGGAGCAAATATGTTGGGAGATTGCAGATAGCTGTAAGAATAATAGAGTTGAAATAGGAGGGGATTTTAACTTTCCAAACATAGACTGGGACTGCCATAATGTTAAGGGCTTGGATATGGTGAAATTTGTTAAGTATGTTAAAGAAAACTTTCTCAACCAATAGGTAGATGGCCCTACTACAGAAAGGGTAAAACACAACCTCCTTTTAAGAAATAAGGAAGGGCAATTGTCTGAGGTGTCAGTGGGGGAGCAGTTTGGAGCATTTTGGGACCAGTGACCATAATTCTACTGGTTTTAAAATAGTAATGGAAAAGGATAAGCCTGGTCCCTGAGTTAAAGTTCTAGATTGGCCAATTTGACAGCATTAGACAGGAATTTTTAAAAGGTGTTTGAGGGAGGCTGCTCACAGATAAAGGAACGTCTGGCAAGTGAGAGGTTTTCAAAAGTGAAGTTCAGGGCCAGTATGTTCCTGTTAGTGCAAAGGATTGGTGGGCAGGAGTAGGAAACACTGGATGATTAGAGATATTGAAGCTCTAGTCTAGAAAACAAAGGAGGCATCTGTCAGGTATAGACATCTGGAATCAAGTGAATCCCTTGAGAATGTGGAGGTACCAGTGTTAGACTTGTTTGGGCGAGGGTAGAACTCACACATCACCAGGTTAAAGTCGAAGAAATTAAACTTGTTGGACTACATCCTGGTTCCGTTTGACTTCTGACCTTATCCCTTTGAGGAGTATAGAGAGTGTAGGAGCACACTTAAGAATGAAATTAGGAGGGCAAATAAGGCACACGAGATGACTTTGGCAGATAAGGTTAAGGAGGATCCGAAAAGATTCTATAAGTACCTTAAGAACAAAAGAGAACTAGGGAGAGAATTGGGCCCCTTAAAGATCAATGATGTGATCTATATGTGGAACCACAGGAGATGGCTGAAATCCTAAATGAATATTTTGCATCAGTCTATCCTGTTTAGAAAGACATGAAAGCTAGGCTATTCAGAGTGATGTCTCGAAAAGAGTTCACAACACAGAAGAGGAGGTGCCAGAGGTCTTAAAATGCAGAAAGGTAGATAAATCCTTGGGACCTGATCAAATGTATCCAGGACACTGAGGGAAGCTAGAAAAGAGATAGTGGGGCCCCTAGCGGAGATATTTGTATCATCGACAGCCATGGGTGAGGTGCCAGAATACTGGAAGGTATCTAATGTTGTGCCATTATATGGAAAGGCTGCAAGGAAAAGCTCAGGTACTATAGATTGGTGAGCCTGAGGTTGTTGGAGGGAATTTTGAGAAACAGGATTTACATGCACCTGGAAAGGAGAGGGCTGATTAGGGATAGTCAGCATGGCTTTGTGCATGGGAAATCATGACTCACAAACTTGACTGAGGTTTTTGAAGAGAACAAAGAACAAAGAAAAGTTACAGCCCAGGAGCAGGCCTTTCGGTCCTTCAAGCCTGACCCGATCCAAATCTACTGTTTAAACCTGTCCTCCAATTCCTAAGCATCTGTATCCCTCTGCTCCCCATCTACTCATGCATCTGTCCAGACACACCTTAAATGAATCTACCGTGCCTGCATCTACCACCTCTGCTGGCAACACGTTCCAAACGCCCACCACGTGAAGTACTTGCCGCGTGTATCCCCTTAAACTTTCCACCTCTCACCTTGAAAGCATGACCTCTGGTTATTGAATTCCTCACCCTGGGAAAAAGCTTGTCTTTATCCACCCTGTCTATACCCTTCATGATTTTGTAAAACTCAATTAGGTTCCCCCCTCAATCTCCTTTTTTCTAGTGAAAATAAACCTCACCAACTCAACCTCTCTTCATAGCTAGCACCTTCCATACCAGGCAACATCCTCATAAACCTTCTCTGCACCCTCTCCAAAGCGTCCACATCCTTTTGGTAATGTGGTGACCAGAACTGTACACAATATTCTAAATGTGGCCAAACCAATGTCTTGTATAATTTTAACATGACTTGCCAGCTCTTCTACTCAATACCCCATCCAATGAGGTCAAGCATACTATATGCCTTCTTGACCGCTCTATCCACCTGTGCAGCAACCAATGGACCTGAACTCCCAGATCTCTCTGCCCACCATCTTTTCCCAAGGCTCTTCCATTCATTGTATAATCACTCTAAAATTAGACTTGTCTAAATGCATTACCTCACATTTGTCTGGATTGAACTCCATCTGCCACTTTTTTGCCCAACTCTCCAGTCTATCTCTCCCGTATTCTTTGATAGTCCCTTATGCTTTCTGCTACTCCACCAATCTTCGTGTCATCTGCAACTTGCAGATCGTACCAACAGTGCACTCTTCTAGATCATTTATATATATTACAAACAACAGTGGCCCCAATACTGACCCCTGTGGAACACTGCTGGGGTCACCTTTCTCCATTTCAAGAAACTACTCTCTGTCTCCTGTTGCTCAACCAGTTCTTTATCCACCTAGCTAGAACACCCAGTACACCATGTCTCTTTGCCTTCTCTATTAGTTTACAATGGGGAACCTTATCAAACGCCTTACCAAAGTCCATGTATATATGACATCAAAGCCCTTCCTTCATCTATCAACCTGGTCACTTCCTCAAAGAACTCTATTAAGTTGGTAAGGCACGACCTCCCCCGCACAAAACCACGTTGCCTATCACTGATAAGCCCATTCTTTTCTAAATATAAATAGATCCGATCCCTCAGTACCTTCTCCAGCAACTTTCCCACCACTGATGTCAGGCTCACTGGTATATAGTTACTTGGAATATCCCTACTACCCTTCTTGTACAGGGGGACAACTTAAGCTATCCTCCAATCCTCCAGCACCTCACCTGTATTTAAGGATGTCATAAAGATATCTGTCAGGGCCCCAGCTATTTCCTTTCTCGCCTCCCTCAGCAACCTGGGATAGATCCTGGGGATTTGTCCACCTTAATAACCTCTAGCATACCCAACACATTTTTCCTACTTATGCCAACGTGATCCAGACAAATCAAACTTCTATCTCTAATCTCAAGGTTCATCATGTTCCTCTCCTCAGTGAACACTGATGCAAAGTAATCATTCAGAATCTCACCCATTCTCTCAGGTTCGGCACACAGCCTTCCTTCATTATCCTTCAGTGGACCAATCCTTTCTCTAGTTTCCCCCTTGTTTCATATACAAGAATAAAATGCTTTGGGATTCCCCTTAATTCTGCTTGCTAAAGCTATTTCATGACCCCTTTTAGCCCGCTTAATTCCTTGTTTAAGACTTGTCTTACTCTTCTGATATTCCTCCAGGGCCTGTTCTGTTCTTAGTTGCCTAGACATTATGTACGCTTCCCTTTTCCTCTTGGCTATTTGTACAATTTCTCCTGTCATCCATGGTTCACGAATCTTGCCTTTCCTATCCTTTGCCTTCAACGGGACATGCCTATCCTGCACTACCGTTAACCTATCTTTGAAAGTCTCCCACATCTCAAAGGTTCTAATAGCTGAGTCCAATCCACATTTCCCAGCTTCTGCCTAATTTTGATATAATTGGCCTTGGCCCATTTTAGTACTCATCCCTTAGGACCACTCTCATCTTCATCTATGAATATTCTAAAACTTACAGAATTGTGGTCACTGTTCCCAAACAAATCCCCCACCGCAACTTCTACCACCTGTCTTAGCTCATTCCCCAGTACCAGGTCCAATATGGACCTTCCCTCGTCGGACTATTGACATACTGCTCTAGAAAACTCTCCTGGATGCTTCTTACAAGTTCTACCCCATCCTCTGACGCTAAATGTATCCCAGTCAATGTTGAGAAAATTAAAATCTCCCATCACCACTACCCGATTGCCTCTACATCTTTCCATAATCTGTTTACCTATTTGTTTTTCTACCTCACACTCACTGTTGGGAGGTCTGTAATACAGTCTCAACAATGTAACTCCACCCATAATGCCTCACTACCCAAGACCTCTATAGTGTCCTCCTTTAGCACAGACGTGATATCATCATTGACCAGCAGTGCAACTCCATCCCCCTTTTTACTTCCCTCCCTGTCCTGTCTGAAGTGTTTATATTCTTGAACGTTTAGTAGTCAATCATGCCATTCCTTCAACCAAGTCTCTGTGAATGCAATAACATCATACTCCCACGCAATATTCCAAACCCTAAATTCATCTGCCTTACACACTATACTCCTTGCATTAAAGTAGATGTATTTCAGGCCACCAGTTCTTTTGCGTTCATCAGTCACCAAGAAGATAGCTGAAGGCATTGTAGTAAACATTGTCTGCAGGGACGTTAGCAAGGCCTTCAACAAGGTTCTGCATGGTGGACTGGATAGTCTGGTTAATCACATGGGATCCAGGGAGAGCTAACCATCAGTTACAAAATTGGTTTGACGGTAGCAGAGGGTGGTAGTAGAAGATTGTTGTTCAGATTGGAGGCCTTTGAGCGTGGTTGCTGCAAGGTCACCCGGCTATAGAGAGGATGTTATTGACTGGAAAGGGTGCAGAAAAGATTTACAAGAATGTTACTGAGGCTGGAGGGTTTGAGTTATAAGGAAAGGCTGGACAGACCGGGACTTTTTCCTTGGAGTGCAGGAGACAGAGGGGTAACATTATAGAGATTTATAAAGTCATGAGAAGCATAGATAAGGAGAATAACCAAGATCTTTACCCCAGAGTAGGGAAGTTCAAAACTAAAAGGCATAGCTTTAAGGTGAGATGAGAAAGAGTTATAAGGGACTAGAGGCGCAACTTTTTCACACAGAGGATAAAATGTATATGGAACGAGCTGCCAGAGGAAATGATAGAGGTGTGTGCAATTACAACATTTAAAAGACATTTGGACATGTACATGGATAGGAAAGGTTTAGAGGGATATTGGCCAAATGCAGGAAACCGAGACTAGTTCAATTAAGGAAATCTGGTCAACATGGCCGAATTGGGCCGAAGGGCCTGTTTCTGTGCTCTATGCCTCTATGACTCTGCTCTGAGGGAGCTTGACAAGGCAGATGTTGAGAAGGTATTTCCAGTAGTGGAGGACTCTCAAACAAGTGACAGAATAATTGGACAAATTTAAAACTGAGCTTGTGTAGGATTTTCTTTTCCCAGAGGGTAGTGAGTGTCTGGAATTGTCAATCCCAGAGAGGTTTGGAGGCTCAATAACTGAAAGTGTTCAAAGAGGAGGTGGATAGATGTTTGAAATATTGTGGAGTTGAGGGTTATGATGAGCTGGCACAAAAGAAGAGGGGATGCCTGGACCAGATCAGTAATACTTTTGTTGAATACTACAGAGCAATCTCCCTCCCACTCAACCACAGAAGTTGGAACTGTGCTTACATGTGGTGGGAGTAAAAGGAAGAAATACATACTGAGGGTACATAAGTAGCATGGGTGACACATCATTATAAACAACCTTGCACGTTTGCAAATATCTGTTAACCCACACTCTTAAAATGTCTGCTCCGGTGTCTTTGTGGCTGTTGGACTGTTAAGTTGCACTATGTGAGAGATGAGCAGATTCCTCAGACATCCTCAGGCCACGTGTTGTCCATTTCCCACAAGCAACAAACTCCCTAACAGCAGACAGCATCAAATATCAGGAATCCTTGGGCCATGACATTGATGACTGCAACCTTGGCATTGCCATTCAATGTGGACAACACTGAGACTACAAGCAAATGGGCAGGCGTTATGATGGGGCCTGGTCTGCAAAAATCATTCACACATCCAGCCACCTTGTGAGTGAGAGTATGGGTTCCACACATCCCTGCAGGGAAAACTTCATTCTATCCAATCAGCTTTTCCTGGGAGGGCACTGCTATTCAAGACTGGGAGGTGAACAATGAGCAGTTGACATGTCCACTGTCCCACATAGTGCACTGGCCTGCCTAGGCAAGCTGCACAAAAGTCCGCCTCTATGAGGTTAAACACAACACCACTGGATGCTCAAGTTTTTCAGGACAACATTGCAGTCTCCACAAATGCTGAAATGTTGAAGGCCAACCAATGATGGAAGAGTGAAAAGGATGAACTTCAGGATTGCTCCACAGCTGCTGCTATCATAAGAACCTTCAACACACTACACTCAGATATTTTATGTGGACTGAAGTCTTAAAACCAACTGAAGTTGGTGACAAGAAAGAGACAGCCTTGTGCATCACAGACTCAGAGTGTGAATGTGGTAGTCGTGATTTGGAGATGCCAGTGTTGGACTGGAGTGTACAAAGTTAAACATCACACAACACCACGTTATAGTCCAACAGGTTTTATTGGAAGCACACTAGCTTTCGGAGCGTCGCTCCTTCATCAGGTGCTTGCTCCAAGTCATTGCCTTTCACTGATAGCCATGGGATGTATTTCAGAAATGCCAAGTCCAAGTAATGCTTTTAAGTAAGAGTCTGATTATATTTATTTAGCTGATATGACAAGATGGTAATTAGTGCAACCAATGTAATGGGCATAATTGCTTAAGGCCATCATTTATAATTTGCATTCATGGACCATGAATCTGTTGCCAATGAAATGCAATTTGATGGAAACTGGATGGCCTTACTCGATCAGTGCCAGCCTCATTTATCCTTGTGAGGCCTCACAATCAAACGGTATTCATCTGTCCCTGCAGATAAAACAGTAATTTACTCGATTCACTCTTCAGGAACTGTCAGCAGTTTGGCCTGGCTATGGTACAATTGCCTTTGGATCGAAGATAGCAAGGTTTCAACAGCATGTCCTTGTCAATGACATATAGTCTCCACCTGCGATACAAGGTGATCTCCCCATTCTTTATTTGCCCCTTTGTGTTGCTATTCCTGTGTCCCCAGTGCATCCTTCATTTTTTCATTCAGCCACATTAAACAAACATTAATGTCCTCAATTTACATGAAGAGCCCATGGCTTTGTGAATTGCCGTGCCTTTATCAACTGTACATTTTTCATGAGTCATAGAATTATAGTGATCTGTAAATATTCACCCTCCCTTAGGTCATCACCAATGTCCTGTGCTCCTAGACATCTAACCCTTTATCTCAAACTGTTCCCAAGTACTGTAATCATTAGTTCAAAGGCCTAGTCCAATGAGACACACTCTGAAATTTTGATAACCTGCTTTTCCCAGAACTCCATGGATTTCCTCCTGAAAAGAGCCCCCGCCAATATTGACCAAATCCCCAGGACTGACTTGGCAGGAGCCGCTGAACAGATGGCCTCCAGAACCCCAGTCAGCACACCTGTGATTTCAGCATTTGACCTGAAACGGCCATGGTCTGATTCCAGAACAGGAAGAACACAGATCTCAGAACTCTGGATGAACCAAAGGGTTCTTATTTTTGCTGTATTCTCTCAACTTTCTTGCTATTGCCCATATCACTCCAGAGGACAGGAAATTTCACCCACAGTGCTTTGTTACATCAGCAAAACATTTATGTCAGGCATTAATGTTTCACCTGGTATCTGGTCATGGCAGTTTCATATATATATGCTATTAGAAACTGTGTATGGATTGATACATCAAAGATCATAGAACCAAACAGAACAGAAGGGGCTCTTCAACAAAACTATCCCAAAGCTATAGCAGTCCCACCTTCTACCACTAGGTCTATGGCCTTGAATATTATGATACTTCTAGTGCTCATCCAATTACTTTTCAAAAGTTGTGAGGTTTCCCACCACAACAACATTCCCATTATCCAACTCTCCATTGTCATGTACATTTTGAATTCCCCAAATTTCCAAATATACACACAACTATTTTCATGAATTAACCTTTATTCCTGATGAAGGGCTTTTGCCCGAAACGTCGATTTTACTGCTCCTCGGATGCTGCCTGAACTGCTGTGCTCTTCCAGCACCACTAATCCAGAATTTAGTTATTCCTGTCAGTTTCTGTATATACTATTCATCTGGATGATGTTGTTTCCCTAGAAGGTGTTGTTTTGTTGCTGAGGTACTGGTTGTTCTTCCATTTCTGTTGTTGAGGACATTGTGAACCTCTTGATCATTCTGTGTCATTGGTGAATTCATCTCTTCCTGATCAGCCACTTTCTCCAGTTGAGAGTTTGTCTGCAGTTTTGACACCATTCCTAGTCGTTCACTTCCACTGTGCATGATCGTATATAGTTCCCAATTTACTACTTGGGCTGGTCTTTGATGAAAATATCTCTTAGTTGAAAACATCTCTGTCAGCAGCACTGAACTCAGCAGATCCACCTGCTAGTCATCACAATAGTAGTCTACTGGAACAAGAGATTTCCTGTGAGAGCGAAGAGGTCTACTCCCAGCTTCAGCCACGGTCTCTCTGGGATATCATGTGCCATGAGCAGCACTCTAGCTTGTTTAGCTTGTTACTCAGTACCAGCCCTGCACTGACTGAAGGTCCTTTATCTCATTGTTCATTATTGAACAGGAGAACACATCTCTTAGCATCCTCAGACTTGACTCAGTTCCTTGATTGTTTACATGGATGTGCTTTAACATTTTTCCTTTCAACTGCTTCAGTGTAATCACTACTTCCTTTGTACAATATGCCACCTTGTGCTGTTAATTCATCTCGAATAATGTCTAATAATCTCTTATAACAAGTGTGTCCTTGACTCTCTTTTTTCAGTACTTCTTGCAACACTTGGAGAGTTGCATTTTGTTGCTTCATTTGAGTAAGGCATTTCGCTGTTACATTCAGTGAGTTGCAGAGATTGATGTCTTCCAGAGCATGATGAGCTGCTGCTTCACATATGTATGAAAGATTTCATTTTCTGTGTAGTATCCTCCACTCTCTTTTAGCAGGCATTCTGCACTCAACGGTACATCTGCAGTATGCATCTGCTTCCCTAGCTTGTACCTTATGTCCAGATGGTATTTCTGTCACTGAAGTAGCATGTGTTTCAGACTCTTTGGAGCAGATAATAGCGGCTTAAGGAAAATGCTTTGAAGTGGCTTGCAGTCAGACTTGAATGTCACTTTGTATCTTCCAAGTTGGTATTGATGAAAAGGTTCACAATCAAAGACAATGGCCAGACACTCTTTTGCGATCTAAGCTTAGCGCCATTATGTTTGTGTTAATACCCTGGATGCAAGTATACTAGATTGTCTTTACTACATTAGATTTGCTCCGAGTTCTATCTTGCCGGCATCGCACTACAAGGGGACTTCATCACTGATGTCATGATATTTCAGCTCTGGCACTGCCATCACTAGTTGCTTCTCTTTAGTAAATGCTGCTTCTTGGTCCTTACCCCAATACTATGGTGTGCCTTTGGTCATGAGTTGGCATAATAGTTCACATTCTGACAACAAATTGGGTAAGAAATCTGCTAAATAGTTGATGAATCTAATAAATCATTGTGCTGGGTGAGCTCTGTCAAGCTGTCCCCTTAGGTTATGATAATGGTCAGCAATAGTTTCCTTTATTGTGTCTCTGCATCCATCATCTGGCAGACCATCAATCTGGGAAGATCACTAACTATTCAATCTGGTCTGCTTTTTGGAAATGCCAAACCATATGTGTGACTATGAGAAAATGAGGACTGCAGATGCTGGAGATCTGAGTTGAGAACGTGGTGCTGGAAAAGCACAGCAGGTCAGGCAGCATCCGTCGAGCAGGAGAATCGATGTTTCGGGCAAGAGCCCTTCATCAGGAAATGATGAATCACCATTCCTGATGAAGGGCTCTTGCCCGAAACATCGATTCTCCTGCTCCTCGGATGCTGCCTGACTTGCTGCACTTTTCCAGTACCACACTCTTGACACGTGTAATTATCTGCACCTCCTGATGGATATCGAGAATGTACGTAGAAATCTAGTTTGCTCACCCAGCTTCACTTCTCATCGAGGAAGGTGAGGATTTTTTAATTTTGTAATTGCAGCAAACTTCCTTTGATGGCTTGCATGGAGGGGTGAGATGCCATCAGGATTTTAATTAGATCTTTTAAATTGATGCATACTCTTAAGCTTTATTTAGAATCTATTGAAAATACAGGTATAATAGAAGATTTTTCTAAACATTGTAAAATTCCATTCCCTACAGTCCCTTGGCACCAGAAAGACGTAACTGTTGAAATCCCGGAGATGCAGGATAATCCTCCAGCTCATGCAACAAATGTACATTTTAGCGGCCAATCAGAGAATAAACACTTGTATTTTGAAGTATATTTGATTTATTGAAGTATTTTAAAATGGTTATTTCTCATCTGCAGCAAACCAATCCACTTTCAGAATCAATACAGTGCACCCCAGTGATTAAAAGTGACCTTGCATCTTAAATTCTGTCACCTGCACAACAGATCGACAATAACTGTTTTCATTCTATATAACAAAAGGCGCAAAATGATTTCATAACCTGCTCTTAAATTATCAGAGTTATCACCTCTCCAGAGATAGGGAATCATCTCAATGAATATATTTTAACTGTCCAATTAAATTCAATAAACCTTGCTTTGACATTAAAGACACATATGCATATACACAATTGTATAAATAGTTCTCCTATGGCATTGCTTATGGGTTTTCTAGTATCTATTCTATAGCTTCTGATGTTTTTCATGACATCACAGCAGCCTTAATTATGAGAGCAGATGAATCATTGTTGTAATAAATTTCCTGAAGCAATATATTTGACATGAACATAAAATATTATTCTTTACTGACATCAAATATCTAGGACTCATAGATATGAATAAAGATTTGCAGTTATTAACAGCTATTGTTACATTCCTTGGCAAAGTCTCAAGTGTTCGAGTGATCAATGAATTAAGTACAAGACTTTTTTACAGACAGCAGGGCAGCAGCTTCATTATATGCATCAAAATCACACAATTTTGGGGAAAAGTGACTGGCTAAGTGGAGAACTTGGCTCTTCATTGTATTGTGCAACGTGATCCATTGACAAAGTCTGAACTGAATATTTCATTCAATAAACAGCATTTTGGACAATGCAGAACGCCTTCATACTGTACTGAAACTGCAACCTAAGTGTGTGTTCTGGTTAAGTCTGAAGTACAGTTCAGTTCACATTTGCCAGACTCAAAGGCAAAAGCACACAAATTAAGGCAAGCTGCATATTCTATCACTCTTCTTGCCAGCTCTCCATGAACGTGAAAGGAGTCTTATTCATCCTTCGCTCCCATGCACAATGACCTGTATTGGCCTTGATTTTGAACTGTGCATCTTTCTGTTCAAATTCTTGGTCTCAACCTTCCAAACCTCTATAGTTGTTCTGCAGTGATACAACCCACCAAAGCCCTATAGATCCTTCCAGTTCTTTTGCATCATTTTCTTAAAGGCTCCTCCTTTGATGTAGGAGTTAATTGTATAAGTTCCAAGCTCCAGAACTTGCCTAAACCTCTTTGCTTTTTCACCCAACTCTCCTTTAAGATACTCTGTAAAGCCTACGTCTCTGACTCATCAGCCGATTACCTCTTCCTATGACTCAGCATCATTTCATTCTAACTATAAGCAGTGCAGCACCTATGGAGGCTTTATTATGTTGAAGGCACAAAATGCAAGTTGTTGATCAAAGGTCCCTGTACTATAGCTGCCATTATGGCACTGTAAGCATTTAGGATTGCAAGCTTAAATACACATGATATTGAATGACTTTAAGAGACACTACCACATTGCTAAATTATTTAAAATTGCCGAATATCAAGTAGGCATTCAGAGTGTGCATCAGAAATTCAGCAAATCTAAAGTGCCAAGGAAGAAAGGACTTCAGAGCAAGCAGAACTTATAATAGATAGAGTTATTAAAAGATTCTATACTACTTGTGATCCCATTACTCCCATTCAAAATTGGTATATTCTGTCAATACCTAAACTTATCAGGATTGAGTTTTACCTTCATGTAAGACATCACCACAGAACCTCTTGTTATTGAAGATCTTCCAAGTTGCCTTTGTTTTAAGCTGGGATCTTCACTTCTGCAAAACTTGTTTTACTGATATACATCATATCAGAAAGAAGTCTACAAATTCCTGGAAGTCTAATCTCACTCCTAAATTGCTGGTCAATTTGTTAACATCTCATCTTTTCAGGTGATGATTATGTCTTTTCCCTCATTACATTTTCTTCAGGCTGCAAGCTCTTTGATAGATTGTAATGGAAAGCAATTAGCCAGTTCTTGCCATTGCATTTCTAAATTAATCACATAAAACTCCTGTGAGCAATGACAAACTACAAAGTAAAATTCCAAATGCTTTTGCCTTAAAATGTGTCACCGTAGTCTTTTGTTACCAAATAGTTAGAAAGGGGTTAAAGGCTGAAATGGTTCAGAGGAAAGAGCAGACTCTGAGTAAGGAACTGGCTTGCACTAGACAGTAATTAGTGGGAGTCTGTAATTTCTCCCTGTTGAAAGCAAAATTTGAGAGGAAAATGTGAGACAGAGAAAAGAAACAGAGGCAGATGGGATTGAAGTCAGTTCATCCAGGACTGAAGAGCCCTTACGAAATCTGGACTATATTTATAGAAAAGATTTACAACTACATTCGAAAAGCTAAAGATATTCTTTGGACTTCTACTAAAGAGAAACGAAATTTGACAGTAGAAACATGAATCTAAAAGACAAATTGGAAGGAACTACCATTTGAAGCCAGAAATCAAAGAACAGTTTTCCAAAGAAGACCTTCATAGCTTAGCAAAAGATTATCGCAAACTTTAGAATAAACAGTTCTGCTGTTTTTGTCAGAATTTCTATTGTCTGCTCTATAATTTTAATGTTTATTTTGGATTTTAAAATAAAACAATAAAGTAAAAACTGAATAGACTTTTTAAAAGTGCAAATTTACCATCATCTGAACAATCCCAATGCTCCACCCATTCCTGTCAAACTCATACAATAGACAATAGACAATAGGTGCAGGACTAGGCCATTCAGCCCTTCGAACCTGCACCACCATTCAATGTGACCATGGCTGATCATTCCTAATCAGTATCCGCTTCCTGCCTTATCTCCATAACCCTTGATTCCACTATCTTTGAGAGCTCTATCCAACTCTTTCTTTAATACACTAATATCTCGGGGAAAGAGGGGAGTCTATACATCTAGAGAGACCTAGTTTCCTCCTGGCATTGCCAGAAGATGCTTTCTTAAAGGAAACACCAAGCAGATAATGTGACTCTACAACAGATTAGGGGTGACATGGTGGCTCAGTAGTTAGCACTACTACCTCACTGCAACAGGGGCTTGGGTTTGATTTCACCCTCTGGCAACCATCTGTGTAGAGTTTGCACGTTCTTCCTGTGCCTGCATGGGTTTCCTTCGGGTGCTCTGGTTTCCTCCTACCGTCCAAAGATGTGCAAGTTAGGTGGATTGGCAGTGCTAAATTACCCACGTGTCCAGTGACGGATTAGCCATGGGAAATGCACACAGATGGATCTGGGTGGGATGCTGTTTGGATGGTTATTGGACTCAATAGGCTGAACGGCCTGTTTCCATACAGTGAGGATTCTGTGATTTCATGACGGGTTAGTTCACTTAGCCTTTAACTTTCTCTTTTGATGCGAATGTGAAAAGTACCATCTTGCAGGGTCTGTACCATCCAAGGTATGACTACAAGTACCAAGAATGATAACAAAATAAAGAAATAAAATGACTATGAATCATCCTTGAATTTATGGAATAAAAAAGTGATTTATCGAATCATTAACGGTCAAGAGAAATGAGTTGTTCACCAGCTATGCAGCGCATAATTATAAACAGTATAATTTTCTTGAAAACAGGCCCAGATGAATTTCAACACTGCTGATTCTCCAGAAAAATCATTGCATCCAAAAAAAAGTGTTAATAATTAATGATAATAAAATCCGCTGAATATAAGGTTATGATACATGTCGAAGCATTCCTGAACCTTTTCCTAAAAGAATAGAGAGAGAACGTTCAATATGTTTTAAATTGATAGCTGAACTATGAATACAAAAACATCAGCAGAATCCTCTTTAGGGATATAGATAAGGTGAATCGTAGGTGTCTTATCCCTAGGTCCATGTTTTATCAGTTAGTTCTTCACCATGCCAGGAGTCCTTTAATAATGGCAGCCAGATTGCTTCTCTGATTCATGACCTAATTTCATGGTTTTCCAACTTTAAGGAGTGCCTTTTAAGACTGAAATCTGTTTTGATGATGGAAGAGAAAAAAATCATTGAGTTGTGTGTAAAAGGAATCCAACTCCACTGAGATCTAGTCCTCTCCCTACACTTCCCTCACTTCTGGTAGTCTGCCCTTAACTGGCTTTGCATATAAATGAATCAATTGGAAAAACCTGATTTCCTGGTAATTTACTGGTGAAAATCGCCACAAGTGATTTGGTGGTGGAAGAGGCCCATCAGTTGTGTGACAGCAATTCTGCATAGAAGAAGGAAAAAGAGAAAAGAAGAAAATAGAATAAAAGTGCCAATCACCAAGAGCCTTTAAAGTTTCAATAGCTGAAACTTCAAAGCATTTAGAACCACATGACCTTGTGTAAATAAGCATTGTAAAATTGATAGTGAAGATCACCAAATCAGGCTCAGATATTTCAACACCCTATTGGATTTCTGGGCTCTCAGTCAGGAGCTTGGCTGACAGCCAGACATGCATTCCTTTCATGAAACATCTGAAAGGATTTCCTCTGCAACTGATTGTCCCTGTGGCTACTCCTGAACCTTTTCCGGAGTCTGCTGGCTTAGCCTCAGGTGATATCCTCACCTTCTCCTGCAATCAACGTTTTGGTGGTCCTTTACTGGTGTCTAAGTCACCCCAATCATTAGATGTTCTACTGCTTTTGAACATTAAATGTCTATTTTTGAATCTAATACTCTTCTTAACCTCACTAGTAAGCCATCTTTCTCACTGAATGTTTTTTTATGGAATATACTTTTGTTGATCACTTTGCCATTTAAAATGTTTGCTGCTACTTATTTGCTGCAGGCTGTTTAATCTATTTACCAAATCAACCTTGAACAGCTCTCCCCACATAGAGTCATAGAGATGTACAGCACAGAAACAGACCCTTCGGTCCAACTCAACCATGCCAACCAGATATCTTAAAGTAATCAGGTCCCATTTGCCAGCACTTGGCCCATATCTCTCTTACCTCTTCCTATCCATCTACCCAGCCAGATGCCTTTTAAATGTTGTAATTGTACCAGCCTCCACCACTTTTTCTGGCAGCTCATTCCATACACTCACAACCTTCTACATGAAGAAGTTGCCCCTTAGGTCCCTTTTACATCTTTCCCCTCTCACCTTAAATCTGTGCTCTCTATTTTTGTACTCCCCCACTCCGTGGAAAAGACCTTGACTATTTAATCTCATAATTTTGTAAACCTCTATAAGGTCACCCCTCAGCCTCCGATGTTTCAGGGAAAACAGCCCCAGCCAGTTCAGCCTCTCCCTATAGCTCAAATTCTCCAACCCTGGCAACATCCTTGTAAATCTTTTCTGAATCCTTTCAAGTTTCACAACATTCTTCCTACAGCAGGAAGACCAGAATTGCATGCAGAATTGTATCCAAAAGTGACCTAAACAATGGCCTATACAACCGCAACATGATCTCCCAATTCCTATACTCAATGCACTAACCAACAAAGGCAAGCACACCAAACACCTTCTTCGTTATCCTATCTACCTGTGGCACCACTTTCAAGGAACACATATTGGTTTTAAGTTTAAAATACCAATTTGTGATAGGAATGTTGTTTTCATATTTAGTATGAAATTCAATTACATTATGATCACTATTTCTTAGTGGATCTGTTACTATGGCATCATTAATTAACCTGTTTCATTGATGTCAAATAGTTTTATCATTTGTGAGTCCCATCCACATTGCTCAAGGAAACTAGCATGAGAGTATTCTACAAACTCAAACTCATTTTCCAGAACACTGTTGATGATTTGATGAGTCTAGTCTTCATGAACATTAAAAAAAAAACCATGACTATCACAGTGTCTTTCTTACAAGCTCCAATAACTTCTTGGTTAATGTTCCGTCAATGTTCTCCAGTGTTTTTCGACCTTTGCTATTCCTAATCTCCAGCCACACTGATTCTACTTCCTGATTTTCTCTCATTAACTGTTAGACAAATGGGCTCATAGTTTCCTGCATTCTGCCTCCCTCCTTTCCTGACTGTTAATGCTACATTTGAAATTTTCCAGCCCAATGGGACTTTTCTGAAACTTGAACATTTGAATGCTACAACCAATACATCTGTTATCTCTGCATCAACTTCCTTTAAGACCCTAAGACAATTATTAGATTCAAATTATTATTGTAATGATTAGACGCAGGGGACGTTTCAGCCATTAGTCCCATTAGTTTTGTCAGTGCCTTTGCTCTAGTGAATGAGATTATTTTAAATTTCTTCCTTTTACCTCATGCTTTTCTTAATTTATCCAGCTGGGGTTTTTTTTCTGCCTCCTACTGTGACAAAAAGTATAAATACTTCCTCAAAGTCTCTGCCTCTTCCTTCTTTCCCAAGTGAGCATGTTCTGTTTTTATTTCAGAATTCCAATATCTGCAGCATTTGACATTGTTTACCCTGGTGATGTTGCTGGAAGAACAGTTAATGGACGTTTAAGGAGAATAACCAACATTCCTTTGTAAAGTTCCATGGGACCTTTTACATCCATCAGAAAGACAATGGCTGATGTTTTATAAAAACAAAACTAAACAGGCAGGTGGCTGAAAGTGAACACTAACCCTGGCTGGGGGGGATGATGGGATTCTTGCACTATTTAATTGTCGGTGGAATTAAGGTAAAATTACAGAGATCACCAACCTGTTGAGGGTGGTCACCTTCCTTTCTGAACTGCAAGCCATATTAGAAGTGGCCACTGCTGAGGCTGCAACACGAAGATGAAAGTACCTCCATGCTAGTCTCTTCTTGATGCCTCCCATAGCCTTCCATCTTATCGGGACTCCGATTTCCTAACCTGTCCCCAAAACCTGGTAAAAATCTGACAGTGCCACTTTTAGACATTGCAGCAATCCCCAATGGCTGCACTGGAGGACTGCCAGTCTCGACTGTGTCCTTAATTCTCTGCATTTTAACCCATATCTTTCTGACTCAGAGGTGAGAAACAGTGCTAACAACTGAGCCAAAGGGCCTCTCAGTTTAGTTTGCTTTTTAAAAGTGCTTAAAACTCACCACCGTTACAACCACATTCCCTTTTTAATTTCAAACCTGGCAAATCTGTGCGTCCAGTCCCAGGAATGCTGAAGTTAAGCCAATTAACATAGTTTCAGCGGGAACAATCTCCTTAGGAGGTCAAATAAACTTCTGCAACTAGCCTTGAAGCAAACAAAGCTTCGCATGTAACAACTGGTAGATATTGATTCCAAAGTTGAGGTAAATGGAAACATTTTAATAGCTCCATTAAACAGCTACCTTCTGAGGACAAACACTAAATAAACACATAAAATGCTAGAAATACTCAACAGGTCTGGGAGCACATGTGTACAGAAATATTTTACATCAGTGATTGTTCATCAATTGTGTTAACACTGTCAGCAAAGTTTTGAGCACAAGTTGATGAACAGTCATTACCCCCATACATGGTGCATTTTATGGCTTTGCTTTGGATCTGACAACACTTCCTTCTACTGAAGTGCGATAGAGAAATATTAATTAATTAACTGAGAACATGGTGTGTACAATAATGTTGGTCAACGGGTGTCACATTTTCCAACCAGATCCTGTGTTTAAAGATGAGAATCCCACTAGTGAGCAACATGTGGCCTATTGATGTGAACGTTTGCTCATTATCACCTTTATTATTACCTGAACTCATCTCATAAATATATATTAATATTCATCTAGCCACTGGATTGATGCCGAGAATTCCCAAAATGAAAGCCTGAGCAGTTACCTGGCAACTACAGCTCATATCTTGCTCCTACAAACTTCGCGCATTAATGTCCCAGAGCACACTCCATTGGGCAGTGTCTACATGAACTTCACACCCACTGGCATTCCTCATGCCATCATCGTGGCATTTCTCCAATCCACTTTGATGCTGCAATTTGGAGCACACCAGCGCCTCTCCCTGGAATGCTGCTCCCAGGACATTTTCTTTTCCGGGTACGGCTGCTTGCTCACTCTCTCAGCACTCACTCACTTTATGCCTAACTGGATGCTCACAGCTTTCCATTTGGTGCTTTACTCCTGAGCCGGCCCTTAAAGGCTCACAGTAACTCTGTCTTGTCCTTGTTGCCTAACACTGTCACAAAGCCAGGCGTTTGTCATGGTTGTCAGCAGTGATCAGTCAAAGGTTTGGACATGTCCCTGTATGGCACTGTGCTATGTCAATCTAACACCTACAGCATGTGCTAGCAGCTTACAGGACAAACACACTGAATGTGTATCAACCAAATGACTATGTCTTAAAGCCAAATGTGCGTAGTTTCCAGTCAACACAAAGGGGACTTCCGTCAGTTAGGGGGTCTCAATAGTTAGACACAAACAACCTTCTCCACTCACAATAAGGTGGCTTGGTCAGCCACCACCTTGAGACAATCAGCATCAGAAGCTCCACCTCATTACAGTCTGGGTAGTGGGCCACACTCAGTTCTGGGGTATCAGAGTGGAGGGGGGTTACAAGAGTACAGTTGTGGTGTGTAAGTTGGGGGAACTCAATGCTGAGGACTGGAGGCAGCAACTGCATTACGGAGGATACATGGGTGCTGAAGTAGGGGTGTACTTAACATATAATCAGGGCAGGGGCTGCTGGTGGTGCATGGGAGGGCATGGGGATGCCGGTATTGTACTGGGGTGTACAAAAATCACACCACACCAAGTTATAGCCAAACTATATATTTGGCAACTCCAAATCATTTCTTGTCTGTAGCATCGACGTGGATGGACCAGGATAGAGGATAGATTGAAGAAGTTAAAACTGTTCTCCTTGAAGAGAAGAAAGCTAAGAGATTCTCAAAATCATATGCGAGCTGGATAGTGTGCTCCAGTTTCCTGTAAAAGGAACAAGAGGAGAGGACATAAAATAAAAATGGTATGCAAAAGAAGCAATGATGATGTAAGGAAAAAGCCTTTACACATAGTGAGTAATTAGGGTATGGAATACATTGCCTGGAAATGTGGTGTAGGCAGGTTCAACTGAGGCAGTCAAGCTAACATTGGATGATAATTTGAATAAAAATGACGTGCAAGGGAAAGGCAAGAAACTGGCACTAGGGAATAGAATCAGTGCAGGAACAGTGGGCCAACAGTGGGCACCTTAACAATAATGTGATCCTGAAATATACTAACAAATGCATAGGTATAATTTTAATCTTACGGGCTATAGCAGGAGTGATGAATTTGGATACTTCTCATGGAATCATACATAAACCACACAAGACCAAGCAAGATCTGAAAGATTTGCTGCAGTGGCAATGTCAAGGCTTTTTTTTATATCGCTCTGTGCAAGATCTTTGTACTCGCTTCTCCTATTGTCTGCCTTCCACAACAGGATGCAAACCATCTGCTAAATTGTTGGAATTCATTAACTTCAACTACCTGGAAGACAAAGTTTTAGCAGGTCTTTTGGGTCATGGCAGATCCTAGCAATTTAACGTAGGAGCAAATTACTGCAGATGCTGGAATCTGAACTGAAATCTAAAACTGCTGGAGATCACAGCAGGTCAGGCAACACTCATGAAGGCAACAGGCGAAGGTTCCAAATCTAGATGACCCTTCATCAGAACTGAAGTGTGGAGAGGGCAGCATTTATGCAATAGTGGGATTGGGTGTAGAGTGGCTGGGGGAAAAAGCATGTTGATAGTTCAGGTCAAGTGATCAGAATGTGAGAATGGCAGAACAATGGTGTGTCCACCTGCAGGACTAGAAAGAACAGACAGTCCCCTGGAATGGGGGCAGAGGAGAGAGGGGGACAGAGAACGTAACAAGCAAAGCTAAAAGAAAGAAGGAATGGGTAACACAATTTGAAGGTGTTTGAACTCAGTATTGACCCCAGAAGGTTGTAAACTGCCCAGTTTGAGGATGAGATGTTGTTCCTCCAGTTTGAGCTGTGATTCGCTGAAGCATTGCAGCATTATGAGGACAGACACATGGGCATGTGGGCAGGATGCTGTGTTAAAATGACCAGCTACAGCAAGTTCCAGGTCAGGCTTGCACACGGATTGGACATGTTCTGCAAAGTGGTCACCCAGTCTGCATTTAGTTTCTCTCATGTAGACGAGGCTACACTGGGTGCAGCGAATACAATACACAAAATTGGAGGAGGTACTGGTGAAATGCGGCTTCACCTGGAAAGACTGTTTATTCCCTTGGATGGTGAGCAGGGAGGAGGTGAAGGGGCAGGAGTTGCACCTTCTGCAGTTACATGGAATGGTGCTGTGATGTTGATGGTCGATGAATGGACTAGTGTGTCTCAGTGGGAACAATTCCTGCAAAATGCAGGTGAAGGGAGTGAAGGGAAGATGTATTTAGTGGTGGCATTCTGCTAAAGTTGTCTGAAATAGTGGATGATTCTTTGAAAAAGGAGGCTGATGGGATGAAACGTGAGGAAGAAGGGAACCTGATGACGCTGTTGCAGTTGAGGCTCCTGTCAAATGTGAGAAATCACATTTTAAGGAAAAAGGAAGCCATGTCAGCAGCACTATTTTGGAAGATGGCATCATCTGAACAGATAGCAGGAGAATGGGATGGAAGTCTTGCAAAGCTGTAGTGAAGGTAGTTATGGGAATCAGTGACTTTGTAGTGGATGGCCATGGACAGTTTATTCCCCAAAATGGAGACAGAAAAGTCAAGGAAAGGTTGGAAAGTTTTGGAAACAGATGATGTGAATGTAATAGCCGGGTGGAAATTGGAGTCAAAATGAACAAATTTTTCAAGGTCCAAGCAGAAGCATGAAGCAGTACTGAAACGGTCATCAAAGTACCAAGAAAAAGGGGGCTGGTGTGGGACTGGAATAAGAATTGCTCCACATAACCCAGAAAGGGGTGGCATGGTGGCTCAGTGGTTAGCATAACTGCCTCACATTGCCAGGGACCTGGGTTCGATTCCAACCTCGGGTGACAGTCTGTGTGTAGTTTGTATAGTCTCCCCGTGTCTGCATTGGTTTCCTCCGGGTGCTCCAGTTTCCTCCCACAATCCAAAGATGTGCAGGTTAGGTGAATTGGCCATGCTAAATTGTCCATAGTGTTCAGGGGTGTGTGGGTTAGGTGCATTAGTCAGGGGTAAATATAGGATAATAGAGTAGGGGAACGAGTATGGGTGGGTTACTCTTCGGAGGGTCAGTGTGATCTTGTGGGGCTGAAGGCCTATTTCCACACTGTAGGGATTCTATGATTCTATGAAGAGACAGACATAACTGGGGCCCATGCAGGTGCCCGTAGTCACTCCATTGGTTTAGCAGAAGTGAGATGAATTAAAGGAGAAATTGTTCAGTGAGAGAACAAGTTCAGCGAGGTGGAGAAGTGATGGTGGATGGGGAGTGCTCAGGTTTCTGGTCAATGATGAAGCTGAGAGCTCTCAGACATCCTGGTGGGAAATGGAGGGTTAAAGAGATCGGACATCCGTGGCGAACAGGAGGCAGTTAGGAGTAAGCGAGGACGATAAATGTAAGAGAGAGTCGAGAAGTATGGCAATGGAAAAGCACAGCAGGTCAGGCAGCATCTGAGGAGCAGGAGAGTCAACATTTCATAAGCCCTTCATCAGGAATGTGGGAGTATATGGGGCTGAGAGATAAATAGGAGGGTGGGGATAGATGGGGTGGAAGATAGATGGGAAGCCGATAGGTGAATGCAGGAGGGAGGTGATTGTGATAGGTTGGAGGGGAGGGTAGTGCAGATAGTTGGGAAGGAAGATGGATAGGTAGAACAGATGGACAGATCAAGAGGGTGGTATCGAGTTGGAGGGTTGAATCTGGGATGTGGTGGGGGAGGGGAGATGAGAAAATTGGTGAAGTTGATGTTGATGCCGTGTGGTTGAAGGGTCCCAAGACACAAGACGAGACATTCTTCCTCCAGTCATCAGGTGGCTTGGATTTGGCAGTGGATGAGGTCCAGGACTTGCATGTCCTTGGTGGAATTGGTGAGGGAATTGAAGTGGTTGGCCACAGGGCAGTGGGGTTGTTTGGTGCTTGCGTCCCAGAGATGTTCCCTGAAACACTCCACAAGTTGGCGTCCTGTCTCCCCAATGTAAAGGAGACCACATTGCGAGCTACAGACACAGTAGATGAGGTGTTTGGATGTGCAGGAAAATCTTTGCGAGATCTGAAAAGAACTTTAGGTGCCTTGGACAGAGGTGAGGGGGGAGGTGTGGGCGCAGGTACTACACCTTTTGTGGCAGCAAGGGAAGGCACTGGGAGTGGAGGGTGGGTTTGTAAAGGGGTGGAGGGGTTGCATGAACCTAACAAGAGAGTCATGGAGGGAATGCTGTCTGCTGGACGGAGATAGGGATGGCAAGGGAAATATATCTGGGGTGGGGTCTGACTGTAGGTGGCAGAGGATGATGCGCCATAACTGGAGATTAGAGGGATGGAAGGTGAGAATCAGGGGGGTTTCTATCCTTGTTGCGGTTAGAGAGCTCCACATTCCTGATGAAGGTCTTATTCTGAAACATCAACTCTCCTGCTCCTCGGACAGAAGGCACTTAGGGCCAGGGAACTGGAAATTGCCAACATGGTGGAGGCCATCAGCAAATTGGGGATGTTGGTGGTCAGGATCTGGACAAGTAGAGAGAGGATGGAGTCAAGGTAGGAAGAAATGAGCAAAGTGGGGCAGGAACAGGTTGATACAATTGGCCTACCATCATATACAATTTTTTGTGGATTTTGGGAAGGAGATAGAAGTGGGTTTGTTTGGGATTAGGAGACTATAAGGTTGGAGGCAGTGGGGGGAAGATTTCCAGGGGTAATGAGGTCTGTAACAGTCCTAATTTGCCGGTTCACGTGAGGTAATTCTGTCCTCATGCCCATGTAATTGAACTTATTGAAGTTCAAAACCCTGATCTTAAATCCATTTCTCTTGCCCTCAAACTAAATGTGATTTCCTGACGCAACAATACGAAAACCTTTCAAACGCTGATGGATTTAGTTAAAGAATATTACAATCCCAAGCCTTTTCTAAATTTGAGATGATATCGGTTCCATTCAGCAGTTCGAGAACCAGGGCAATTTGTGTCAGAAATTTTGATAAGATTAAGATGACTGGCTGGTCATCTTTGGTTTAGCCCGTAATGACATGCTGAGAGTTTGGTGTGTTGGATTAATAATATAACCATGCAAAAGCACCTACTAGCTGAACCCCAATAGAACCAGTCTCTTACAAAACTCCATCTGGACTCCAACCCGTAAGTTTATGCACAATCTCTGCCAGGCTGAGAACCTATACTGGGGAACCAGTAGCTGGTTTAGTTACCATTGATTGTAGTAAAAGGTTTGAGCCCAAGATTGATGGTTGAGAAAGATTCCCCTTGATTGGCTCAATATTTTCAATTAGAAAATGGCTGCCTGAGTGAAGTCTTAATTAAATACTTGGAGGTTTTCCAAGAAGGTCTGGGAACTATCAAAGGAGCCGAGGCCAACTTGCATCTTGAATAGGAAGCAATTCCACAATTCTACAAGGCTCACCCAGTGCCATTTAGTAGAGGCAGAAATCAGGAGTAAAAAATGAGGTCTGCAGATGCTGGAGATCACAGCTGCAAATGTGTTGCTGGTCATAGCACAGCAGGCCAGGCAGCATCTCAGGAATAGAGAATTCGACGTTTCGAGCATAAGCCCTTCATCAGGAATATCAAACCAGTCCGGTTTGTGGCTAACTCAGCTCCTGCAGTACCGATTGTGAAGCCCGCTGAGTCGATAAACCACTTCTCACAGCTGGTTCGTTCATATAGAGTCTTTCCTTCACAAAGCTGAGCCTGAGCCATGCATACCTGCAGTTGTTGTTAGATGGCATTTCCCAGAAGTATGCTACAATTATACAAGACTGCCATTTGGGGGGTCATCAGCTTGTGCCATTTTTCAACAGACAATGGAGAACATTTTACAAGGTCCACCCCAGGTCACCATTTATCAGGATGACATTCCAATACCAGGGAAGACCAATAAAGAGCACTGAGAGAACTTGGAATAGTCCTTTAATGTTTCTCCAAGGTGGGTATATGCCTTAGAAAGGAGACATGTGTGTTCCAGGCCCGCTAAGGGACCTATTTCAGCTACAGAATCGATAAGACTGGGTTACAACTGTTGGAAGATAAAGTGAGGGCAATCAAAGATACCCTGGCTCCAATGTCTGTACTGAAGCATTCTTGGATTGATGAATGGTTATGGAAAGTTCAGACGTAACCTGACCTCCATCCTGGCACCCTTACATCTGTTATTGACAGAGGGGCAGCCTTGGAAATGGTCTTATAGCCAAAATGTAGCTTTTGGGTAAGTAAAGAAGCAGCTATCATTGTGTTGGCACACTGTGATCCCAAGTGAGATCTGGTGCTAACATGCAATACCTCCACGTACACTGGGGTGGACAAAGTTAAAAATCATACAACACCAGGTTATTGTCCAACAGGTTTATTTGGAAGTACAAGCTTTAAGAGCACTGTTCTTCTGTCAGGTAGCTAGTAGAGCAAGATCATAGGACACAGAATTTATAGCAAACGATCAGAGTATCATACAACTGATGCGATGTATTGAACAAACTGAGATTGTTGTTAAGTCGTAAGTTTTAAGTTTTAACACTTCAACTCCCCCTCCCACTCTGCCGAGGACACCCAGGTCCTGGGCCTCCTCCATCTCCATTCCCTCACCACCCAACGCCTGGAGGAAGAGCGCCTTATCTTCCACCTCGGGGCCCTCCAACCGCAGGGCATCAATGTGGACTTCACCAGTTTCCTCATTTCCTCTTCCCCCACCTTACCCCAGCTCCAACCTTTCAGCTCAGCACCGTCCTCATGACCTGTCCCACCTGTCAATCTTCTTTCCCATCTATCTGTACCACCCTCCTCTCCGACTTATCACTTTTACCCCTTCCTCCATCCACTTATTGCACTCCCAGTTACCAACTCCCCAGCCCCACCGCCTCCCGTTTATCTCTTCACCCCAGAGGCTCCCAGCCTCATTCCGGATGAAGTGCTCCTGCCCGAAACGTCAATTTTCCTGCTCCTCAGATGCTGCCTGACCTGCTGTGCATTTCCAGCACCACTCTAATCTTGACTCTAAACTCCAGCACCTGCAGTCCTCACTCTTGCCTTAAAGAAACAGCTTATGGCTTCACTCAACACCAAGCTGCCCCAGTTCCTATTTGCTTATGGGACCACCTCTCATGCAACTACATGAGTTGCTAATGGGGAAAGTAACTCCACACCAAGTTAAATCTGATCTTCCCAGGCCTGGGGGCTGGGGTGCAGTTGAAACAACATCAGGAACACAAGACTCCTTTAAGGAGGACAGACGGTTTACTTCAGAGGATGAAATTATTGCCAAAACCATGGAAATGGCCCAGCACAGTTAAAAGACATGGTCAGTGCAAGGTCAGGTCCCATGGGGTAAAAAGTTCAGGTAGATCCCGAAGAAACTTGTGGACCACATAAAATCTACAAACCCGCGAACAGTGCAGGAACAAAACATACCTGGCCCCTCAGAACAGCTGGAAAGGCTGTCAGAATTAGTGGGTACACCCATCTGTCTAGTGTCAAAGAACCATTGGAGTCTGAGTTGGACATGTTGGATGTCGTAGTCTCAATGACATTACTGCCTGAAGAAGACGATAGATTTCTTTCGAGAAGCCCTGAGCACTAGAGGCCGGCTATAATCTGGTATACACCACAAGGCTGAGTCATCCTAGAAAGTGTCATGGAGTATCATAGGGGTGTCATAGAATCCCTAGATTGTGGAGGCAGGTCATTCAGCCAATCGAGTTCACACCAACCCTTCGAAGAGCAGCCCACCCAGATCCATCCCCTACCTTACCTCTGTAGCCCTGCACTTCCTATGGCTAATCCATCTAGCCTGAACATCCCTGGATGGGCAATTTAGCATGGCCAATCTACCTAATATGCATATAGAGTCATAGAGTCATTTGCATGTACAGCACAGAATCAGACCCTTCGGTTCAACCTGTTCATGCCTTCCAGACATCCCAACCCAATCTAGTCCCACTTGCCAACAGCCGGTCCATATCCCTCCAAACCCTTCCTATTCATATATCCATCCATATGCCTTTTAAATGTTGCAATTATACCAGCCTCCACCACTTCCTCTGGCAGCTCCTTCCATACACATCCCATCCTCTGTATGAATACATTGTCCTTTAGGTCTTTTGTTTTATCTTTCCCCTTTCACCCCAAAACCAATGCTCTCTGGTTCTGGAAGCCCCCTATCCCAGGGAAAAGACTTTGTCCATTTACCCCATCCATGCTCCTCATGATTTTGTAAACCTCCATAAGGTCATCCCTCAGCCTCCGACGCTCCAGGGAAAACAGCCCCAGCCTGTTCAGCTCTCCCTAAAGCTCAAATCCTCTAACCCAGGCAACATCCTTGGAAATCTTTTCTGAACCCTTTCAAGTTTCACAACATCTTTCCGATAGGAAGGAGACCAAAATTGCACGCAATATTCCAAAAGTGGCCTAACCAATGTCCTGTATAGCCGCAACATGACATCCCAACTCCTGTACTCAATAGTGTGACCAATGAAAGAAAGCATATTAAATACCTTCTTCACTGTCCTTTCTACCTGCGAATCCACTTTCAAGGAGCTATGAACCTGTATTCCAAGGTCTCCTTGTTCAGCAAAACTCCCTAAGACCTTACCATTAAGTGTAAGATTTGCTTTCCCAAAATGCAGCACCTCGCATTTATCTGAAATAAACTCCATCTGCCACTTCTCAGCCCATTGGCCCATCTGGTCCAGATCCTGTTGTAATCTGAGCTTCTTCGCTGTCCACTACACTTCCAACTTTGGTGTCATCTGCAAGCTTACTAACTGTACCTCTTATGCTCACATCCAAATCATTTATATAAATGACAAAAAGAAGTGAACCCAGCACTGATCCTTGTGGCACTCCACTGGTCACAGGCCTCCAGTCTGAAAAACAACCCTCCACCACCACCCTCTGTCTTATACCTTTGAGCCAGTTCTGTGTCCAAATGGCCAGTTCTCCCTGATTTCTGTGAGATCTAACCTTGCCAGTCAGTCTCCCATGGGGAACCTTGTCGAACGCCTTACTGGAGTCCAAGTAGATCACATCTACCTCTGCCCTCATCCATCCTCTTTGTTATTTCTTCAAAATACCTTGGACTGTGGTAAGAAACTCGAGGAAACCCACACAGATAGAGGGGAAAATGTGCAAACTCCACACAGACAGTCATCCTAAGGTGGAATCAATCCTGGATCCCTGGAACTGTGAGGCACCAATACTAAACACTGAGCTGCCAGGGAGCCAGAGGTACTGGACCTGGTGTGAAAACACCCCAGGAGAGACTACAAGAGAAAGAACAGCCTACGTCCCTGGACGTAGAGGAGGAGGTAAGTAGTGATTATAACAAGGTCAACCAAGTACGCCTCATAGAATATGAATTCCCTGATTGAGGTTGTTTACCTGATCCAATCAGGGAGCCCCGGCTGACAGATATAAAAACAAGGATTCCTGTTCACTCTGAGAGCCAGCTCTGAGGAAGCCAGACCAGTGTCAAGTACTATGTAAGTGTGAATAAATGGTGGAGAAACTAAGGTCTGCAGATGCTGGAGGTCAGAGTTGAGAATGTGGTGCTGGAAAAGCACAGCAGGTCAAGCAGCATCCGAAGAGCAGGAGAATCGACACTTTGGGCATAATGCCTTCATCAGGATGATGGAATACTGGTCTCTGTGGAGTTATTTTATTGTACTAATCATTAATATTATCTTTAATGATGGCAAAAATAAAGTTGCCTGTTTAAGGTTAAAACAAAAAAAATTGAACAGTCTCAAACAGATTAAGCAGATTTGTTCTTCTACTATGCTAACAAAAATTGTTTGTCGTCCATTCATTAGCTAATAGCTAACTTGCCTCAAGCACTTAAGTTCAACACAAAAGAAGCTTATCAACTGTTTTGCTAAGAGGCCAGAAAGGCAGCTTTGAGATAACTAGACAACTAATTCTTGGAGCAACTACGTTAAATAACTGAAACACCTATTATTATTTAGGTATCTTAGATAACCTCTGCCCTCCAAATTCTCAGAATTTTATAAACAAATCCTATATTGTTGCTTATTGAAGGCTACCTACCATTTTGTTTATGCTGAGGGAAAAACATAAAGAAAATGTCTTTAAGTGAAATGAACTCATAAGAAACTGGAGCAGACGTAAATCAAGATCATCCCTGAACTTCGATCTCAACTCCACCTTCCGGCGCTATCCCCATATCCCTTAATTCTGTCTTTACCCAAAAATGTAATCAACTTCTTGTTTGAACATGCTCAGCCATATCCTCAGTCTCTTGGGTAGAGAATTCCAAAGGTTCACAATCCTTTGAATGAAAAAAATTCTCCTTATCTCAGGACTGACTTGAGACTATAACCCCATATTCTAACTTTGTCAGCTAGGGGAAACCTTTTCTCAGCTCCTACAAGCCCTATAAGACTTTAATATATTTCAATTAGACCACCACTAATTTTCATACTTTAGAACATTCTATTGCAGTTGTTAAGTCATCACTGTAGGAAACATTACAGTAAACAAGTTAGTTTGCTTGCTAATTAACATAGTCTGGCAGTTAGCAGCAATGTGTTAAACAATGTCCACAATTAAGCAGTTGTGTGAGTCACAAATTATCAGCCAAAGGCCCAACCTAATGTGTGGCATTGAATTCCTCCATAAAGTGGGATCAAACACTGTTGAAGGAATGTTAATACCTTGCAGGAACAATGAAGTGTATAACAATAGAGAGAATCAGAGAAGCGTAGGTAATTAGCAATATATGGTATGAGAATTTATCTGTTGCAAACTAACTAAAATTTAATCTTCTCTCGGACAGCAGAGTTCACATGAAGTAATGTCTGAGTTAATCATATTAAAATAAATAGCAATTATTGTGATCTCCAACCCCTTCAAAAAGTTAAATATTTATTAGGCAATATTGAAGATAATCAGAAAAGTGAGATGTCATTCCAATTGTGACTACTTAGCTGCAGCAAAATATAAGGATTAAGGTTGTTCATTGTGATTTTGTATAATATAATCTGAATATCTTCAGACTTCTGATGGTGAAGAAAAAGTTCAATGCAGCAACTGATGTTTGGCTAATTCACTGAAGACAAATTACACAGTCAACTCAGAAAAAAGGTGGAATCATGTCTATCAAGAAAATATATCTGTGGACAAAAATGATTGGACTATACATTCACTTACGTTCTTTCCCAGTGGAAATTCTTTTACCTTCACTCAGCCCAGATAAGATCAAGAATTTATCATCTTGGGAACACAAGCAGTTTATGATGCTTATGGCCTTTACTCATAAAGTTGGAAAGTGGCCCTTCAGCCCATTGCGTCTGCGTTAGTCAAGCAATACCTTTGCCTACTTCAATTCCACTTTCCAACACTTGGCCAATAGCTTTCAATACTGTGGCACTTCAAGTGTTCATCTGAATACATCTTAAATGTTTTAATAGTTCCTACTTCTACCACCCTTTCTGGCAGTGAATTCTGAATATCAACCAATCTCTAGATTTTAAAAATATTGCTCAAATCCCCTCTAAACAGCCTGCCTTTAACCTTAAATCCATGTCACTGATTATTGACCCTTTCCTAGTCGCAAACAATCTTTGCTATCTATCCTCTTAATCTATTACCCTCATAATTTTGTACACCTCATTCAGGCACCCCTCTCCATCTTCTGTGCTCTCGGGAAAACAACCAACCCTATTAGTATCTCTTCATAACTGAATTGCTCCAGCCCGGGCAACATCCAGGCAAATCTCCTCTGCACATCTTTGGTACATCCTCTTTTTTTTGGTATTAATTTGTGGGATGTGGGTGTCGCTGGCTGACCACACCTAGTTGCCCCTGAGAAGGTGGTGGTGAGCTACCTTCTTGAACCGCTGCAGTTCACCTGCTGTGGGTTGACCCACAATGCCATTAGGGAGGGAATTCCAGGGGTTTGACCCTGCAACCCGTGAAGGAATGGCGATATATTTCCAAATCAAAATGGTGAGTGGCTTGGAGGGGAACTTGAAGGTGGGCTTCCTTTCTATAGTGTGGCAATCTGAGATAAATACAATATTCTATCTAAGGTCTAACAAACACTTTATCAGCTCAATTAAAACCTCTCTTGTCTTGAATTCAATTCTTCGACTAATCATAGAATCATAGAGATGTACAGCATGGAAACAGATCTTTCAATCCAACCTGTCCATGCCGGCCAGATATCCCAACCCAATCTAGTCCCACCTACCAGCACCCGGCCCAAATCCCTCCAACCCTTCCTATTCATATACCCATCCAGATGCCTCTTGAATGTTACAATTGTATCAGCCTCTACCACTTCCTCTGGCAGCTCATTCCATACACGCACCACTCTCTGTGTGAAAAGGTTGCCCTTTTATATTTTTCCCCTCTCACCCTAAACCTATGCCCTCTAGTTCTGGAATCCCCGACCCCAGGGAAAAGACTTTTGGCAAATATCCCATACTTTCATTTAATCACCTTATCAACCTGACCTGTTGCCTTCAAGGATCTGTGGACACACACATCAAGTTACCTCTAATGCTTTGTACATTCCAGTATATTGTGTTCATCATGTACTCCCTTGCCTTGTTCATCCTCCCAAACTGTATTGCATCACCCTTTTCCAGATTAAATTCCATTTGCCACTGTCCTGCCAATCTGAGCAGCCTGCCTATAATGTCCTGTAGACTAATATTTCCCTCCTCCGTGTTTACCAGAGCACTGATTTTCATTCGTCTGTAAATGTATTGATCAAACTGTTCACATTCATATCCAGACCATTAATATATATTACAGATAGCAAGAGATCAGTGGCACTGAACCCTGAAATATGCCACTGGACACAAGCTTCCCTAAAAATAACCTTCAACCATCAGACTCTGCCTCTGGTCACTAAGCTAATTATGGATTGAATTTGTCAAATTATCCTGGATTCCATGTCCATTACCTTTCTGACCAGTCTGTTATGTGAGATCTTGTCATAAGGCTTAATGAAGTCCATTTACAGAATTACATTTAATTTTGCTCAAAAACTGCATAAATCCATGTAAGATTCTAGAAGTCCCACTTTAGAACTAGAACCAGTCTGACTCAAGTTTGGAATACAGACAGAATTTAACCTCACACTTTTAATGCATTGTCTGAGCTGAGCCTATTGTTTAAAAAGCTGAAGCTATCTTGAGAATGTAATTTAAAAGGAGTTCTGGGATTTGCATATTAAAGAACTGAAACAAGCATATCCCATTCTAAAAGATGAAAGACTTAATCTAAAATTTGTTTAATATATCATTACATCTCCATGACATTGTAACCCTTTTTATTATAAATTCTGTGTCTTCTGGTCCTCAAGTAGATTAGATTAGATTAGATTAGATTACTTGCAGTGTGGAAACAGGCCCTTCGGCCCAACAAGCCCATACTGACCTGCCAAAGCGCAACCAACCCATACCCCTACATTTACCCCTTGCCTAATACTACGGGCAATTTAGCATGGCCAATTCACCTGACCCGCACATCTTTGGACTGTGGGAGGAAACGGGAACGCTCGGAGGAAACCCACGCAGACACGGGGAGAACGTGCAAACTCCACACAGTCAATCGCCTGAGGCGGGAATTGAACCCGGCAGCAGTGCTAACCACTGTGTCACCGTGCTGCCCACCACTGTGTCACCGTGCCACCTACTAGTTCCACAACCACCTGATGAAGAGGCAGTCCCTCGAAAACTAGTGATTCCAAATAAACTTGTTGGACTATAACCTGGTGTTGTGTGATTTTTAACATTGTCCACCTCAGTCCACCACCAGCACCTCCAAATCATGAAATCCAAACATCTATATCAACTGCGCCACCCTCGTCCTAATCACTACCTCGAAAAATTAAATCAAACCTGTTGGATGTGATCTCCTCATGACAAAGCCATGTTGACTATCCTTTATTAACCCTTGCCTGTCCAACTGTGCCAAAACACTAATCACATTCCCCAGCATGATAGATCAACCCACCAATAAGCTGTTTCACTTTTAGGACTAAAAAAGATCAATTTCTTACACCTGCCCTACCTAACACCAAGTGTCAAACATGGTTAGCCATAAACATTCCTTATTTGTGTGAATGTAGCTTTCCTACTTCTTTTAATAATGTCTGAAATAATTCATATTATGGACAATTACATGAAGACATTATTTTTTCCACTAAAGACACCAATGTTGCACCATAGGATAAACACAAAACATTTTATATTGAGAATCAAAGGCTTGTTAATGACACAAAACCCAATATTGACCTGTATTTGCCATTTAGGCCCTTCACATGTTATTTCCCACAGGCAGAATTGTCCAAACAAGACCAATTTCCTAAGTGACACATAGACCACATGTTGTTCTTCATTGATGTCATTATATCTATGTTGATACAACTAGAAGCAGTGGTACACAAACTGATTTCTCCCATAAGGTGTTTTCAAAAGGAATTTTAAAGAATATATGAATATAAAGATAGCTTAAAAACTGCATTTTCCCAAACAGACTGTAATAGATAGATATAGCCTCAGTACAAAGCACGGTCCATGTGTTCACTAAGGCAGTGCCTTCCAGACTTTCCCAGTGTTAAAAAAAAGAACTGTTCTGAGGAAGAGTCAACAGACCCAAAATCTTAACTCTGATTTCTCTTCACAGATGCTGCTAGACCTGCTGAGCTTTTCCAGCAACTTCTGGTTTTGTTTCTGATTTACAACATCCGTAGTTCTTTTCCAAGTGTGATCCCATTTCAAGGCTTGAAAAGTTGTTACAATCCTTCAGGGAGAATGAGGTGGGGGAGTGACCAGTATGAGCTGGTTGGGGTTTCTGACATCATGTGCCTGTTAGGTTGGGAGCATGGCTGCAATAATTTGGTCAGAACTCCATGATAACCATTACTGCCTTAGAGATCACAAACTCAAAATATCAGCCTGTTACCCCACTTGGAGTCCCAGGGCCACTTTAGGAAGTCTTGAACTAAGAGGCATCTGGTAAGCCTTACCTTCTGACTGTATTTGTAAATCTTGCATTTACAAAAAACTCTTCATGACCCCAGGATGCCTTAAACTGCTTTACAGCCAATCAGGGACATTTCAAGTGCAGTCATTGTTGTAATATGGGAAGACAAGGAGAGTGGAAACGCAAGTGGAGACAACAAAAATTAATTGCTAACTTAGGAATTCGTGATAGGATAGAAAAGAGATGCTTCACTATATGCTTTTCTTCAACCTCAGTAGCTGGTGAGGTTCAAAGGAATTAATTAGGTGAGTGTTTAAGTGTCAGGTTAGTCCATTTCAGGATGTTATCCCTCTTGATGAGGGTAATATTTTAAATTGGTACTAGACAGATGTAAATATTACACTAAATGTATTGCCTCATTAGTTAAACTATTTAGTGGAACAACAGATAACAACTGTGTGATATTTCTAAACTTGAAACTTAATTAGTTAACCAAAACATAAAGGTGACAGGACAGGTGAGGTTTTGCAGATGAAGCATGTGGGAGCTAATGGAGGTCAGTATGAGCCATAACAACCACATCTGTAACATGTGGCTGTAGTTTGAGAAATTTCAGCTCCAAGTTGATGACTTGAATTCCAACCTTCAGATACTGGATTGAATCAGGGAGAGATGTTACTTGGACACTATGTACCAGGAGGTAGCAATACCCGTGAGGGTAGATACAGTTTGTCCTTGTTCACAGTGTGGTAGTAATGGGGGCAGATATGGGAGCCCAAAAGGTAGCAATGGGGAGCTTCGGCCCTTGAAACTATTAAACATATTTCACAACCATTCAGTTTATGTGGAAGAAAGCAGGTCTTAGAGGATGAATGAGCAAACAGACCATGGCATGGTCGTACTGTGTGCTATTCAAATGATGGAAAGAGAAAAGAATGTAGTTGTAGCAGGGATCTGCATAGTTAGGAGAATAGATTCAGTTCTCTGCAGCCAAAAGCAAGCTCCGTTGCATCTTCTTTGATTGGGCATGAACTTTATGCAGGAAGCGGAAGAATCCAATCATCATGGTAGACAGGAATATAGGTGGCATAGATAGGATGCAGGAAGAGATCCTGCTGAGGGAACAGAGGCTAAACTGAAAGGCCAAACCTCAAACGTAATGATCTCTGCTGAGCCATGAGAAATTTGGCATAGGGTAAATGAGATCAGAGACTGGAATACATGTCTCTAAGATTGTATTCTAAGATTATCTCTAAGATTGGTGTGGGAGAAGTAGGTTTTGGTTCATGGGCAATGGCACCAGTTCTGGGCGAAAGAGGGAACTGTAACATTGCTAGCGTGTTGGGTCCACCGATCCGATGAGTTGTGTAATAGGGATGTGGAGAGGCCTCTAAACTAATTTGGGATTGTGGAGGTGTGGGGGTTTGTGGAGAGGTGGGGGTTGTTGTGGAGAGATGGGGGGAGTTGTGAAGGGGTGGGGGCTTGTGGAGGGGTGGGGGGTGTGGAGTAGAGTAAGGTTAACATAAGGAAAATTTTAAGAAGTTAAAGAGAAGGGACAAGGCAATAATACAGGGTCACAATAGAGTCAATGGCAACCATAGTGTGACAGGAAAGGACAAAATATAGAAATACTGTATAAAAATGCATAGAGTCTTAGAAAATAAAGCAGTAGACAATTCATCTCAACAAGCCCACTCCATCATTCAATATGATCATGGCTAATCCTCTACCTCAAAGCCATGCTCGCAGACTCTCCCTAATCATCTTCAAGCCTTTAGCCTCTAGAAATCCATTACATTTTTAAAATAATCAATGACTTGGTCTCCATTGCCTGTTGTGCTAGAGTTCCATAGATTCATTACCTTCTGAGTGAAAAGAAAATTTCCTTATCTCAGTCCAACATGGCCTATCCCTGTATCCTGAGAAATGCAGGGCAACATGATGGTTAGTGTTCAGTGGTTAGCATCGTTGCCTCACAGCGCCAGGGACCCAGGTTCAATTCCTGCCTCAGGTGACTGTCTGTGTGGAGTTTGCTCATTCTCCCCGTGTCTGCGTGGATTTCCTCTGGGTGCTCTGGTTTCCTCCCACAATCTAAAGATGTGCAGGTCAGGTGAATTGGTCATGCTAAATTGCCTATAGTGTTCAGGGATGTGTAAGTTAGGTACACTAGTCTGCGGTAAATGTAGGGAAATGGGTCTGGGTGGGTTACTTTTCAGAAGGTCACAGTGGACCTTTTGGGCTGAAGGGTGTGTTTCACACTGGAGGGATTCTATATCTATGCCACCTTGTTCTGGATTCCCTCTGCCCCACCCCTCCACCACCACAACCAGCAGAAACAGTACCCAGCCTGACTGTCTATGTCAGAATTTTCTAAGTGTCAGTTAGCTTCCTTCCTCATTCTTCTAAACTCCAAGGAATGCAGGGCTAGTTGACTCAATCTCACATGGTATGACAAACCTGCCATCCCAGAAATGCGCCCAGTAACCCTTTGCTGCACGCTCTCAATGGCAAGTATGTTTTTGTTTAGGTGAGGAGACCAAAACCACACACAATACACTAGGTGTGATTTTACCAAGGCTCTGTATAGCTACAATAAGGCTTTCTTGCTCCTGCACATGCGCAACAAAGGCCATAATGCCATTTGCACCCACAAATATGATCAGAGTAGGGCAAAATGCATTTAAACTAAAAAAGAATGAGGCTCTGAAGAAGAGTCACCAGACCAAAAATGTTAACTCTGGTTTCTCTCCACACCTTAGGTGACTGTCTGTGTGGAGTTTGCACATTCTCCCCGTGTCTGCGTGGGTTTCCTCCCACAATCCAAAGATGTGCAGGTTAGGTGGATTGGCCATTCTAAATTGCCCACAGTGCATTAAACAGAGGGAATTGGGTCTGGAGGGGGGGTTACTCTTTGGAGGGTCGGTGTGGACTTGTTGGGCCGAAGGGCCTGTTTCTACTCTGTAGGGAATCCAATCCAATAATACAAGATGCTGCCAGACCTACTGAGATTTTCCAGTAATGTCTGATTTCGCTTCGACAAGGATAAAGGATTTGGGTGAAGATAGATTTATGCATCCTATTATAAACATTGCATAATAGAGAAATATGTCAATGTGGAAATAGAGGGTCAAGAGGGACAGGGAGTTTAATACTGATCTGTATATTAGCAAGTAAGATGCCTGCAAGGAATTTCCTGCAAGAAAACAATCAAAATGAAGCCACTTTAAATGAACACGTGGCACTAAACAGATGGATTTTCGCAACATATATCTTTTGAGCATTAAGTTCATTCTCAAGTTCTTATTAATCAGTATTGGTTTGGTCAAATTGTACCTTTTGTATGATGCTGTAACAAATTCTATTCATCTGGGGGATCTGGTCGAATGGCTTCCATCTGCACTGTAACAATTCTGTGATCCTGTGGCTTTACAGAGCAGCCTCTCGTCTGGCTCAGAAACAAGCCCTCCTTCTCCCACAATTAACTAACCTAGTGCTTCATGGTATGTTCCATTCCAATAAACATATGGATATCTAGCTTAAGCAAAATGCAAACTCATTTTCCTTTTATCTTATTTGTAGCTTTCATTTGAATGCTTTCAGCTACACTGAGCTATTATATCCTAAAGTGTTGCCATGGTGATAATTTTTACTGGCCATTAAATAAAGCAATAAAGTGTACGTTCAGCAGTAGTATGTCATGTTATAGTTTTGTTCTGTGTATATTTCTAATAAATTAAATTGAGCAAACAACTTAGCCAAATAAATAGTAGTTGTGTGGTTTTACTGAAGTTTATATTTGATACAAAGTTTACTTATTTCTATTTCCACTCACTTTGCTTTATCCATTAGTAATGGCTATTAGTCTTCTAAGAGATTTGCCACAGTGGTAACTGTATCTCGTCCATTAGAAAATGTGGGCTGTTACAACACTCAAAATACAATCCAGAAAATACCAATTACAAGGAGTCGTGTTATCTAAACAGAATGGAAAATTCAACACCCAAGAGTTCATCTGACTGAATTGCCATTTAGTGGACATTCAGCAGTGTATAATTAAACAGATGGATACTGGCCAGCTCTGGTAGATGACTCACTTGTATCATTATGTTATTTCCATGGCTCCATTGTCAACACTCTCAACTCTGAATCAGAAAACTGGGAGTTCAAGGCTGACTCCAGGACTGAAACAAAACTACAAAAATTGAAGTATAGACTTTGATCATATTCACTCAGCTAACTGTTTCTCTCCATACCATTGGCAGACCTGCTGAGATTTTTAATTTATATTTATTTCCAGCAGCAGCAACATTTTGTCTTTATATAAGCCAGAGGCACAACCAGCCAGAATTACACTCGAGTACAGAATTACAAGCATTGCAATTGCCACCTTTCAAATGAAGCATTCTACAAAAGCTTCATCTTCTTTCCCAGGTGGATTTAAAGGATCCAAGGGCACCATTCACCTTGCCATCTAATGAGTTTGCAATTGAACCGTTATTTACCTTGGATCAAGCTGAAACCTACTCATGTCTGGCTAATCCCAACCCAAAGGAGCTTGTTAGTAACACACCACCTTCTCCTGCAAGTGAGAGGGCAGAATGTCAGTGGTTATTTAGAGCTGTGTTTGGGTGGTGTGCCTGCTGTAGCTGTATGCTGAAGGTCTGTGAATGCAGTGAGGAATAGGTGTAAGGCAGGCAGGATTTGCAGGCGACTGTGGAGAAACTGGAGTCTCCAGATATAAGCTGGAAGCCCTGGGTGCTGGATGAGTTTGTGGGTGTCATGTTGAGAGTGTGAGACTATGTGGTTTTGTGGGTAGAAAATATGATGTGACTCTGCTATCTCTGACTTTGATCTCTGTAAGATCATTCGACATCGTTCAACACTTTTGGCAGGGTCCTTGGCTGTAAATTCAGAGAGTGGACCTTCCTGGCCACGCCTATTTGAGGGTTTTTATTTTCATTTGTTCATGGAATCTGGGTGTCAATGACCAGTATGTATTCCCCATCCTTAATATTAAGGGTCAGCCACATTGCTGTAAATCTGGAGTCACAAGTAGGCCAGACTAGGTAAGAACATCAGTTTTCCTTCCCTGTGTTCATTCATGGGATGGACTGGGTCAATGTGGCACCAGTCAAACAGGCTAGAAGATGTCTAACTTGTAGAATGTTGTTCGGCTTCTGAAGTGGTAAGACTGACACATAAAGATAGACTGGATTGGTTAGGACTATGTTTACTGGAGTTTATAAAATGAGGTGGATCTCATAGAAATCTATCACATTCTAACAGGACTAGACAGGGTAATGCAGGAAGGCTGTTCCTGATGACTGGGACATTCAGAACTATGAGTCACATTCTAAGGATATAGCCATTTAGGACTGAAATAAGGAGAAATGTCTTCACTTAGAGAATGGTGAGCCTATGGAATGCTCTGCCACAGAAAGCACTGGAGGCCAAAACACTGAATGTTATCAAGAAGTAAGATATCATTCTTAGAGCTACAGGTATCAAATGGTACAAGGAAAAAGTGAGAACAGGGAACTGAGTTGTAAGATCAGCCATGATCAATTGAATGATAGAGCAGGCTCAAAGGGCCAAATGGCTTATTCCTGCTCCTATTTTCTATGTTCCTATGTCAGGAGTTATGGCCTGGTGGAATACAAACTGAATATCAGTGAGCAATTTATTGCTAAGCAAGTGAAGCTTGATAGCACTGTTGATGACCCTTTCTGTGACTCCACTGATGATCAAGGCTATATTGATAGAGTGGTAATTGTTCAAATTGGATTTGTCCTACATTTTCTGCACAGGACATACCTGGGCAATTTTCCACATAGTCAGGTAGATGCCAACATTGTAACTGTACTGGAAGAGCTTGCCTAGGGAGGTGGCACGTACTGGAGCACATGTCTTCAATATTTTTGCCAGAATGTTATCAGGACCTATTTCCTTTGTAGTATCCAATACCTTCAGCTGTTTGTTGAAATCATGTGGAATTAATGGTATAGACTGAATACTGGCACTTGTGGTGCTGGGAACCGCTGAATGAGGCTGAGAAGGGTCATCCACTCAGCATTTGAAGATTGTTAGAAATGCTTCAGCTTTGTTTTTTACACTGATACAATGGGATCCCCTATCATTGAGGATGGGGACATTTGTGGAGCCTCTCCTTCAGTGAGTTGTTTAATTATCCATCACTATTCACTGGATGTGGTAGGACTACAGAACTTAGATGTGATCCATTGGCTGTGGGATCACTTCGCTCTATCATTTTGTGCTCTTGTTGTCTGGCACACAGGTTTTACCAGGTTGTCATCTCATTTTTAGGCACACTCGGTCCTGCTCCTGGCTTGCCCACCTGCACTCTCCATTGAACTAGGGTTGATCCCCTTGATGGTAATGGTCATGTGGGGGATTTGCTCAGTCATGAGGTTACAGATTGTGCTACTGTTGATGGCCCACAGCACCCCACAGGTGCCTAGTCTTGAGTTGCTAGATCTATTCGAAGTCTGTCCTGTTTACCATGGTGACAGTGCCAGAAAACGTTACTGACGGTATTCTCAATGTTAAGATCAGACTTTGTATCCACAGGATTGCAGACGTCACTCTTACTGATACTGTCATGGACAGATGTACCTAAGCCAGACAAGTTGGTGAGGATGAGGTCATGATTTTTCCCTCTTGTTATTTCCCTCACCACCTATTGCAGACTAATCCTAGCAGCTATGTCCTTTAGGAGCTGACCAGCTCCATCAGCACAGGTGGCATGTTGGTTCAGTGGTTAGCACTACTGCCTCACAGCGCCAGGGACCCAGGTTCAAGTCCAGCCTCGAGCAACTGTCTATGTGGAGCTTGCACATTCTCCCCATATCTGTGTGGGTTTCCTCTGTGTGCTCTGGTTTCCTCCTATAGTGTGCAGTTTAGGTTGATTGGCCATGCTAAATTGCCCATAGTGTTCAGGGATGTGCAGTATGGGAAATACAGGGTTACAGGGATAGGCTGGGATAGGTGGGTCTGGATGGGATGCTCTTTGGAAGTGGAGGGGAGGGGGGGTGACCTCGATGGCCCAAATGGATTGCTACACTACAGTAGGGTTTCTATGATTCAGTCATGGTTATGAACCAGCTGGTCTTGTTGGCACACATTGAAGTCCTACACCCAGACTGCACACATTCTGCACACTGCCCCCCTCAGCGCATCCTCCAAGTGCTGTTCAACATGGGGGGGTCCTGATGCATTAACCAGTACATTGCAATGAACAGAGGGTTTCCTTGCCAATGTTTGACCTAACACCGTCAGACTTCATGAGGTCTGGAGTCAATGTTGAGGATGCCCATGTCAACTCCCCTTCCCCTTGTGCCACTGTTTCTGCTGGATCTGTAACAGTTTGTCCTCCAACTGAACATATCCAGGGATGGTGGTGGTGTCTGGGACATTTTCTGTAAGGTATGATTCCTTGATTATGACTATATCAGGCTGTTGCTTGACTAGTTCGAGAGAAAGATCTCCTAACCTCCAGATGTTAGTTTTGCAGAGTTGACAGGGCAAAATGGATCACTGTTGATTCAAGTGCCTCGGTCGGTGGCCCATCTGGTTTCCTTCCTTTTTCAAGGCTTTTTAGTGGTTTTGAATGGTCTTGCTCTTCAGACGGAAGTTAAAAGTAAACCACATTGGTGTGGGTGTGGAGTCATATGTGGGCCAGATGCGATAAGGACGGCAGATTTCCTTCCCTAAATGGCATTAGAGTCCAGGTGAGTTTTTACTACAATCGACGATAGCTTTATCTTTTGACTTCAAATTCCAATGCAAGTTCCACTGTTTGCCATGTTGGGATTTAAACTCAGAGCATTAACTAGGCCTCTGGATTATGGTTCACCTGGACCGTCTCAGACTCCTCCCTCCCCTTCCTAGACCTTTCCATTTCTATCTCGGGCAACTGAATCAACATGGACATTTACTATAAACCGACTGACTCCTACAGCTATCTGGACTACACCTCCTCCCACCCTGGCCCCTGTAAAAATGCCATCCCATATTCCCAATTCCTTTGTCTCCGCCGCATCTGCTCCCAGGAGGACCAGTTCCAATACCGTACAGCCCAGATGGCCTCCTTCTTCAAGGACCGCAGACTCCCCCCAGACGTGATCGACAATGCCCTCCACCGCATCTCCTCCACTTCCCTCTCCTCCGCCCTTGAGCCCCACCCCTCCAATCGCCACCAAGACAGAACCCCACTGGTTCTCACCTACCACCCCACCAACCTCCATATACAGCGTATCATCCGCCGTCATTTCCGCCACCTCCAAATGGACCCCACCACCAGGGATCTATTTCCCTCCCCTCCCCTATCAGCATTCCGAAAAGACCACTCCCTCCGTACCTCCCTCATCAGGTCCACACCCCCCAACAACCCAACCTCCACTCCCGGTACCTTCCCCTGCAACCGCAGGAAATGCAAAACTTGCGCCCACACCTCCTCCATTACTTCTCTCCAAGGCCCCAAGGGATCCTTCCATATCTGCCACAAATTCATCTGCACCTCCACACACATCATCTATTGCATCCGCTGCATCCGATGTGGCCTCCTCTATATTGGGGAGACAGGCCGCCTACTTGCGAAATGTTTCAGAGAACACCTCTGGGACACCCGGACCAACCAACCCTGCCACCCCGTGGCTCAACACTTTAATTCCCCCTCCCACTCTACCAAGGACATGCAGGTCCTTGGACTCCTCCATCGCCAGACCATAACAACACTACGGTTGGAGGAAGAGCACCTCATCTTCCGCCTGGGAACCCTCCAACCACAAGGGATGAACTCAGATTTCTCCAGTTCCCTCATTTCCCCTCCCCCACCTTGTCTCAGTCAAATCCCTTGAACTCAGCACCGCCTTCCTAACCTGCAATCTTCTTCCTGACCTCTCCGCCCCCACCCCACTCCAGCCTATCACCTTCACCTTGACCTCCTTCCACCTATCACATCTCCATCGTCCCTCCCCCAAGTTCCTCCTCCCTATCTTAGCCTGCTGGACACACTTTCCTCATTCCTGAAGAAGGGCTTATGCCAGAAACATCGAATCTCCTGTTCCCTGGATGCTGCCTGACCTGCTGCGCTTTTTCAGCAACACATTTTCAGCTCTGAATTACTAGTCCAGTGGCAATAACATTACGCCACCACCTCCTCCAGTGATTCTTGAAGCCTCCTGGCCCTATACAGAAACAGGGCATTTCTGCTTCTGTCACCACTGATGCCTCCAGAATCACATCAGCCATCCTGAAAGTCCTTTGATTATGAAAGTCAGACTGCCTTTAAGACTGGCTGTACCATGAGCTATTAGCACAAACACAGCTAACAGTGAAGTGGACACTCGGTCCTTCAATGCAATCATAATAATGTGACTTTTTTTAAAGTCAATCTGTTCAGATAAGTTATGACACAGGTCAGAATAGGTAGGTCTTGAACCCACACCTTCTAGCGAATGAGAAGATACATGCTTCCCATGTCATCCAACATAGGCTTATTACTCATCTTGACCCCCCTCCACTCAACACTAGGATAAGTCTATTTTTAACCCTGAGTTAAAATTTATCAATTGTAAGTTTAGAAATGAATTCAATAAATCTGGTAACTTGTGATCTAACAGAGAAGCCTCCACACAAGCTTTGTTAGAAATGAACAGATTCACTGATATCCTTCAGTAGATGGGAACTATTATTCTGTCCCACACCAGTTGGTCGACCTTACCCTTGAGGAAACTAGCAAGAGGCAATAATTGCAGTCTTTCAGCAGCATCCACATTCCAAGAGCAAAAAAAGAATTAATTTAGGACAAGAAAGTATTATTTTAAAATACCAATTTTGAAGCTTAACTGACATAATATACCATTTTAATACGCCTTCCTTTTAGGTGGAAAAAGTTCGGAGTGGTAGATAGACTCCAACAGTAGTGAGACATGACAAATAGACAAATGTGTTTGCCTTCAGCATATCACTGGCAGTAAAGAGAGAAAAAAGAGCCTGTCAATCACGGGAAGTAATGAGAGATATGAAAAGACCCTATTGGATTCTATGTGAGTGAAAGAATTTTCCCAGGGCAGACAAGAGTATTACAAAAGGCACATTCTAGCTGTCTGTGCTCCATAACTTACATAGAAGATTCTCTGTATTCACAAACTACAGCATTTATGGATCTATATTTTCAAAACTTTTTAGTAATGGCATTTGAACCTTCCCGGTGGCTTGTAATTGTTAAAGATAACTTGGTTTAAGTATGACCTTACTTTTCCTTGGGGCCTGAGTAACTACATGCGATGGATAACAGACACTTTCAACTGTATGTCAAAATAAAGTTCAACACACTCACTGAAATAAACACTCAATCAGCTTCTGGCAGTTCATGTCAACTGGAAACGCATGATTCATATATACAGCCGAATAACAGGTGCAAGTAGGGACACTACCATGCTAAAACAAATTGCAGTAGACTTGTGACTGAGCTATGCATTCCCTTGCGAAATGAAAACAAATAACTAAAAATATTTTAATATCAATAGAAAGGATATTTCACATTTTTAAGTTAAATATTTGGAACATATTTAAAGGTATCCATTCAGGAATCAGTAGGCCAAACAGTCAAGAAAGATCCAAAGTGCGATCTGTAGACCGTGTTGAATTAGCGAACTGTAAGGCTGTCAGCCAATTGCTAAGTCTATGAGTACAGTCAAGAAATTATATGTTATGAGCAGCAAGGGAATCATCGCTGGCTGCTAAACAATGATCTTACCCTCAAATTTTATTTCCTGGTCCTTCAATACACTTTTCCTCAGTCAGCCAAAAACTAAACTGGAAGTGATGATGAATTTGTCCTCTATGACATCTGTACCATCAAGAGGAGGCTTCTTAGCTACAGAAAACGGTCCACATTTTCCAAGATCTCACTGTTGACCATAATGATATACTAGAGAGCTGGTTGGAAAAGGGCCTTAGTTTCCCAGGGAGTTAGAGAAAGGTCCATTTCTTTCATATGCCTTGGAGAGTGAGGTAACAGTGACCTGGAGCTTGGTTTCTGAGTGACTATATACACAAACATCATCTACATACAGGAACTCAATGACTAACGTTAGAGTCATCTCAGCTTGCTCAGTAACCTACTGCAGGCACCTCAGAGCACCAGAGGAACTTCCAGCAGCTGTGCCTTCATAAGATTAGATTAGATTAGATTACTTACAATGTGGAAACAGGCCCTTCGGCCCAACAAGTCCACACCGACCCGCCGAAGCGCAACCCACCCATACCCCTACATTTACCCCTTACCTAACACTACGGGCAATTTAGCATGGCCAATTCACCTGACCCGCACATCTTTGGACTGTGGGAGGAAACCGGAGCACCCGGAGGAAACCCACGCAGACACGGGAAGAACATGCAAACTCCACACAGTCAGTCGCCTGAGTCGGGATCCTCCAAATCCAATGGAAAGAAAGATAGTCCAACAGCACCATTCTCACCAACTGATCTATTCAGTATTGAAGCACTCACACTCAGCTCCAGCTGGCAATATATGTTGTCACATGAATGACACCAGCTCCCATAGCAACAGCTCTACCTAGAATTCAGTGACTGCAGGAGACTTCAAGGAAACACTTCAGGATGTCCATAAAGCATCTGTGAAGAAATCAAACATCCCGCCAATCTGTGCGGGACTCTGGTTTATAACCGACTAAAATGGAGAAGGTTTATTCAGGAAGGCAGTAAACACATTGATGACGTTGGAGCACCCAGAGGCAAAGTTAAAGCATTAGCGAAAAGTGCACAAGCCTCCAAACACTTCATCTGCCTGAAGTTACAAACATCCCCCTGCCCAAGATGTGACAGAGTGTACAGATTGTACATTGGACTGACCAGCCATTTTATAACCCATCAAACAGATAGAAGATCTACTCAGCCTCATACTGAGGAACTGTCTAAGATAAAGAACAAATCTTACTCACTTAGTAATCCAAAGGCCTAAATTAATAACAGAGGGAATGTGTTCAAATTCCACCATGACAGATTGACAATTTGAATTCAGGCTTGTGAAATAAAAAGATGATATGAGTAATATTGACAATGAAACTGTCAGTGTATAATTAAGGCCCAATTGACTGAGGAACACCCCTTAGGTATCATTATTATTTCATTAGGCTTTTCTGACCTATATATGACTCCAGATCTACACCAAAATGGGTAGGATAACTGGCTTCTGAAGTGAACTAGTAAGCCACTCAGTTTTGTCAAATGTGAATTGGATTGTTGAATCATCTTCATCATAAATATAGGAAGAAGTTCATTGCCTGCTCAATACGCTGTGGTCAATTGCTCTGTGTTTGATAATAGAGGTCTATTTATTGACCTGCACTATGTATGATTAATTAGGCTTAAGTATGGACTAAGAGAATGGCAAACAATCTGTATCAGTTGCAGGAAGCTAGAGCTGCCAACATCGAGCAGATTTTTTAAAAACTGTGAAAAACAACCTGCTACATACAGAGAAACTATATTCATCTCCATACAGCTCTCAGGCTTATAAAGTATGGAGTCAGGAATGGACAATAAATGCTGGCCTTGTCAGTTGCACCTGCAGCCGGAAAACACATTTTACAAATGAGACTGAAGAATCCCTTGTTGATGGAAAAAGAAGCAGAAAACAGCAAAGCTTCTCATTCCTGACCAGTACCCAAGAACTCATGCTGGAAAGTGCCTATGCATGAACACCGGATCTCCTGTGGGATTATAATTATCATCATGATTGAATAGCCTGCAAGTGCTGACAATACAGACTTACATATGAAGACTAGTCACTTGGGTAAAATACAAAAGGACTGATGTCATCCATGGAACAATACACCACTATAAATCAGGAAAGAGAAGACTAAAATAAGAGCCACTGCTGCAATGCAAAGCTTTTAAGGCTGATGTTAGGATACTTTAACAACAAATAAATGCATCATTAACTTCCTTTATATTTAGTATTTACAATATTCACTAGCTACATTGTCTACATTGTCAATCAGCATCCCTCACACAGTATCTAATACATTTTTTAGGAGGAATAATCAAGACATCTGCATCATCTTGCAAAACTAGCATGCAACATGATAATTGCAAGAAGCATCTTGGTGATACTTATATCTAAACCAGAACTGCAAGGTGAGTATTATACCATTTCATCACACTATTCCTCTAAAGACTATGTGCGCAGGAGACATATAAATGAGGGCATGAAAAGACAGAGGCCAGCTGACACTGGAAATGTAATTTAAATATATTTCTTGAGCGGTGTACAAGTTCCATCCTGAACATCAGCACTAATCCTTTGAGCACATACCAACCATTTCTACTGCAATTCACAAATAAGACCTAACTGCAAAAACATCAGGGAGGCTTGTGATCTATCCAAAGATACACTTAAACCAGCTTTTCAAACTGTCTTGGTTGATACTTTAGACAAAGCCAATTATAATTCATTAAATCCAAGGAACTGTCATCTTCAAATTATATCTAGCAAGGTTTTGTTAATATAAAAAATCACTATATTTTCACCAATGTGTTTTACACATTGCTCATCTGTGGAAGAAATTTTGGAAACACTCCTCTATCCTTTAAAGAGTTTCTTGTTGGTTCTGCTTATGTATTTAAGATTTTTTTTTAACTTTACAATGTTCTGTTCTTTATCCTTGCCTGAGACTTAGTGAATGTATCATCTGAAGGGATCTAGCAAGTCACTCAGTTTTATGTAATTGCAGATAGGATTGTTGGATTATCCTCCTGCACTGGAGTGGTTTAAGAATCTTGCCTAGTGTCATCTAGGGCACCACGGATGGACAATAAATAGTGGTCATTCCAGTAAAGCCCACAATCCAAAAATAAAAATTACACATGGAAATCTATAGTGGTAGGAAAAGAAAACAATTGAACCTCTCGTTCCTGCTTAATACTCAGGTAAATACTCCTAAAATTACGAGAAGTCTGCACAGAATAGACAGGGTGAAATTATTGCCATTAGAAAGAATGATTTAAAAATCATCGTTGTCAATTTTTGTTGACTGCAACAAAGCAATTGAGAAGCAATTTGTGCAAACAACATTTTTTTTCCCCCACTTTGAGTGGTTACAGTCTGGAATACAGTACCTGAGAGTGTGGTGGGCACAGATTCCATTGTCACCTTCAAAGAGAATTAGACAGTTATCTGAAGAGGAGGAATTTTCAGAACTACACAGAAAATGTGTTGAAAAAGGTCAGTTGGTCTTGCCAAATGCCAGCACAGAAAGGATGGGTTGCAAGGCCTATTCCTACACTGTAACCATTCTATAAATTAAAAACTGTTTACTAATGATCTCACAGAAACACAACTTATAATACCAACTTTCCCCATCATTGCCCACTATCTGAAACTGTCTTCATTGTTTTTGCCTGATAGAGGTTGATAGAGCAATAAAATTCTTTATAAAGTTTCCAGGCTTAACGTACTGTTTTGTAGTGCATTGACAATATTACTGATATCTTAAGGATGCTTAGATATTTCAAGTTTATGTAACTGAGATCAAATGTATTTTGAATTTTAAAAAAAGGACACTGAAATGTTTGAAGTAGAACCGAACCTATACCACACATATGTCATACAGACCACAAATCTCCCATCCTCAATATGGAGAAGACCAGCATATCAGTGTAAAAGGTAAGGTTGAAGCATTTCCATCCATCTTCAACCAGAATTGCCAAATGGATCATCCATCTTGAACTCCTCCTGAAATCCCTAACAAAATAGATCCCAGTCTTCAGCTAATTCATTTCCCTCTGTGATAACAAGAAACAACTGAATGCAGTGGATACTGCAACGCCCATGCAGACAACATTCTGATAGTAATGCCAAAGACTATGTTCCAGAACTTGCTGCACCTCCAGCCAAGCTGTTCCAGTGCAGCCACAACACTGGCCTCAATGCAACAATGTGGAAAATTGAACTGGGATGCTTTAGACAAATTCAACCTCCTCAACAAAATGTAAACAAAATGATCAATTGTCAGGAAAAGTTGCATGTGAAACTCAATCACTACTAAAATTGTGGCCTTTTGAATATTGTCAAATTCACATCAATTTATCATTGGAAGTTGTACCTTCACACTCAGTTCTGGATTACTCTCCCCAAACTTCTCTATCCTTTCTAATTTCTCTTCACTTTTAAGACACAATTTAGAACATACCTTTCTAATGAAGTTGTGGTTATACTATTTTTCATGGGGTGTATTGGTACATTTTATTTGGTAACACTCCTATGAAGCATCTTTACTGTTCACTAAGCGAAACCTTCAAGGCCTGTACAGGGCTTTAAGAAGTGTGGGTGGGGGGGGGGGGGGGGGGGGTGGGGGGGGGGGGGGGGGTAGAATTTAAGAAGGAAAATTTCCCAACTGCCAATTAAAGCTTGCTGTTAGTTCTAACAATATCTCAGGCAAGTTGGCTTTTCTGATCTTGATGGTTGGGAACCTCCTTTGCAATCATTAACATGTCATAAATACTCATTAACACTAATATCTCAGAAGGAAAACACAATAAAACTGCTGAATGAGACAGATTGGTCTGACTCATCTTGTATGATTCAAACAGAGCTCCAGTATGACAAGAACATTCATTTCCACGTTTTTCTGGGTTTTTACAAGACTTACCCCTACATGTGTGGAATACTGTGAACGATAAAGTGGAAATATACATGTTCGCAAGTACCAAGTATACAAATGGCATCTACCTTGTGAAGTAGACTTCATCCTCCAAGCTCCAGTAAATACAAACTTCTGTTACTTGGCTCCTTTATAACCATGCCATTTCCTTGCTCAAACACATACAGTGTAGGAGATGAACCAAACCAGGTCAACCAGCTCATGAAAACTCTCAATCATAAGCAGTCTTGCTCATTGTAGTTCTTGCACACCTACAGTATAGGGGTGAAGCTAGACCAGGATCATTAGCCTGACCATATGAGACAGTAACCTCTGACTGGGATAAGCAAGTAGGACTCAACCAAAAAGGAACTGTAATTAAAAGGGTACTCAACAGAAAAAGCTCCCAGAAAGCTGGATTGAGTGGAAAGCAACAGTAGGGAATGGGACTTAATAGATGTGGTTGTCATGGACTACCGGAATGACGCTGAGCAGAGGCCTGTCGACAATTGTGACAAATTCCCTGTCTTTGTGTATGTGCTAAATGGCAAGGTAAGACTGCAGTAATATGAGCATCCAGGTAGGCTCAGAGTGAGTGAGCATTATGATAGCAAGTGAACAGGCCGGAGATGCAGTCAGGTCCACTCCATGAGCTGCGTGCATGTCCTTGAGTGCAATGTGTCCTTGCTGCAGCATGACAATGATAGTTACTGGTGCAGCCTGAGGTGCAACATTGGACTGCAGAAGCATTCTGTAAAATGTATGGTAAGGGTTCTTAACATGCTGGGAAGTAGAAGTAATTCATTTACAAAGTCTGCAAAATACATCATTAACACTAAGTAAATATTCAATGCTTTTGACATTTGCAAGGTTTGATTTATGAAAAAGCAATGTTCATTCTGGAGTTTATCAGTTCCAGTTTTATGAGCAGTGGGGAAATGTAGAACTGAATTTTCCCAAAGTTTGGCAAGATGTTAATTTCAGGAGTTTCTTGCATGAGCTCTAGTGGGTTTTCCCACCCAATTTTCTGCTCATCTCTTTAAGTACGCACCATGCATGCTCAGTGTTGCTCTTGTGCTATCTTACAATCTGCAGCCGTGGCAACACTCGCCAGTCCTGGGGTCTTACAGCGTTCATGCTGCAGACACAAGGGGTAAACCACAGCAGCACACTATTTGAAATGCTGCAAGCTAGGAGTTCTCCTTCACGGTTTGTGTGGCTGAGGAATTCCAAGGGAGGTGTCTGACAGAAACAGGTTGGCTGACAACAGGTGCTGGTGGGTGGGGCATTGGAGGGGAGGGTGGTACTTTCTCCCCTGAACCACCAAAAGAGACCACCACACCAAACCTTGCTAGCCTGCTCTGAAGTTGTCACCCAGAGAAATGTTGCTTCCATGGTGTGGAGGCAGCAGTGTTACAAGGAAATTATTGACCTTCTGTGTTTTCCAAAGATAAGTGTCATGATCAGCTTCCTCACGTTCACTCTGACTCTATTACTGCACACAGTTCTCACTTAGGCTCATGGTCTACGACTCTCGCGGTTGCACGCAGTATCTTCCCTCTATAGCATTCACCATCCCATTGCTCCAAACTATTCTCCTTTCCTGCCCTCGAGACACCTGGCCACTTTTCCCTCACCTGCATCAGCACTAACTACTGTAACAGCCACTTCTCTCTCACTCAGCGCCCTCCTCTTATCTCATTCCAGGGGGAGGAAAGTGCCCACAACAGGGCAGAGAACCAAAACAGATGGTGGGACAGCTGGCATCCATTTTCTCACAGCCCACAAAGATCAGGACCAATGAGATTGTGGGGAGAACACTGATTGCCCTGTATTGAGGTCAGGACCCCCGTGTCCCAGCAACCAAGTGATGTGATGTGCTGCACTGCTCTCTCATTAACATCACTGCGAACAGATTCTTAACCTTCTACCCCTATTGCACAACTCAGTCCCTCTCTTTTTGTGTGCAGACACCAGCAGCATCTGAACACCATCCTACCCCTCCACCCGTCCCTTCCTCTCTCCCCCTGCCCCTTCCCCCACCCCAGCAATTTTTATTACCTATCCTTAGTTGCCCTTGAGAAGGTGATGGTGAGCTGCCTTCTTGAATCGCTGCAGTCCATGTGCTAGGTGGACTCACAATGTTCTTAGGCAGGGAGTTCCAGGATTTTGACCCAGCAGCAATGAAGGAATAGTGATATATTTCCAAGTCAGGATGATAGTGACTTAGAGGGGAATTCCCATCTATCTGCTCTCCTTGTCCTTCTAGATAAAAGTGGTCAAAGATTTAGAAAGTACTGTCTGAGGACCTTTGGTGAATTTCTGCAGTACATCTTGTAGATTGGACACACTACTGCTACTGAGAGTCAGTGGTGGAGGGAATGCCAATCAAGCGGGCTGCTTTATCCTGGATGGTGTCAAGCTTCTTGTGTGTTGATGGAGTCCCACCCATCTAGGCAAGTGGAAAGTATTTCATTGCGCTCCTGACTTGTGCCTTGTAGATGGTAGACAGGCTTTGGGGAGTCAGGACATGAGTACTACCTACTCACTGTAGTTGTCCTAACGTCTGACCTGATCTCATAGTCACTGTGTTTATGTGTCGAGTCTAGTCCAGCTTCTGGTCAATGCTAAACTCCTAGGATGTTGAAAGTAGGGGATTGAGTGGTTGAAGCCACTGGGGATGGTTCCAAAGACCCTATGTGGAGAACAAAGCAGCTTCTTAATAATGTGAGCAGAAAGCAGTCTTATCTCACACAGTTCACAGAAGCCCCACATGTAGTGAGACGTTGCGGCCTCTAACAAGGAGGCCCATGGAATGCCTCTCCATGGAGCTTTTACATAGTATACTTTATTTGGCTGTATGTAGCACAAACCATGCCACACAGATACAGTGGTAGGTTGAAAGTGTAATGGGAACTGTCCCCCACTGTCAACTACTCCCTTGCCCCGTGTCACCGAAGAAAGACAGCCTTGCATTTCAGAGCATGTTCTGACATACTTATTGCTCAATGTGAGAGGAAAGCAGCTCCACGCCCTGCTGCGGCCTATGCGATCTTGGAATGTGTTTAGATTAGACTACTTACAGTGTGGAAACAGGCACTTCGGCCCAACAAGTCCACACCGACCCGCCAAAGCGCAACCCACCCATACCCCCACACTTACCCCTTACCTAACACTACGGGCAATTTAGCATGGCCAATTCACCTGACCCGCACACCTTTGGACTGTGGGAGGAAACCGGAGCACCCGGAGGAAACCCACGCAGACACGGGGAGAATGTGCAAACTCCACACAGTCAGTCGCCTGAGTCGGGAAATGAACCCGAGTCTCAGGCGCTGTGAGGCAGCAGTGCTAACCACTGTGCCACCGTGCCGCCCACTTTAGGAGTTGTCAACCAGAGGTGACACTTTTAAGATCACCTTGATGACTTGTGCCTCACAGAGATTTCTAGGTTTAATTTATGACAATCAATTTCATGGTCAGCACTGCTTGGGAGATGTGGGTTTTTTTATCTACATGGTTGGTCAATGCAGGAGGTATACAAGCAGAATTTTGAGATAGCAGATGTCTTTAATTTGGAATTTGAGAGTTCCTGATTAATAGCAATGCAGATTGAAGGTCTTGACATTATTCTGCGCTGACAAACATAAAGAATCAAAGTTACTCTACACTGTCCAGCTGCGCTAGTGGTCAGCTTTCATTATCAATGCTCAGTTGACATTGAATGGAGATAAAAGTTCTCACAGCTAGTGCTCCAGTTAGAGTGAGTGACAGGATCTGGCCTGTTATTTAAGATAGACCTCTTTCATCCTTACACCTCATGTTCTTTTCTGCTTCGCAGTCTCTGTCAACCCCAGCAAAGGCATGCACTGTCCCTTCATCGAAACCACCCCCTCCCACGGTGCCCTGTGCCCTCCCATGCTGTATCATCTCCCACCCTTATATGTTGAGTTGTACTCATCACAGTAATTGTCCCCTTTGTAACCCAACATGGAGCTTCCAACCCCCATATTTGACTTCCTGAACTTCTACACAAGGCTCTTGATAAATTCCTTGACTTCTAGTGCACAAGCCTTCAGGACTGACTGTGGACCACCAACCTCCCCGACTGACTTGGAATAATAGCCCTGACTGATATTGGACCAGATCCCCGACTAATCTATTTGCAACATCCCAGCTGACTTATGGTTAATTCCCACACCAGTTCGACTTGATCTGCATGACTGACAATGCCACACCATGGATTGCAATGGCACGGATCCCGAGATCCCAATCGCATCAAGCAGCCAACTGACTGTGACCAAGCCCCCGAACTGAGAGCACATTGCCCTGTGTCAGGACCCTGCACCAAGGACTTCTCTTCTTAGACTTTCAGATGTGGCCATTTGATTAAAGCTTTTGTGATGTGTATGCCATGCAAATTGCCAGCACATGATGTCGGTGTGTCATTGACGTAGTACACTACCATACTGCATGTCCACCCACTTGATTGATTATTGCTGGCAAACATGACAAGCATTCCACCTGCACTAAAAGGCAAGACTGTGAGCCTGTAAGTTCTGAATAAAGTAACAATATGCCAAAAGACAAACAAGGTAAGGCAGAAATGCTGTGAGCGCCAGGTAGGCACAAAGTGAGTCATCACTAAGAGAGCAAACTGTCAGCTCCGAGATGCTGTACCATCTCCCACCCTTATATGTTGAATTGCACTTCACAGCAATTGTCCCCTTTGCATCCCAATATGCGGCTTCCAATCCCCACATTTGACTTCTGATGCCTGAGGTGGGTGCCCGTTCCTGTGTACAAAGCAGCCTTGCAACAACATTACAATGTCAGGGGTCATTGAACTCCAAAGTGCTGTATTAAAGCTCCACTATTAAATAGTCCAAGATCTGTCATGATGATGTGGTGAGGCTGATGCCTTGCCAATGCCACCCTCCACCAATGAAGGGCACTGCCAATTGATGCACTGAGAGATTGGGGAATGTTCGCCAAAATGGAATTGCAATGAAGATGCACTGTCAGGCCAGGAGCTGGTGCCATCTGGTGCAATCTGCACTTTGAAAGGGAGAGGGTACAATCGGAAGTGACAATATTTCTGTTGAATAGAGGGAACTATGGAGCTATAAGGGAGGAGCTGGCCAAAGTTCAATGGTGCAATACCTTAGCAGGGATGACAGTGGAGGAACAATGGTAGATATTTCTGGGTATAATGCAGAAGATGCAGGATCAGTTCATTCCAAAAAGGAAAAAAGATCCTAGGAGGAGGCATGGGTGATGAGGGAAGTTAAGAAACATATAAAGTTAAAAGAGAAAAAGTATAACATAGCAAAGATAAGTGGGAAAACGGAGGGCTGGGAAGCTTTTAAAGAACAACAGAGGAATACTAAGAAGGAAATGCGCAGAGAGAAAATGAGGGACGAAGGTAAACTGGCCAAAAATATAAAGGAGGATAGTAAAAACTTTTTTAGGCATGTGAAAGGCAAAAAAATGGTTAAGACTAAAAGTGGGCCCTTGAAGACAGAAACAGGGGAATATATTACAGGGAACAAAAAAATGGCAGAAGAATTGAATTGGTACTTCAGATCTGTGTTCACTGAGGAAGACACAAGCAATCTCCCTGAGGTAACAGTGGCTGATGGACCTGAACTTAAGAGAATTTATATTTGCTAGGATTTGGTGTTGGAGAGACTGTTAGGTCTGAAGGTTGATAAGTCTCCGGGGCCTGATGGTCTACATCCCAGGGTATTGAAGGAGGTGGCTCGAGAAATCGTGGACGCGTTGGTGATTATTTTCCAGAATTCGATAGATTCGAGATCAGTTCTTGCGGATTAGAGGCTGGCTAATGTTGTACCACTTTTTAAGAAAGGTGGGAGTGAGAAAACAGGAAATTATAGAGCAGTTAGTCTGACCTCAGTGGTGGGAAAGATGCTGGAGTCTATTATAAAGGATGAAATTACGATACATCTGGATAGTAGTAACAGGATAGGTCAGAGTCAGCATGGATTTATGAAGGGGAAATCATGCTTGACTAATCTTCTGAAATCTTTTGAGGAAGTAACTCTGAAGATGGACGTGGGAGATCCAGTAGATGTAGTGTACCTGGACTTTCAGAAAGCTTTTGATAAAGTTCCACATAGGAGGTTAGTGAGCAAACTTAGGGCGCATGGTATTGGGGGCAAAGTACTAACTTGGATTGAAAGTTGGTTGGCTGACAGAAAACAAAGTGTAGTGATAAACGGCTCCATTTCGGAATGGCAGGCAGTGACCAGTGGGGTACCGCAGGGATCAGTGCTGGGACCGCAGCTTTTTACAATATATATTAATGATATAGAAGATGGTATTAGTAATAAGATTAGCAAATTTGCTGATGATACCAAGCAAAGTGGCAGGGTGAAATATGAGGAGGATGTTAGGAGATTACAGGGTGACCTGAACAGGTTAGGTGAGTGATCAGTTTAATGTGGATAAATGTATGGTTATGTACTTGGGTGGCAAGAACAGGAAGGCAGCTTACTACCTAAATGGAATCAATTTCGGTAAAGGTGCAGTACAAAGAGATCTTGGTGTTCTTATACACCAGTCAATGAAGGTAAGCATGCAGGTACAGCAAATCGTGAAGAAGGCTAATAGCATGCTGGCCTTCATAACAAGAGGGATTAAGTATAGAAGCAAAGTGGTTCTTCTGCAGCTGTACAGGGCCCTGGTGAGACCACACCTGGAGTATTTAGTGCAGTTCTGGTGTCCAAATTTGAGGAAAGACATTCTGGCTATTAAGGGAGTGCAGCATAGGTTCACGAGGTCAATTCCTGGAATGACGGGACTAACTTACACTGAAAGACTGGAGCGACTGGGCTTCTCTACCCTTGAGGAGAAAGTGAGGTCTGCAGATGCTGGAGTATCAGAGCTGAAAATGTGTTGCTGGAAAAGCGCAGCAGGTCAGGCAGCATCCAAGGAACAGGAAATTCAACGTTTTGGGCATAAGCCCTTCGTCAGGATTCCTGACGAAGGGCTTATGCCCGAAACGTCGAATTTCCTGTTCCTTGGATGCTGCCTGACCTGCTGCGCTTGTCTACCCTTGAGTTTAGAAGACTGAGAGGGGATCTGATTGAGACCTATAAGATTATTAAAGGATTGGACACTCTGGAGGCAGGAAACATGTTTCCGCTGATGGGTGAATGCCGAACCAGAGGACACAGCTTAAAAATACGGGGGTAGACCATTTAGGACAGAGATGAGGAGAAATTTCTTCACCTAGAGAGTGGTGGCTGTGTGGAATGCTCTGCCCCAGGGGGCAGTGGAGGCCCAGTCTCTGGATTCATTTAAGAAAGAGTTGGATAGAGCTCTCAAGTATAGTGGAATCAAGGGTTATGGAGATAAGGCAGGAACAGGATACTGATTAAGGATGATCAGCCATGATCATATTGAATGGTGGTGCAGGCTCGAAGGGCAGAATGGCCTACTCCTGCACCTATTGTCTATTGTCTATTGTCTGGTTTCTCACCTCTATTACTGCCTGGGCAAACAGCAACGTGCACATAAAAAAGATGAAGCAATACAGAGGAATCTCGATTATCCGAATATCAATTATCCAAATATCAGATTATCCGAAGGAGATCTTAAGGTCCTGATAAAACAATACATCAAAGACATTTTCCATCACTGATTGCACCTTTCGTTTACAGTGATTTGCTTACTGAAATGCTGCCGAGAACAGTCCTGGACATCGATGGGAGCCCAGGCACCAGCTCCAAATGACTGACCCCCCCCCCCCACAAAAGAGGTGGGCTGGAGTGGACGAGGGGGCGGTTTGGACAGGGTTGGGGGCAAGTGGGGAGTGGGATGGGGTGGATGGGGTTTGGAGTGGGCGGGGAGTGGTGTTGGACAGGGTTGGGGGCGGGTGTGGCGGGCAGGAGGGCGGTGTTGGATGGGGTTGGGGGGGCGAGCATGGGGCAGTGTTGGACTGAGTTGGGGTGCAGGTGGGGGGCTTTTTTTGACGGGGTTGTGGGTAGGCAGGGAGTGGTGATGCACAGGGTTGTGGGTAGGCAGGGAGTGGTAATGCACAGGATTGTGGGGTGGGTGGGGGATGGTGGTTGGATGGGGTTGGCAGGTGGTTTTAGATGGGGATGGGAGCAGGCAGGGGCAGTGTTGGACGGGGTTGGGGGCACACAGGGGGTGTGGGCAGTGGTGGCGGGCAGGGAGCTGCGCAGATAAGGAGGCGGGAACTCTCGTGCAGTGTGCTGCTGCCTTGTCTCCTGAACAGGGAGCAGACTTAACAAAAAACTGCTAATGCCTTTCCTCTGTGGCTTGGAGACAATTAACCGAATAATCAACAATCCGAACGGAATAGTGTCCGCCCATCTCGTTCGGGTAATCGAGGTTCCTCTGTAATTGTTTGTTAATGCATGTAACTAGGTCCCTCATGCTCACCATCAAGATTCTTACTTACCTGTTAAAGCCTGTTCCAAAATCAGATTCACTTTCCTTTTTTTTCAATGCCAAGAATCTCTTATTTTCAATCTTGCAGCATTTTCCCAACTGTCTCATCATTATCCACATCGCTCAGAGGCTGGGAAAATTCCACCCCAGGTTTTGTCTTTCACTCCTCCTGCCTGAGGCCGGTGTAACCATTAGGTAAATTAGATAGTTGTCCGGGAGAGCTAGAGTTTGGTGGCAAGGGATTGGTGCAACAATAAACTGAATGAATTATTCATAAAAACTACATAAATTAAGAAACAGCTTCAGCCGTGGGAATGAAAGGTCTGTACCTACTGATATACATCCATATACACTGACATACACAGAGATGTCAGTGCTGCTACCTCACAGCGCCAGGGACCTGGGTTCAATTCCCACCTCAGGCGACTGACTGTGCGGAGTTTGCACGTTCTCTCCGTGTCTGCGTGGGTTTCCTCCGGGTGCTCCGGTTTCCTCCCACAGTCCAAAGATGTGCGGGTCAGGTGAATTGGCCATGCTAAATTGCCCATAGTGTTAGGTAAGGGGTATATGTAGGGGTATGGGTGGGTTGCGCTTCGGCGGGTCGGTGTGGACTTGTTGGGCCGAAGGGCCTGTTTCCACACTGTAAGTAATCTAATCTAAGTAATCTAATCTAAGATTTTCATGTACTTATATTGCAAGATCCTGAGGAAGCACCTTCCAAACTCACGACTACTTCCATCTGGAAGGATAAGAGCAGCAGATACGTGAGAGCATCACCACCTGCAAGTTCCCCTCCAAGCCACTCACTGTCCTGACTTGGAAATATATCACTGCTCCTACATTATCCCTGGGACAAAATCCTGGAATTCACTCCCTGAAGGCATTGTGGTCTACATGCTGTGCCGTTGCTCAAGAAGGCAGCTCACCACCACCTTTTCAAGGGCCACTAGGGAGTGGGAATAAATACTTGCCCAGCCAACAATGCCCTCGTTTCATGAATGAATTAAAAGGAAGTCTTCCCCAAAATTTCATATGATATTCTGTTTATTAAGCAGTTTTACAAATTTGTTTATTGATATGTCTATTCCATATCTCCAAACCATCAATAATATCAAAGAACATCATTTAAATTTGCTTACTGTATCAAATGATTAGTGATTGTGTAAAATTGCACATTGAATCATCTCGTAGCAGCTGCAGGAACACATCGCAGCACATCATGGGATCCATTGCAGATACTATGATGTTCACTTCCTCTGGCAAATATTCTGTGAAAGGTGCAGAACTATAAGAACATACAATCAGTAGCATAATGTTCGCCTTTCACATACATATAGAAGTTGCATTTATATTAATGTGCAATTGAAAAAGTTAATTGTGAGGGGTTGAAGCACAAGGGTGAATATTGAACACTCCCATACTGGACCTGTCCCTACATTCTCAGGCTGGAAGCTCTGCCTTTGAAACATTGAAAATTCAGTACAAGTTTACTTCTCACCACCAACACTGTCCATTCCAACCCATGTAATTGTAATAGAGATCAAATTAAAGAAAGCAACAAGAATCTGAAATTGTCATGTGATGATAAAATGTTTGGGGAAATGCTTCTCTTCATGAAGTGGTTGAGTGTGGCAGCAATGGGGATGGGGAGTTAATTATTCTGTTCTATCCTACTCACTTTACTCAGAGGAGGACAGGAAGTTTGCACAATCTCCTGGCTAATATTTATTCCTCAACCAATATCACTAAAAAAACAGGCTATCTGGTTATTATCTCCATGCTCTTTATGGGACAAATTGGCTGCTGTGTTCCTCCACATTACAACAGTGACTCACTTCAAACATACTTCAGTGGCAGTAAAACACATTGGGATGTCCTGAGGTCACAAAGTGTTCTACAAAATTGCATGTGCTCTTCCTTTTGACTGTGATTGGTTCTATATAAATGCAAGTTCTTATCATCACAGAGGCTTATGAGATTGCTCATTCCAAATTGAAATTAGGCATCAAAGAGCTTTTATAGTTTGATTAGTTTACGTTATGCTTAGTCAAAACAGATTCTGCTACCATTATTTATTATTTATTTAAATTTACTTCAACAAAGTACAAAACCTTAACAAAAATGTAAATCTAGATATTTTTTAGTTTTTTTTAAGTAATACATCTCAACAGATAATCTTTCCCTGTCTGGTAATCCAAACAAATTAGAGGTCAAAACCATTGCATATAATCTGTTAACACAGGAAACAAGTGTAACTTGCTATTGGGAGTTAACGGGTAAAAGATCCCATTTCACCTCCTTCATTTACATTAGTTACTAAATCAACTGATTGAAAAGTTTGGCAAACATAAGGAAGAGAAAACGAGCCTACAACAGCAGCAGCTCGGCTTTGGCTATTTCACTGTTTATGGGGATTCTTAACCTTAATTAAAACAGGGTGAGTTGAAAGGCTATTACTGCATCAGTCGTTTTTTGTTTGTATCCCCTTAATAAGATAACCAACAAAATCTGTTGAAAAGCATATGTAGTTAAAGTTCCTGCCTGGGGCAGCTCAGAGTTGCAATCCAGACCCTACCTCCTGCCTTCTGACGGAGGTCACAGATTAAAGTATCAGTGCTCTTTGTCATTCATCTGATTTTTCAACTAACTGATTTTCATCGATTCCATTGCGAGGTGGGGGTGCCACATAGATGTAAGATATCTCTGAGAGATGAAAATGGATATTATTCAGCACATTGTACCTAAATAGCTCGTCTGCCTGGTTGATCAACTTTCACATTATTCTCCCCTCTCAACTGCAGGGGACTTTGGGTGGGGGTAGGTTTACTAATAGGAGAGAAAAGAAATGAAGGCTGTGCTTTCTTAGTATAAAAGTTATGACTATAAAGTATTCTTCAAACTAAACAATTTTCATTTCTGTTTATATCAAAGCACCAAAAGAACAAAACAAGACAGATATTCACTTATTTTCAAAAGTGGTGGGTGGTCTATACAGAATTGTACAGCAAAGCGAGGCACAAATAAAAACAAACCAGAAATGACCTACTGTTCCACAGTTTAAGCCATAAAGCCTACCATGTGTGCTGGGAGATATAGTATAGAAGTTTTTGCAAGCTACTGAGACCCTCTATTTCTCTAATTGTCATTGGCTGTGCTCAAGAATGATAGTCACATTTAGAGTTCCTGTTTAATCCTGAAATGTGTGTTCTCATTGCTTATGTCATTCAAGCCATATCATTCTTATATTAAAAAGAATTATTTAACTTTTTAATTGCTGA